>NW_017618197.1:0-518418 GCF_001879475.1 Ipomoea nil | reverse complement strand
GGTGAATGTCATTATGACCGTAAGAAAGATGAAGATAGAAGGGATGCGATGGAAAGATATGTGTAATTTTGCATTTCCTCGTTTTACGAAAATTATCAGAAATAGTTTGCTGACTTAGAATACTGATAGATTCAGTTAAGCACCTACTTAGTAATGATAGATCATGGAGCGAACATCAGAGAAAAATAAACAAACACATAGAACGAACACTCACAATGTTTACCCAGTTCGATACAGTGTGTATCTACGTCTGGGGGACGATCACATAGGCGTCCAATCCACTAAGTCATAATCCAATGTACAAAGGTAGATATACAATAATCTTACCTAAGTGCCCCACACAAGGTACATACCTAGTCTACACAGGTTTAGTGGATTGTTTGAAGATGGAGAGCCATGCATACAGAAGTCCAATGAAGTCCCTTCACTTGGAGAGCCAGCTCTGATGCAGTCCACTTCAGTGACGCTCTATAATGTTGTTCCCATAACAGTGTGATCTTAGTGTCCTTTCGTTTAAGCAACAGTAACTCTTCTCAAGTTCATCATCTTAATCACCATGAACAAGTTGTATTGAGAAGGTGCATAACAATCAAAGATCTAGACTCTTAAATCTGATATGGAGTGTTTCTTCTTCTTATTTGGCGTAACCCCAATTACCTTTTAGAACTGGTACTTATAGATCCTTCTATAAACACTCTCCATAAAGATCTTTGATTGTAGAAGGTAGGACAATAAAAGAGGAATGTAATCTCAGCAGATTAGGTCCATTACCTTCTTTGAAGATACGCTGATCGTCTTTCCATACTGAGCTGATAATACCGCGTAAGACTCTTAAGGAAACAGCTTCCCTAAATCAGATCTTCAGTGTCAGTTCTTCTGTCGTTGCTTCTGCTTGATCAGTAAACTGAAGACCCAACCGACAGACTCTAAACCTATCTTAGTATGCCATAATAATATTGCCAATTATAATATGGAGTTTTTGAACATAAAAACACTAACAAACTCCCCTTTGGCTATTATTTGGCAAAACAACTCAACTATTTAAAAAGAACTAAGATAGGTTATTAAAGGAAGCAACCCAAGTGTCCAAAAAGATTACATAGGATAAAACGAACATAAGATCCAAAGTAGTCTAAAAACAAAAAACAAACAATATCAAAACAGTCACGCCCAGCCAGGGCCAGAAGGTACTCGATCACAAAAAAAAAAAAAAAAAAAAAAAAAAAAAAAAAAAAAAAAAACTCCCCCTGAGTTTACTACTCCCCTTTTTGCCAATGGTAGCCAAAGATTAAGCATTTGAGGGAGAGCCACAGTCAGACTTCACGGGATCCTCAGCAGCAGCAGCAGCAGTATCAGACAAGCTCATGCGGAGAAGAACAGTAGCTAGCTCAGTGCGCGCACCAGTCAGTTGCTTGGCAATGATGCCGTGCACCGTCTCAAGATCAGCAACTCGCGCCTTCAATTGTTCAGAAAGCTTCTCATCTTTAGCATGAGGAGACTCATCATTCACAGCATCAGGTTCCGAATTGGATGGGGCAGTCACAGGAACGACATCCTTAATATGATCTCCAGAGAAAAGACGTTTATCAACAGTATACAGCAGCGTCGGACTGATCACTTCGCTGGGCATAGGCTTAAGACCCTGAGAGGTAAGGATGCCAAAAATCAGATTTGGAAACGGTAGTCTTACCTTCTGTTCCCGGGGATGAATCAGAGTTAGAACATGATAAAAAATCCATTTGCCCAGATCACACTGCATCTTAGTTCCAATTCTAAATAGGAACCCTGCCAGAAGCTTGCCAACTGTGTTGAAATGAGCTGATGGAAACCAGTTGTGCAGAGCCAGGCGATGTAGGATGACATATCTAGACGTGAGATGCGAGCTCAGCAAATAGTCCTTATCTCCTGTAGGCCAGGATGTAGTATGTCCACCGGTAAGAGTTTTGGCCACCACGTCTCATTCAGTAACAGCTTCTTCTTGCACTGTAGGCAAGCCATAGTATTTATTTATTACATCTGGCCCAAAATCATACCACTTCCCTCTGATGAAGATTTGCATCGGTCGTGGCCCTGTGAGACTGTCAATCTCATCACTGAGATTGCAATAGAACTCATATGTGAGCAGCTTGGAGTAAGGGCAAACATCTGTAACAGTTTTCAAAAGACCAACTTCATTCAGCAAGGGCAGAATATCACAAACGGAGTTCAGTTGATTCTCATCCACAGTTCTTTGAACAATCAGCTCCCTTCTGACCATAGTGGCCCATTTTGTTTGTGCAGCAGGTGATACAAACTGAGGTTTGTAAACAGTAGAATCAATTCCTTCAATAGGTGGAACCTCCGGAGTTATACTTCGACCACTTGACCTTGTAGTAGGTTTCCCTTTTCTGGCAGAGGGGGCTGGTGCAGAAGTAGCTTGAGCAGCAGTAGTTCCTTGTTGCTTAACAGAGGAACGTAGAGTCTTGAAAACTTGGTGGATAGGTGGGTCTCCTTCAGGCTTAGCAATCTCACTCGACTTTCTCTTTTTCACAGGCTGATCCACATCTACATTATCAGCACTGGTTTCAACAACAACCTTTGTTGGAACATTCTTCCTTTTTGTCCGTCTTGTTTCTCTGGATGGGGACTGAACAGGAGTGACCGAGTGGCTAGACTCAGAAACATTTGCAGATGAGCTCCCAACAATATTTGATATCTCTCGAATTCGGAAATTCGTGGAATCAGGATGAGCAGTTCCCTCAACAGTAGGGGCAGCAGAAGAAGGTGCTTGGGATCCATACACCTCATCCAGTATCTTATCATCTTCACTGGAGGATTCAGAAGGGTGTATCACTCGATAAGGTTGAGGGATTGAAGCAGATGGTAATCTAGCAAAATGTCGCACGTGTTCCAGGATTTCTCCTAAAGATGTTGCAGTGTAAACAGGAACGCCACCTGTTTTTTCAGACTTGTGGGGACTTGATAAATCAACAGGTTTAACAGTTGTAGGTAAGGCAGGAGGATCAACAGCAGGACAAGACTCTTTAGAGACATTAACAGTTTCAGACGGAGGCAGAGCAATATTCTCATAAGCATAAACAACCAGACTTAGTGGATTTGGCTCATCAGAAGACTTTGTTTTCTCATCAGACACACGCAACGCATCAGATTTTTCATCATCAACATTAGTCACAGGCAAAGATAGAAGATTGACATTCACAGGGGACTTCTCGGAACCCAAAGCAGATAGATTTTCAGGCAAAACAGACACAGACGATGGAATAGAAGAATCAACAGGTCTATCAGGAGAAATTTCAATAGGAGTTTCAGAATCATTTACCCGTTGTCGAAGAATCTCCTGTCTGTGTGTTGCTTCTCTCTGAGCAGCTTCAAGATACAGAGCTTGGGACTCCTCTCGACGTCGAGCTTCTTCAACAGATTGTAGGGCACGTTGAGCAAAAAATTGAAGGAATGCCCCGGCCCGATTTCCATTGAAGGGTTCTGGAATAAACACTAGAGAGACGTCATCACTGGCTTCGGCGACCAATACAAGAAGTTCAGTTACATCATCTGCCGACCATTCAGCATAAAATTCCGGATAGTTGGTCATAACAGTCACCAGAATCTCGTCGCGAAGCAGAGGATCAAGCTTGAGCTTCTTCTTCATAGCCAACTGTAGAAGCATCTGAATGTGTTTGAGGGCTGCCGCCGGAGGATGTACCTTGCTTCCAAGCTTAATGATGATGTTTCTTACCGCCATTTAAAATTAAGTGCGAGGAGAAGAATAGAACACCGATAGCAGTTAAGCACGGGAAGTGGAGAGATGGGAGCTGAGGTGATTTCTTTCTTCTTGACCCGGTATCATATAGTCTTAAGGGTGATAAACCCTAATTAATGCGGCAAGTCAAAATATCATGCAGAAGTGATTGATGGACACAACGGTACAGCTCCTTTTTTGGAAGGAAACGGAACCCAAGGGAATTTGAAATTCAAAAAGCATAGAGATCTTTTCAGATATCTTTTGAGAAGACTAAGCTTAGAAGATCTTCTTAACATAAAAAGAGAAGAGTCTTTAAGGAAATTCAAAGTCATAACACTGACCCGTATTAAACCAACTCCTCTCTGACGGACCTACTGCTTTAGTCAGTCAATTCTGCAAATTCCCAGAGCAGATCTGAGAATTTCAAAACGATTAGCATCCAGTGGCTTAGTCAGAATGTCCGCCAGTTGTTTGTCAGTCTAAATGTATTCCAACTCAACTTCCTTGGATTCAACCAGGTCTCTGATGTAGTGATGCCTGATGTCAATATGCTTCGTTCTGGAATGTTGAACAGGATTCTTGGAGATGTTAATAGCACTGACATTGTCACAAAAAAAAAAAGTATCATTGTTCCTTGTGTAAGACCATAATCCAAAAACATCTGTTTCATCCAAACCAACTGAGTACAACAACCACCTGCGGCTATGTATTCTGCCTCTGCAGTGCTTAGTGAGATAGAGTTCTGTTTCTTACTTAACCAGGATACTAAGTTCTTCCCAACAAAGAAGCATCCTCCAGAAGTACTTTTCCGATCATCAACATTCCCTGCCCAATCAGCATCACAATATGCAACCAGATTCAATTCACTATCCTTGGAATACCAGAGTCCATACTGTATCGTTCCTTTCACGTATTTCAGAATGCGTTTTGCTGCTATCAGATGTGATTCCTTTGGGTCAGATTAATACCTTGCACAGATTCCAACACTGAACATTATGTCTGGTCGACTGGCTGTTAGATACAACAGACTGCCTATCAAGCTACGATAGACTGTGTTATCCACTGATATACCAGTTTCATCTTTCGATACTTTTGTAGAAGTGGAGATCGGTGTTCTGGATGGTTTACATGATTCCAGATCAAATTTTTTGACAAAATTCTTAGCATACTTTTCTTGTGAAATAAAGTATCCTTCAGAACTTTGCTTGACTTGTAGACCTAGGAAATACGTCAGTTGACCAACCATGGACATTTCAAACTCTTCCTCCATGACTTGTACTAATTCATCAGTGTATTTCTGCAAGGTTGATCCAAACACAATGTCATCAACATAGATTTGAGCGATGGTTACATGACTTCCTGTCGATTTGACAAACAGTGTTTTGTCAACACTTCCGCGTTTATATCCATGCTGGAGCAAATACTGTGTCAGACGTTCATACCAGGCCCGTGGAGCTTGTTTAAGACCATAGAGAGCTTTTCGAAGCTTATAGACATACGAAGGACGTTCTGGATCTTCAAAACCTATAGGTTGAGCCACATAGATATCTTCATGGAGATACCCATTCAGAAACGCTGTCTTGACATCCATCTGATATAATGTAAATCCCAAAATGCAAGCAACAGCCAGCAAGATTCTAATTGACTCAAGTCTAGCTACAGGAGCAAATGTCTCGTCATAGTCAACCCCTTCAATCTGTGTATAACCTTGAGCCACCAACCGAGCTTTGTTTCTGGCTATATTCCCTGCTTCATCAGTTTTATTTTTAAAGATCCACTTCGTTCCTATTACGTTAACACCATCAGGTCTTGGTACAAGATTCCAGACATGATTCCGCTCAAACTGATGTAGCTCCTCCTGCATTGCATTGATCCACAGATCATCCTGTAGAGCTTCTTTGACATTTTTTGGTTCTATCTTTGAGGTATAGCAGTAAGACCCAGATATTTCTGTCAGATTATTTCTTATTCTGCTTTTGGTTTTCATTCCATCTGACAGATCTCTAATAATGTTATCTGATGGATGGTTTTTCTGAGTTCTGGTAGGTTTGTCTTTACCAACATCATTCATGAGATCTATCTCTTGTTCCGAACTTTCTTGATCTTCATCTGATGAATCTTGTGGTTTGAGCTGACTGTTGTTATAACTTGCATCTGAATCACGTAGAGGTGACTCTATCACTGTTGAGTCCACTGGTTCTTCTGGATTGTCATCGACAACCACATTTACTGACTCCATCACAGACTGAGTCCTCTTGTTGTAGACTCTGTATGCACGACTGTTCGGAGAGTATCCAAGAAAGATGCTTTTATCACTTTTGGGTTCAAACTTCCCTCTTTGTTCTCTGTCAGCCAGCACATAGCACTTTGTCCCAAACACATGAAAGTATTTCAGATTTGGCTTCTTTCTCTTCCAGATCTCATATGGAGTTTTCGTCGTCCCTGGTCTAAGGTAGACCCTATTTATAGTATGACATGCTGTGTGTACTGCTTCAGCCCAGAAACGTTGTGGCATATGTGAGGCATGTAGCATAACTCTAGCCATTTCCTGTAGCGTTCGGTTCTTTCTTTCCACCACTCCATTCTGTTGAGCAGTTCTAGGAGCTGAGAACTCATGTGAGATACCATGCTCAGAGCAGAAGTCTGAATATAGTGAGTTCTCAAATTTCTTTCCATGATCACTCCTCAATCTCTGAACTTTTATAATAGACTCATCTTTTTCCTTCTGAACTCTTATGCACAGAGTCTTGAAGGCCTTGAAGGCTTCTGTCTTTTCTCTCAGAAAGTAAACCCAACTGTATCGGGAGAAATCGTCTACACACACAAATATATATTTCTTTCCTCCAATGCTTTCAGTCTGTGTTGGCCCCATGAGATCTATATGGACAAGATCTAGACATTTCTCAGTGGTGATACCTCTTACTGCTTTGTGTGGAGTTCTGATTTGTTTCCCAATAGCACATGCGCCACAAATTTTCTCTGGATCAATTCTGATCTTCGGTACACCTTTTACTGCTTCAAGTTTTATCAACTTATCCATATCTCTGAAATTTATGTGACCCAGTCGTCTATGCCAGAGTTTTGATTCATCAGATTTGGATAGGTGACAAGCAGTTTCATTTGTCAAAACATAACAGTTGTCTGAAGACCGAGTTCCTTCCATGACAAGTTGATTTGCTTTGTCACTCACTCTGCAGCAGTTACGATCGAAGCATACATTCCAATTTTGATCACATAACTGACTGATGCTAATAAGATTCGCTTTTAATCCACTGACTAGCAAGACTTCTTCTAACTAAGGTAAACCTGGAACATTTAGGACTCCTTTCCCAACGATTTTACCCTTTTGTCCATCTCCAAAAGTTACAGCTCCACTACTAGGTTGAACAGCCATCAGACATTTAATGTTTCCTGTCATATGTCTGGAACAACCACTGTCGAAATACCATCTAGCATCAGTTGTAGATGCAGTTAGAACAATGGTGGGATAACAGATAACTTCTGACTTTCTGACCCAAACCTGTCTAGTGAATGGTGTAATAGTCCTATTCTGATATTTTTCCTTCCTTTGATCTATGTAGAAAAAATAGCATTCGGGATGAGTATGACCTTTTGTGTGACAGTAGTGACAAATGGGAGTATAATATTTAACTTTGACAATCTTATTTTTGAATCTCGAATAATGAGATTTATAAGTTGATTTGTCCTGGTCAGTGTTCGTACCGTATCTCCCTTCCTTGATTTGTACTGATTGAGATGACTGTCCTTGTTCATACCTGTGATATGTTGTGGTCTTAGACATTCCCTCTTTGATGAACTTTGGTGCGTTGTTCGAAGATTCTCCTTGCTCAAAACCCAAACCCTTTTTATTATTAGGGTTTCTGCCAGAGTCTAGAATTTTATCTAAGGTAGATGTGGTGTCCATCATCTGTATATTTTTCTTCAAGCTCTCCAACTCCTTGATTAATTTTCCTTCTCTGGACCGTATCTGAGTGATGAGATCTTCTTTTATGACCAATTCAGCATTCAGTTTCTTTATAAGATCATCTTTTTGCTTTAGATCGTCATTCAGATTCTTATTTACTTTCACAAGTTGTTCCCAGCTAGCGACAAGTTTTGCAAATTCTACCTCAAGTTGAATATGTCTTTATTCAAAATCATCTGTTGATATGTATGATTCTCCATCTGATTGATCTCCGTCTGATTGAATGTTTGTGGCAGTGAAGAACGCTACAAAGTTTCCTACATTATCATCTGATTGATCATTTGAATTTTCCTCCTCATCATCACTAAGAGTAGCTACAGACATAGCCTTTTTCCTTTTAAGATATGTTGCACATTCAGCCTGTATGTGACCGTATCCTTCACATTCCCTACACTGCACTGACCGATTGAGGGGTTTTCCTGTGTCTGTAGTACTATTTCTGTTTTGTCTCGATCGCCCAGTCTGAGATTGATTGTTCTGTGAGAGGGGTGCTGTTTCAACCTTTTGATATGAAGGGTTGTTGCCTTTGTATTGTGTTCTTGTAGACTGACCTTGACCCTTTCTGTTGAACCCTTTTAAGATTTTCTTGAAGTTTTTGGTTAGGAGAGCTAGGGTTTCATCATCTATGTCTTCTGTGTCAGATTCTCGATCAGCTTCAGCCATAAAAGCTACAGACTTTCCTTTCTTGTTGCTTCCAACATCATCATCAGCAAGAACTTCCAATTCATATGTGTGCAAGCTTCCCATGAGTTCTCCGACAGTCTTCTTTTCCCAACCTGTGTGTTCCTGAATAGCCGTTACTTTCATTCGAAAACGTTTAGGTAGGGATCTGAGAATCTTTTTGACCACTCTCTCATCAGTGAATGGTTCCCCAAGAATTGAGGCTCGGTTCATCATGTTCTGAACCCTACTGTGGAAGGTAGAAATGGTTTCGTCTTCAGTCATTCTGAGAGCTTCGAATTCTGATAGAACCATTTGCAACTTTGACTGTTTGACATCACTGGTTCCTTCATATCTGGTTTCAAGGATCTCCCATACCCGTTTAGCCTCTTTTACCCCTGTAACAAGCGTAAAAACAGATTCATGTAGCGATCCAACAATTGAGTTTAGTGCTTTGTTGTTCAGATCAGAGGCATTCATTTCATCTTCTGTCCAAGTCTCTATGGGTTTTTCTTCAGCAACTCCTTGTGCATTCGGAGTAGTAGGTCGACTCCACCCAGTTAGGATGGTGCGATAAACCCTGGTTCCTTGTGCTTGAAGATATATCTCCATACGAGCCTTCCAGAAAGAGTAGTTGTGACCATCTAGTTCTGGTGGTTTCATACTTGCGTCCATCCTGAAATCAACAACCAGCCAACGAACACACAGACAGACTTCCACAAAAACAGAGAGAATACAAAAATAAGATAGCCCTTCGGACCAAGTCACTATGTAGACTTAAAAGCTCTGATACCACATGTAATTTTGCATTTCCTCGTTTTACGAAAATTATCAGAAATAGTTTGCTGACTTAGAATACTGATAGATTCAGTTAAGCACCTACTTAGTAATGATAGATCATGGAGCGAACATCAGAGAAAAATAAACAAACACACAGAACGAACACTCACAATGTTTACCCAGTTCGATACAGTGTGTATCTACGTCTGGGGGACGATCACATAGGCATCCAATCCACTAAGTCATAATCCAATGTACAAAGATAGATATACAATAATCTTACCTAAGTGCCCCACACAAGGTACATACCCAGTCTACACAGGTTTAGTGGATTGTTGAAGATGGAGAGCCATGCATACAGAAGTCCAATGAAGTCCCTTCACTTGGAGAGTCAGCTCTGATGCAGTCCACTTCAGTGACGCTCTATAATGTTGTTCCCACAACAGTGTGATCTTAGTGTCCTTTCGTTTAAGCAGCAGTAACTCTTCTCAAGTTCATCATCTTAATCACCATGAACAAGTTGTATTGAGAAGGTGCATAACAATCAAAGATCTAGACTCTTAAAGCTGATATGGAGTGTTTCTTCTTCTTATTTGGCGTAACCCCAGTTACCTTTTAGAACTGGTACTTATAGATCCTTCTATAAACACTCTCCATAAAAGATCTTTGATTGTAGAAGGTAGGACAATAAAAGAGGAATGTAATCTCAGCAGATTAGGTCCATTACCTTCTTTGAAGATACGCTGATCGTCTTTCCATACTGAGCTGATAATACCGCGTAAGACTCTTAAGGAAACAGCTTCCCTAAATCAGATCTTCAGTGTCAGTTCTTCTGTCGTTGCTTCTGCTTGATCAGTAAACTGAAGACCCAACCGACAGACTCTAAACCTATCTTAGTATGCCATAATAATATTGCCAATTATAATATGGAGTTTTTGAACATAAAAACACTAACAATATGTGAAAAGGATACTTGTTGTAGCAAGGAAGGCAAGAAGAATGAGACCACCTCTTGTGATCTAGCTAAGGAAAAAAAGAAAGAGGACATCTCTTATGCCCTCAAGAACCAAAAGAAGGAAAATGTAATTTGTTAAGAATAGTTATTTTCAAAGATCATATTGGTAGGGGTGTTCAATCGGTTAACCGAACCGAATTAACCGAACTTTTTAAACCTTTAACCGAACCGAAGTTTGTGTTACCGAATTAACCGAACCGAATTTTTTTTTTTCGGTTAACCGATTAACCGAACTTTTTAAAGCTAAAATTTAAAATCCTAAAAATCACATAAAATAATAAATCCAATTAAAATAAAATACATATCATAGTAAATTCATCCCTAACTTCAAATCTTCAATCAAAAATTCAAAGTCTAAACATCCATAGTCCATTATATTTTGATATTAGTATTACACAATTACTATTTATATTTATTTATTTATATATATATTAAAAACTTCGGTTAATCGACCTTTCGAACCGAATTAACCGTTAATCGAAATTTTGAAATTCCTTTAACCATTAACCGAACCGAAAAAGTTCGGTTAAAAAACGATTAACCGAACTTTGTCGGTTCGGTCGGTTAACCGAAAATTCTCCGAAGTTTGCACACCCCTACATATTGGTAATTTTGCCTTAGTGAAATTACGCAATCAAGGAATTAAAATTGGACTACATCTTATACTGAATAAATTTCACTTTTAATCTTCTGACAATTTTACATGAATTATATTTGGTTATTGATTATTAAAATTTTCTAATTAAGTGCATGATTATGTAATTTGTATCACATTTGGTCATGCTATCTATTTCATTGCAAACTATTGTCAGAGGTGCTTCTTCACCAAAAAAAAAAAAAAAAAAGGTAAATGCAGTGCTCTTCCAGAAGAAGCAAATGCAATGTTCCTTTCGAAATTATCACTTTCGACAACAGTTGACAACGAAATTAAACGACGGAATCAAATGTAATACAAATTATATAATTATTTACCTAATTAAAAATTTTTAATAGTCAAGAATAAAATATGATTCATGTATAATAGTCAATAAATGAATTCTGAAATTTTTTATTTGATACTACAAATGTATGATAAAATGTACTCCGTATGATGTACGGAGTATTAATGGCAAATTATGTTGTGCAATGTGCACACGGAATTGGATTCATAATTTCTATACTATAGATTCATAATTATTGAACTTTATATTCACAATTACAAAACTATATGTTCATAATTTTCAATGTTCATAATCTCAATAGTTGAACTCAGTATTCACAAATCACAGAACTATATATTCATAATTTGATAACTATACAGTTTAGAAATTATGAATCTACAGTATAGAAATTATGAATCTAATTCCGCGTGCATTTGCATGGTGCACACGGTTGCACAACCAATCGTTATACCCTGCACCACGGCGCACACAGCACTGTGCGCCCCGCGCCTCCCAAAACGACATCATTTTGTTAAGTTGTGTAGGAAGTTGACGTGATTATGTACATTATGGTATAGAATTATGTACATTTGTTTATATAATTATGTACATTTTTTGAACAATTATGTACATTTTTTATACAATTATGTACATCCGAAACAAGGAGTTTATGTGTATTATGTATTATGTTAGATTATGTGTATTATCTTTTTTTTAAAAAATTGTGTGTATTTTCTTATACAATTATGTGCATTTTTTAAACATGAGATTTTTTTTTAACAAAATTAACAATCAACACTGGAAAAGCAAAATTCCCAAAAATATATATATATTACAAAACCACGTTGTTTGCCTTGCACAACATAACGCTCCAGTATTAACATTATGGCCTTGTTTGGTTAATGACGGATCCACCATTTTGGCATTTTGACTAAAGTCAAAACGCCAAAAACCATGTTTGGTTACTCAGCAGTTTGGAGTAAATTGTTGCTGCCAAACTGCTGAACTGCAAATGTTGCTCCTGCTGAACTTCAACACGCTGCTATTAGCAACGTGTTGAGATGGCGTTTTGAAAAAGAAAACTTTCCCAATACACCCTCCAATTTATTAATTTATTTATTAAAAAAAAATTAACGTTAACATATAAGAATAAGAAGCCTGAGGCTTCTTTAATTAAATAAAGAAGACTCAGGCTTCACAACTCTTACCCATCCGATGTCAATTATTATTGTGTGGACCATGGTCCACACAAGTTATGTGGATCATATTTTGTTTATTGTAAAATAATGTAAATTCAGTATAAAAATAATTTACATTCAATACAAAAATAATGTACATTATATTTAGGGAATGTACATTATTTGTGTTCTGAGTATACATTATATTGTTTAATATACATTTAGTATAAACATAATGTATATTTAGTGTATTAAAAATGTATTTTTTGTTATAGTCCACACAATAATTTACCATCAGATGTGGGATGGGCAAGAGAACACCTAAATTGAAGGGGCGTTGAGCTCCATTTATAAGGGAGCCAACGCCCCTTTTATTTGTTTTACTTTCGATGTACATCTTTTTTTTTTCTTATTATTATTATTATTATTATTATTATTATTATTATTATTATTATATATTATATATATATTATATATTATATTATTATTATATTATTATATTTTATATATTATATATATTATATTATATGTATACCCTTTTGATCATTTTACATGTTAACCGCTAATCTAAACCGTTAATTTTACTAAATATTTTTTTATAGATCACTGATATAATCTGCTGATCAAACTCGCTAACATAATCCGCTATTTATTAACCGCTAACACAATCTGCTAACGCTAACCGCTAACAGCTTACCGCGGTTTGCCAAACAAGGCCCGTCAAACAGCCCACATATCCAACGATAAATTCACCTCCTGCCGCCACATCACAGTCTATACTCTATAGTTCACACCATTAACTGTTGATCGAAGCAGAGCATTAACCATGGCGACGGCTATGCTGAAACGGACGACGATGGTGAAGTCAATGGTCAACAGGTTGAGGTCATACGCATCGGTTGCAGTGGGTACGGACCTCATCTCGGCCGCACCCAATGCCTCTCTCCAGAAAGCTCGCTCTTGGGACGAAGGTGTTTCCTCCAAATTCTCCACTACCCCTCTCAAAGACATCTTCAAGGTCTCTCCTCTCTTTAGCGGAATTTTATTTTACTGCCTATATTGTGAATATCACATCACTTCTTCTATTTAGGGTTTCTGATTTGGTTTGTTAATTTTTGTTTTCAGGGCAAAAATGTTGTTATCTTTGGACTTCCGGTACGTTTTCTTATAAGGATTTTGATCGTTTTTCTGCTATTTATATGGTGTAGTTGTCATTTCTAGATAATAATGTAATATATGCCATCTGTCCATTTCACGGTTTGTGTTGGCAATGATCCATTGGGATTTGTTTGGTGACGAGGGAAACCGCAGACACGTGAACTGGGTAAACCCTCCCGCAAACCCCATCTTGTGACCTTAGCTTGCAAAGCACCACAAAAAGGTAAACGAGCCTCACGTGAACCCTCAGTGGCCTTTGCTTGCAACGCAAGCACCACGAAAAGGTAAACGAGTCTGGGTTGTCCATAGCTGAATGTTGAGATTTGAACTCGTGACCTTGTAACGTCACAAGTTTGTATCCTTAGCCATCTTGGTTGGGGTTACCAATTAACCTGGGATTTTTGGAATTATGAAAAAGGGGTGGGAAAACCAGAACAATGAAGAAGGATTATTGAAGAAGGGGAAGGAACACTTGATCAAGTAACAGAGTGTTATTGTAATAGAAAATGACATCATCTTGCAGTAGTTTCTACTAATTCAAGATATTGCCACATGACTTAAGCTCAAGTACTATTTTAATATTCATCACAGGATGTTGTATTTTTGTACTCTTCATAGAGTACAACTTTCCAAAATGAAGGATCTTGATCAAAATTCACCATTTTTTGGGTTAGGAGGTTTTCAGTTTGTGCCCAATCGTGGTTCCAGCGGGTAGGATGTAGGATTTACCTTCATGAACAGTGTCTTAGGGTTTTGCTAATGTTAGTTCTTTATTTCAAGTTTCAACTAAGAAGAAAATGGCACATTTTACTTTGATTCTTTGTGGGAAATGATCGGGCTTAACGAAATTAAATTCTCTTCTAGCTGTAGTAGTATTTTGGATTTTTTTTAGTACCAGAAAGGGTGTGATCACTGGTTTTCTCATAGTGTGATAAATTTGCAAACTTCAAAGTAAATGTTTTTGCACTAAAAAAGAACTGCACTTGTACCTTATTGGATTTTCTTATTCCATTCCTTATTAGTTGTGGATTCTCAGTATGTGGATTGTAGGAGGTCTTGTTATGAAACTATCTGCATTATTAAGACTCAAAAAGGGAACAAACATGCTACCTTTCACTTACCCCGCAAGCCCCTCCTCCTCCTCCCTTCTTATGGATCAGAAACATTTACTATGAAGTTGTATCATCTTCCAGGGTGCATACACCGGGGTTTGTTCAGCCCAACATGTGCCTAGCTACAAGACTAACATTGATAAGTTCAAGGCCAAAGGAATTGACTCGGTGATCTGTGTAGCTGTCAATGACCCATATACAATGAATGGCTGGGCAGAGAAGCTTCAAGCTAAAGATGCTGTAAGTTACCTATTTGAGTTTCTGTCATGAGTTGTTTATAGAAAATATTATAAATTGTAATCCAATAAGTTCCCGCTCTTCAACAGGAACTTGAGGCATTTAAGCTCTATAATATTTTACCACATGTTAGAAATTATACGTGGCTATTTCTTGACTCTAAATCCACAAGTTCAGTGCTAATAGCATTGAGTTTCCAATTGATTCATTTCTTTCTTTAGGCCAAGAGTTGAAAGCTGTGATGTTAGGGTTGATAAGTGGTCCTTAGTCCTTACCCACATATGTATCTGACCATATATGCATTATATATGAATTACAAGTAATTAAATTACAATACAATAAATTATACAATAATAAAATAAAAAAGGAGGGTTTCGATGCGATATTTTAAAACATATCTCTCCGTGGCACCAGTACTAAGTACGCTATGGTTCGGGGCTTTAGCAGCAGGTCCATTGATAGAGATTAATCGGTTTTTTCTGGTTGCATTGACATTCCCCTTTTTTTCATTCTAGTTATTTATATGGGAAGGAAAGAAGACTAGAGATACGATCAAGTATCCTTGAGTAAAACTTCCCCCCTCTTTTCTCTTTTCTCTTTTCTCTTCTTTCCCTTTTTTTATAAGGGAGGAAGGAGAAAGAATAAAGGTGGAGTCACGATTCAGGCTCAAGGTTGATTTCAATGAATATTCTAGTAGCTGAACACATTATTCAAATATTCTGTTACCAAGTGCTGTCAGTGTCACCTCTTCTAGTAGTTTAGTTCTCCAGAAACTTTCATTGAAGTAATTTATTTTCCATCAAAACAAGGATCTATCTGATGTTCATCTATTTATCTGATCTAGTTTGAGTTGGAATATATATGAATGATTGAACAACCTGAAGCAAACTAATTCACTTGACCCTGCGCATAAGTGAGAATGAAGATGTTTATTCATGTTGTGTACTAATCAGGTCTGATGATTTATGATATTGTTGTACAGATTGAGTTCTATGGTGATTTTGATGGGAGTTTTCACAAGAGCTTGGACTTAACAGTTGATCTCTCTGGTGCTTTGCTCGGAATACGATCCCATAGGTATAAAATGAGTCATTAAATATCATTTTGCATCCTCTGTCCTTGGACTAATTTGGCAACTGCTTGCCTATGCACTCCAGCATTTATAATATATGAATGTATTCTAAAGGACATTAGCTCCCATAAAAAAAAGGGGGGGGCATTCTAACTCTTCTTTTCGTTACTGAACAGGTGGTCTGCATACATAGTTGATGGACAGGTCAAGGTTCTCAATGTTGAACAGGCTCCATCTGATTTCAAGGTATCTGGTGGCGATGTCATCTTGGGACAGATCTAGAGTCTGTTTTATTTGCAGTTTTAATTAATAATGAGCTTTTGTCTAGTCGTACGGAAGGGCAAATACTAGTCTATTGGTTTCTGGGGGTGTGCTTCTCCCAAATTCATAACTGTCCCTTGGCTTTGTAATTGCAATGCTTTGGTATGCTCTGCTAAAGCCTATAGGGTTCCCAACTTTGTTGCAAATAATTACCATTTATATGAAGAAAAAAATTAGCTAGTTGACACCAAATAACTTGATGCTTTGTACAACTGCATATTTAGAAAAAATAAATAAATAAATAAAAGGTGAAACTGTTCTAAAACTTTGGAGAAAAAACCAGGCATCTCCAAGTTATTGAAATAACAACAATATGGAGGTTCTTCAAGATTTGAACTGGAGATTTTTACTACAAAAATTTGTATACCTGCCCCCCAGAACCTTCAGGGTTGACTTGGAATTATGTTGGAGTCTTGGAGAATAATGGGGTTCTATTAGTCCTCCTTGTAGATGATTATTACCAATTATAAACATCATGCAACTTAGGAATTATACTCTCTTGCTGAGGTTTTCCTTTCTGCCTAAAGTTTGAGGTTCCCTTCCCATTGTGTAGCGTAGAGGACTTGAAACACCACCACCCTTGTTTGAGCTAAGATCAAGTCGTTCAACCATTTTGGCCAAACCAGCAATGCTTACACTCATCTCACGCTGCACTTCTCTGCCAAGTTCCTTGACAGAGTTATTATTAGCTTGTAATTTCCGTTTGAACCTTTGCGTGTTTTTAGAGAATGATTCATTGTACCTGAGCAAATCACGGGACCTTTCAGTGAAAGAAAAAAAAACAATATATTGAAAAGAAATAAAACCAAATTGGAACTCCTTTACCTGGGTGAAGCATCAAACAATTTAGATTTTATAGACCCTGGAAGGTGAAGAAACTCAGGTGGGCTTTGTTTCTGGGGATTCTCAGGTGATGGTTTGCTGAAAAAGAAAAGATTATGCAGTGAACAAACAACAAAAAGGGCAGAAATTTTGCAAAGGGAAACAGTTAAGAGAATGTCATCAAGATGAAAGCATGTGTATGGGTAAGACAGTCTGCAACATTCATAAGTTATTGCATTTCGTAACTACCAAATATAGTATTAAGAGCATATGTGGATGAATGCAAGAGTGATATGTTAGTACAAAATAGAGTTGATGGGCTAGGTGGTTAGAGCATACCCGAGGCCAACTGAACCACCTTTGTAGACAGCAGCACCAGATGCTACATTTGCAACAGATGAAACGCCTGAAGAAGATGTAGATGAAATCCCAGAAGCCGGTAGACCATTCCCAAATTCATCAACTGGCCTTTGAGTCACTTGGTGCATATCTGAACTAGCTCCAACAGGAAAAGATCCCTGACCAACTCTTGAAGATATCTGCCTTCTCCTACTGTTACCAGAACATGCTCTGTTGGTAACGCCTGAGCCGGAGGGATGGTGCAGAATCCTCTCTTGAAAATCAGAATCATCAATGTGAGAAGCACCCTGGAGGGGAAATTCAAGCTCAGTTGAAATGTTGCAATAGTAATCAACAGATGTATAGATTTTTCTCTCAAATCTTACCACATCAACCAGATTGTTGGCTTCATATACTTCAGGAATTCTATGTTCAATGTGTCTTGATGTTGCATTCCCCTCAAACTCCACTGCAGCTAACAGTTCTTGGCTGGAAAGTTAATTTAAAGAGAGAGTGAGTTTGAAAAGACATCAGCGTGATATTGAAAGTGTGATGCACAATTTTGTTCACTCAAACAAGAAAATGATTTGTTGGGGAGAGGCCGGTGAAGGGTCAAGTCTAGCAATTGGTGGCTAGGGGGTTTGTTGGGCGGAGATTGGTAAAGGATCAAGTCTGCCTATTGAAAATGTGGTAGCGGTATATAAGGAAATAAAGTTGTGTTTTCGCTGTGAACTATAACTTTTGGTGTAGTGATAAACACTTGATCCTAACATTTGCTTCGAGTATCATGACATTTTTGCAGCAAAGCATTTCAAGTACCTGGCAGAATCCTTCAAGACAAGCTGCCTACAACAAATAGGGCATTCTTCGCTTCTTTGAGACCTGTACAGAAAAGAGACAAGTAAAATGAAATAACTACCACACTAAAATAATAGCTATCCGACTAGTTAGTTTAAGCAGCAATAGTCACAAAGCGAGCATACCATTCAAGTATACACTGCAAGTGATAGCCATGCGTACACTCGGCGACCTGGAAAAGAAACCAGCATAATAGAGAGGTGAATTGAAGCTAACTCCAAATAATACAAAATTTATTTAATCACAGATTTCCTTGCAAATACATAGGACAATTGATATTTAACCAATGTAGAAACATAATTAGACTTGATACATTGAAGTGAACATAAAAGATGATTCAGTACCACCTAGAAAATGATCTGTGCAACCTTTCTTTCTTCACCAGAGTTTGAGAATTTATTTCCCCCATTGATTTTCAGAAACAATTTTCAACGAAAATGAAAACTTAGTTTTGGGGAATGTAGCTTCCATCGAGAAATGGAGAACGTACAGTGCGTGGATCGCGGCAGCTGAACGGCTCCAGACAAATAGTGCAGTCGTCATCATTGGAGACAGCAGCGACGACGAATGACGCCGGCGGCGCGGCACATTCGGACGGAAGAATCAGATCATTTGTCATTGCTCACAGAAAGAATAGCAGAGACACAGGAGAGAGAGAATATGATGGAGTAATGAAGGAAAGGCGCGGAGAGAGAAGGATGCGGGTAAAAACGTGGAAGAAAGGATAACGGAAAGAAGAATTGAAGAAACAGGAGCAGAAGGCGCAGGAAATTAATCCGAATGCAAGTTTGTTGTGGGCAGCTTGTCTTGAAGGATTCTAGAAAATTTCTTGGAGATTTGGAGAATGGGGGGACAGAAAATTAAAAACATATTTACTAGTACAATTTTTTATTTTGAAAACATGAAACAATTTTTTGAAAAACTGTTAAAAATTATTTTTAAAATAAAAATAGAATCACCTACTAACTATTACTATATCACATTCTCACCATTATCTACTTACATATTTTTTCATTACTATGATCGCACTCATTATCATTTCTTTTACTTATCACCCTCTTCTATATTTTTTTCTTGCATTACTTATTTAAACATAATTTATTTGTTTATGTTTAAATTTAGACATTATTCACATTATCAAAATAAAAAATTTGAATTCTATATCAAATTTTATCTTTTGATTGAGCTTAATTGATTATTGGTTCGGATATTTTTAGTTATGGTATATCGTAATACAAGTTTAGTCCGGATATTGGATATTGAAATTTTACATATATTACTATATTAGAATTCAAAGTAAAAATTATATATTTATATACATATACATGTCATTCAAATTAATATATCCAAAATTATTTTAAATATTAGTTCAAAAAAATATTAATATTATCTAAACTAAAATTTAGATGAACTTAATAGGTTATTGGTTCGGATATATTTTTAATTATGTTATATACAAATATAAATTTGGTTCGGATATCAAATGTAAAAATCTTACATGTATTGGACTTAAAAGTAAAAAATTATATTTATTCTATTTAAACCAAGTATATTTTATAATATTTTAAATATAAGGTCTAAAAATCACTCGAAAATTAAACTTGTGTTAATTTTATAGCTTAATTTAAAAAATAAATTGAAAAAATAAGTGTTAGTAAGTAAGTTTTCTAAAAAGAAAATAGATAATTAAAACTGAAATTTAAAAAAAAAAAAACAAAACAAAACAAAACAAAACAAAAAACATAAAATAGTTTCTGTTAGTAAACGGACCCCAAAGGTCTGTTTGGAAATTATGATTTATGAATTACTGAGTATAAGTTTTAGTACATTATAAAAAAAAAAAAAAAAAACACTTATTTGCAAAAAGATTTAGGCTATATTTTGTAAAGTTCATAGTATATTGGGAAAATGGTGAAATATACCATCAAGCTTTATATGAGAAGTCAATTAAATCTTCAAATTTTTAAAAATTACAATTACACACCACATATTAATTTAGTGCATTAAAACCCAAAAACCTAATAGTAACCTGCAATAGCATATCAATAAATCAATAATACATCAGTAGAGCTCCGATGACCTCTAGAAAAAATCCATCAATAATGCGATTAGCAAGCAGGGCCGGCAACAGCACAGGGCCCCAAATTTTAGGGGCCAATAGGCTAATATTTAATTTCTACCTAAGAAATAAATAAATAAATAATTTATAATTAATCCTGAAAGACTAAATATCTAAAACGTATCAGTTCTCTAAACATAAATAATAAAATAATTGCCCGCATTGGTAGCTCAACTGGTCATAGAGGTGAAATTTTGGAAGAATGATCAGAGATCGAGTCGTGATCATCGGTCTAACCTCTATGGTTCATGTTCAGTTGAGTCACCATGATGGGTGCTAATTCCGGCCTTCCCCAACATTTAAAAAAAAAAAAAAAAAAAAAAAAAAAAACTTTAGTTTTTCTTCTATAGTTGTACTTGAGTTTCTTCGTCTTCTAATCTTCTTTAGCAATTGGCAGAGGCGCAGAGCACTGAGAAGTTTGAGAGCGGTAGAACACTAAAATCAGTAGACATAGGATGATAGGAATCAAATATTTAAAATTTTAGAGGAAGACAGAGACAGGAAGCTCGAACGGAGTTCTCGACGGTTTCGCAGCGGTTTCCGTATTTAAAATTTGCGATACTAACGGTTTCGCAGCGGACGGCGATTTCGCAGCGACTAAGGGGCGAGGCTGAGGCACTGAGCGGCAGACGGTAGTATCGCACTATCGCAAATTTCCCCAAACGGAAAACGGCCCAATTCCGACATTCCGTAGCGTTGTAGCAGTCTAGAAGACCAATACCATGAGAGTATGAGACCAAGCAAATCATGAAATCAACAAAGATTCAAGGAATAATAAGAGCTTTGAGGCTTTCCAATCAGGTTGTTTCAATCCTTTTTACTTAGTTACTTTATAAATCTTTAATTTTAAATTTTTACTTTTACAGTGTATTGAGTGTAATGTGTTTGCTGACTTGCTCCGTAGTCTGTACTCAGTGTACTGTACCTGTGTAGTGGGTATTGTTGTTTGGTAATTTTGGTTTCAATTGCATATTTGTATATTATTATTACTATGGCTCCAGGTATTAGAAAATATAAATCTGAAATTTTCAATATATATATATATAAATCTGAATGTAAAAAACGTAAGAAACAAAAAAATAATAAAAAATTACATAGGGCCTCATTTATGTACAAGCACTGGGCCATCAAAATCAAAAATCGGCCCTGCTAGCAAGTCACCGAAAAAGGCGACCAATTAGAGATTATGGAAAAATTTTGATCGGTGATGCGAAATTCCTCCGAAGTCAATTTCGTGGTAGCTTTCGTTTGACAGCATTGTTCTGCGTACAACAATTTTCTTCCGACGAATTCTGGTCTGGCAGCAGCTAATTCCAGTCAGTGACTAACAATTAGGGTGGCAGCGTGTTCTGGATTCTTGTTTAATCTCAGCAGCAACAAATTGTTTCTTGGCACAACAAAAAAATCCTGGCATGAATTCTTGACTTTTTCCTCCATTGTTTTGCATTTTCCTTCATTGTTTTGTCAACACTATTGTGTTGAATTTGGATTGCTTGCCTAGATTTTGTTGGAAAAAAAAAAAACATAAAATCACATTTTAAGTGGTTATTTTGTGATACAATTATTAGTGGGTTCACTTCCGATTTGGGTCGCGTCAAAGTGGATTCGAGTTCTTCATAATGAGACGAAAAGATTGATATATTGTAGGCTTAAAACGGATAATGGGTGAATGAGATATTGATTATCAAAGTAGACCAATTTGAGTTGGAAAAATGAAGGGTAAAGCTTTAAAGTAACTTTTGTCTCACATTGGTTTGAGAAGTGGTGGGTTTGCACCACTATTTATACAAGAGCCTTTCTAAAACTTATTGAATTGTATAGCATAGAGGCTCTCTTTTGCGCGCAGGAGGATGCAAATCAAATCCCAAAGTGAGTTGGCTGGCTTAGGCCTTGTGGGCTAAGCTATGCTAAATTTCTGTATAATTTTCCCAGAATTGTGTCGACAAGAATTGTTCGTTAGATCGATTCTAATAGCAAGAGTCGTTGACGGCTCACCTCTCGTCGGATGGGACGATTCGTTGGCTCTGGCAGAATCGTACCTCTCGTCTGGACCGTTAAGAGTTTTAATTCAGGGATTAATTTCGAAATAATTCCAAAATTAATTCTCACCTTTAATGGTCAGCTGTTACATATGTGTTTTGACTGATTTAATATCAGTGTTAATGCCATGTTGAATGCTATTGAATTCCTATTCTCCTATATATATATTCATGAGTTAATACCTCCAATGGTCCTCCGAGTATTAGTCATTTACCAGTTGTGGTCATCCGACTTTAAAAAATAACCACATGTGATCCTCTGTTAAGTTTGTTGTTAAAGGGGCGTTAAATCTGAATGCAAACTTGTCTTTTCACCTATATTTCTTCCACCAAGTACATGAGTAAATATGTGAATCCATGATTTATTAAGAGAAGGAAAATTAAAGAGTAAATATATACCTACATAAGTGAAAAAGAAACAGAGAGTACTCTTATATTTCTCATCCCCTCAAATAATTCATTCACTTCAAGAACAGCACAAGGAATCATTAGGTGATTTTAAGCATAACACGAGTTCGTCCGTCTCCTCTTTCCACTGGAATTTGATTTTTGCATGTTCTTTGTTTTTTCTTTATTTACAATAGAAGAGTTTCACGATTAAAGGGCAGATGCGAACACGAAATTCTATCACAGGTATGCCTCTCACCGTAAAAAGAAAAATACACTCTCTAAAATTATGAATGATAATGGGGATTGGGTGGAGGGAGAGGCCATGAGGACTACTATTTTTTATTATTATCAAGATATTTTCTCATCAAATCAAGCCGAAATGGATGAAAATTTTTATGCCAATGTTTTGCCCCGAGTATCACAAACACAGAATGATGCCCTATTGCGCCCATTTGAGAAGGCCGAAGTAAAAGCGACACTGTTTGCCATGTTTCCGGACAAGGCACCTGGCCCAGATGGAATGAATCCGGGTTTTTATCAGCATTTTTGGGATGTGATGGGAGGGGATGTGTCGGATTTTATTGTGGATTGTCTAAATACGCGGTCCTTCCCGACCAGCTTGAATGATACTGATATAGTTCTAATACCGAAGAAGAAGAACCCAGAGCGGGTCTCAGATCTTAGGCCCATAGCATTAAGTAATGTGATATACAGGGTCATGGCCAAAATGATTATGGCCAAGATGAAACCGTTGATGGATGAGATTATTTCTGATACGCAGAGTGCATTTATACCTGACAGATTGATTACAGATAATATTTTGATTGCTGCAGAAGTTGGTCATTACTTAAACAGGAAACAATGTGGTATGGTGGGGTGGGGTGCTTTAAAGCTGGATATGGCAAAAGCATATGACCGTATGGAGTGGCCCTTCCTCGTAATATGTTAACAGCATTGGGTTTTGATAGTACATGGGTGAATCTTATCATGCTATGCGTAACCACTGTGTCTTATAATATCAAGTTGAATGGATCCCGAAGTTTGCCTATTACCCTGACCCGCGGGCTAAGACAAGGAGATCTTTTGTCTCCATATCTGTTTATTATTTGTGCAGAAGGGCTCTCTTTGTTATTACAACAAGCACAGGCTAAGGGGACAATTCATGGGTGCAGGGTCGCAAGGGGTGCACCCTCTATTTCTCACTTGTTTTTTGCTGATGACAGTTTATTATTCTTTAAAGCAAATACACAGGAGGCAAATGCAGTTAAGCAATGTTTGACACGATATGAAAATTTGTCTGGCCAGGTGGTAAATTATCATAAATCTAGCATATGCTACAGTAAGAACACGCAAGGGGAGGATAGAGGTGATGTGGCACAGATTTTGGGAGTTGCCCAGGCACCTAATTTTGGGAAATATTTGGGACTTCCCTCATTTGTAGGAAGGAATAAAAATGCAGCCTTTTCATATATTGAGGATAAGATTAGACAAAGAATTGTTTCCTGGAATAAAAAGTTGTTATCGCAGGCTGGTAAAGAAGTCTTATTGAAAAGTGTGGCTCAAGCTATGCCTACTTTTTCAATGAGTGTTTTCTTGCTACCTATGGGAATTTGTACAGCAATTGAGCAAACTATGAACCGGTATTGGTGGGGTCTGGGAATGATCGTGGGATCCATTGGAAGGTCTGGGACAAATTGTGTATACCGAAGAAGTATGGTGGTTTGGGTTTCAAAGAATTGCATGTATTTAACATAGCAATATTGGGTAAGCAGGCATGACGTTTTCTCTCTAAACCTGATTCGTTGGTTTCAAGAGTCTATAAAGCCAAGTACTACCCGAAGGGAACTTTTTATGATGCAAATATAGAAAATAACCCCAGTTTCTGTTGGCACAGTATTATAGCAGCTCATGACATGGTTTGTGGTGGTGTCAGACGCAGAATTGGAAATGGGAAAACAACCCTAATCTGGGCTGGGATCACCCTTGGCTGCAGGATAAGCAGGACCCAATGATCCATACGGATAAGCCCCCGTATTTAAATGATGCAACCGTTATGGGATTAATAGATCATGAGACACAAGCTTGGGACCCGGATATCTTGACAGATATTTTTACTCCTACTGATGTAGCTCGAATACAGAAAATTCCAATATCACCAGATTATGAGGATATATGGTATTGGCATGGAGACCAAGGAGGTAACTATACTGTGAAAAGTGGTTACAGGGCGGTTGTGGGTGACCTCAATATGGGTAATGATGAAAATTGGCTACGCCTATGGAAGCTTAAAATCCCCCCAAATGGATAACTTTTTTATGGAAGGCTTTGAGTGGTATCCTCCCCACTACAACAAATTTGATTATAAAGAGAGTGAAAATACAACCAACATGTGCTATGTGTGGGGTGATGAATGAAGACATAATGTATGCCTTAGTAACATGTGATTATGCAAATTCCATTTGGGCTCAATCTCACCTTCCAATCCCCATGATAACAACAAATATTTTTCATACTTGGTTTAGTGATCTATTGAATATTTTAGACACTGATCAGATTATTCACGCAGCTGCAATCTTATATCACATTTGGAAAGCCAGAAACGGAGCGGTACGGGATGCATGTCTACCACGACCACGGAAAATACTTGCTTCGGCCAAAGCCACGGTACTTGCATGGCAACACACCCATCCGAACCAGCGCCATGCGCCCCAGCAGGCTGTCGCACAGCAGCACGGTACTGCTACTGCCAAGCTACAACTACAGCAGCATGAGGGCGCTGTCGAGGCCGAGATCACTGCCGAGAACGAGACTGCGCAGCCGAACCACCACACGCCAGTGCAAAAATGTTATTTCGACGCCGGTTTTTCGCCCACCACTGGAAAAACCACGGTAGGCGCAGTCTTGATCAGCGAAGAGGGGGAGTACATCTCGGCATTCAGTGCACCTTTGTCGGATTGCTTCTCCCCACTTATGGCCGAAGCGCTAGTATGCAAAGAAGCCTTGTCTTGGTTATGGAATCGTGGAGAACGATCTATACGCTTGTTCATGGATTGTTTAACGTTGAAGCAATACTTGTCAGACGCAACTGCCATACTTCGGACGTATGTTGGCTATGCCGTTGATGCTTGCAGAGCAAGCATTGTCTCATTTAATTACTGTCCAGTTATTTTTATTCCTAGATTGGATAACTATTTAGCTCATAATTTAGCTGCTTCTGCTTTTATTTATTGTGCAATTATGTATTCGGACGATGTCCCTCCAGACTCTATTACTGAATACTTTGAATAAATGCCATACCGGCCACCTTTCAAATACTGTTCACGATTTAAATTTTGGAATTTACCATTTACTACTCTATCGCCGCCCTTTTTTTCTGAAGTTTTCCGGCCAAGGTGTGAAGTCACTGTTCTTCTCCTCTGGTCGACGACGGCTGCTCGTGACCCCCCGACGACGTCCAAGTGAGTTCCTCTGCTCCTTTCCTTGGTTGGAAAGAGTCTATGCCGGGCGGTTTTCTATGTTTCCGGTCGGAGAAGTCCGACGGTCTCATCTGGTTTTGCTTGGCGGTGGCGTTTGACGGGAACGACTGCATCGTTTGTTCTTCATGTTTGAGGAGTTTGACGGGGTTGAAATTCCCATTCGTTCTGACCGCCTGCTTCTTTGTGTGAACGTTATGGCCGGAAAAGGGAAGACGACTGCTCCTAGCCAGTCGGTGGAGTCTTCTGTTTCCCAAACTGCTTCACCACTGTATATTATGGCTCTATGATTTGGGAAAAAATGGCGACTTACCTTGGCTGGGAACTGAACGAAGCCTTTAAGAATGTAATATAAGAGAAATGACAGATTTGTCCTCACACTTAACATCCATTTGACACCAAATCTAACGGAAGGACCACGGGTGGTTATTTTTTAAAAGATTGAGGACATCTCGTGGTCGTTTAAAAGTCGGATGACCACAAGTGGTAAATGGCTAATACTTGGAGGACCATTGGAGGTATTAACCCATACCATATATTAATGGTTGAGTAGGTGGTTTTTGACACAACACAATGAACTGAAAACCTGTATTAGTTTTTTTTTTCCTTCTCGAAACCATGTTCTTCTTCGTTCTTGACATCTGAGTTTTGTCCTCGCACTTGTTCGCCGAGTTCTAAGTTAGAGTGTTCCTAATTTAGAACCGTAGTACGTTTATCCTGGGAAACCTAGGTCGCAACGCTCCTAGCACCTTTGGGAGGCGGCAAATAAGGTTTTAAGGAGAGAGTGCTTCGCTCGACTTGTACTAACCACCTACCCGCAAATCCATCCTTCTTTGTGCTTGGAGGCTCGTCTTCGATCCTTCGTATCTTATCTTTTATCAAGTAAGTGGGATTATGTTTTAAACAATAAATCCCTTTTTTTTTGTATACATTTGATATATTTGCTAGTTGGAATTATAATCTGGAAGATTATAAATTCCATTTTGTTTTATATATATATATATATATATATATATATATATATACATACTAGTTTTACACGCGCATTGCGCGAATGAGTTAATGCCCAATGTTTATAATTAAATAAATATTTGAAAGTCTATTAATGTAAGATTATATATGAGAAGTTCATACATAACTAATTTAATGTCAAATTTGTTTATTTAAATATGTAACTCATAGTATATGAATACAATCTGATATAGGAGATTCATTACAATTGTTACTAAATTTTTTTTTTAAATAGTAACCAAATATTTTTGTTGCAAATGGTTCTAATATATTTAATGAATGCACATATATACAAGATCAATGAATGAATCAATGGTACCAGTCCTTTAGGTGTTTTGCTCAGCGTTCATTTAGTTCAACCATTATTGTTGAATGAATTATTATGGATTAAGAAATTTTTAATTTAAGGAATTTAGATGAAGTAGTAAAAATTTAAAATTTTTAATTATAATGCAACCCAAAGATATTAGACGATGGGTAAATATGATGTGCACCCAAAGATCAAAATGCTAAAGAAAGTGTGTGGTTATTCAACAATTTGAAGCAACAATTTGTTCCAAGCCACTGAAAGTACAAGCATTTCAATTTACAATATTTTCACTTAGTGTTTTTGAGAATATTTCACCAAAACACCTCTATATTAAAAAAAAAAAAAAAAATACTGTAGAGTCATTTCGGCTCCTTGAATAACAAGAGCCAGTTTGACTCACTGCTTGCCCATCAACAAATGAGCAAGCTTAATTTTTAAATTGGAGCCTTAAGACTCTTTTTATAGGAGCATAAAGGCTCTCATGCTACTTTTCCTACTGATGTGGAAAAAGTAACAAAACTAAAGGGTGACGAACGTTCGGCTCCCGATAAGTTTTTTAATTTTATTTTTTTTATTAAATTATTAATTTTTAAACAATTATTATTGTTATTGTTATTATTATTATTATTATTATTATTATTATTATTATTATTATTATTATTATTATTATTATTATGTATAGCTTTAGTTCATTTTACATGTTAATCTAAACAGCTAATTTTTCAAATATCTTTTTACTAACCGTTGATATAATTCGCTCGTCAAATCTGCTAATATAATCTGTTAACACTAACCGCTAACTGCTGATTGGCAAACAAGGACATTGCGAGATAGTTTCACACTTCATTTGTTGTGTGATTTGAATATTCTCTTTTTCAACAAACCCCTCGAGTAGTTAATATGATTCACTTAATTATATTTTTTTAAAAATTTTTTCATGGTATTAATAAAATACTTGATAAATAAATATATAGCATTATTTTGTATTATAACATTGATATTTAATTAAAAAATAGTGCACAAAAAGATAATAGACAATGTAGTGAATATAATTAATTGATAAATTTGAATGTAAAGAATTTTTACATTGGAGAAAAATAAAGACAATATAACTAATAAAATTATTTCTCTTAATTAATTTATTGATAATGAATAATATTTTTTTGAATAAAGACATTGTAGGGACAATGTAGCGAATATAATCAATTGATGAATTTGAATGTAAAAAATTTTTATATTAGAGAAAAATAAAGACAATATAACTAATGGAATTATTTCTCTTATTTAATTTATTGATAATGAATAATTTTTTTGAGTTAAGGCTTTGTAGACACATAATTCTAAATTAAAGAAATGCATGTTTATTATTTTTTTGTTGTAGCTACTAAATTATTATTTAATTTAATAAGAGTAAAATAGAGTACTAATTATGCCAACTTTGATTGGGATGAGGTTTGAAACTAAGACATTTCTTATTGAAATCAATGAGTAAGTTAACGGTGAACTAACTGAAATTAACAAAGAAGATAATATTTAACGGGAAAGTTAACGGATAATCATATAATTAATGATAAATTAGGAAATCTCAAGAAAAAATTAAAGTCTGATCAATCTGAGTCATTCATTTGATTACAAAATTTGACCGTTATTTTTTCTACCCATTATAGGCGTAACTCTCTTTGGCTCTTATTAGTATATTTTTACGCGCACTGCGTGAATGGGATAATGCCCAATGTTGTTCTTTTAAATAAGTACATTAAAGTATATATATCAAGGCAAGATTATATTGGAATTATTCATGCATAGATAATTGAATGTTATATTTGCATATTTAAATAGGCAATTCTAAGTTTATAAATGCAAGATAATATAGTCAAGATTGATTATAATTGTCAATAAAATAACTGTATAGGTATGGTTGAAACCAAATACGGGATATAAGGGAGAGCAAATAAAAATTAGGGCATAAAATATTAAATATATACTAATATTGAAGAGCTAACTGCTTATTGTCAAACAAGGACATTGAAAGATAGTTTCCCACTTCAATTTGTTGTGTGATTTGAATACTTGTTTTGTCAATAAATCCCCAAGTAGTTAATATGATTGGCTTAATTATATATTTTTATTTTTTATTTTTTAAAACAATTATTATTTTTATTATATTACATATATACTAATATTGAAGAGCTAACTGCTGATTGCCAAACAAGGACATTGCGAGATAGTTTCCCACTTCAATTTGTTGTGTGATTTGAATACTCGTTTTGCCAATAAATCCCCAAGTAGTTAAAATGATTGTTTTAATTTTATATATATATATATATATATATATATATATATATATATATATATATATATATATATATATATATATATATATATATATATATATATATATATATATATATATATATATATATATTAAAAAACAATTATTATTATTATTATTGTTATTATTATTATTATTATTATTATTATTATTATGTATACTCTTAGGTCATTTTACATGTTAATCTAAACAGCTAATTTTTTAAATATCTTTTTACCAACCGTTGATATAATTCGCTGCTCAAATTTGGTAATATAATCCGCTAACGCTAACCGCTAATTGCTGATTGTCAAATAAGGACATTGTGAGGTAGTTCTTACTGCAATTTGTTGTGTGATTTGAATACTCTCTTTGTCAACAAATCCCTCAAGTAGTTAATATGATTGACTTTATTAATTATATTTTTTTAATTTTTTTATGGTATTAATAAAATACTTGGTAAATAAATATATAGCATCATTTTGTATTATAACTTTGATATTTAATTAAAAATAGTGCACAAAAAAAAGATAATAGACAATGTAGTGAATATAATCAATTGATGAATTTGAATGTAAAGAATTTTTACATTCGATAAATATAAAGACAATATAACTAATAAAATTATTTCTCTTAATTAATTTATTGATAATGAATAATTATTTTTAATAAAGACATTGTAGGGATAATGTAGCGAATATAACCAATTGATGAATTTGAATGTAAATAATTTTTATATTGGAGAAAAATAAATACAATATAACTAATGAAATAATTTCTCTTATTTAATTTATTGATAATGAATAATTTTTTTTAATAAAGAAATTGTAGACACATAATTTTAAATTAAAGAAATGCATATGTATTATTTTTGGTTGTAGCTACTAAATATAGAGTACTAATTATGCCAACTTTGATTGGGATGGGGTTCGAACCTAAGACCTTTCTTATTAAAATCAATGAGTAAGTTAACGGTGAATTAACAAAAATTAACGGAAAAGATAATATTTAACGGAAAAGTTAACGGATAATCATATACATTAAGGATATATTAGGAAATCTTAAGGAAAAAATAAAATCTGATCAATCTGAGCGATTCATTTGATTAAAAAATTTGACCGCCATTTTTTCTACCCATTATAGGCCTAACTCTCTTGGGCTCTTATATATATATATATACTAGTTTTTTACGCGCTGAGATAATGTCCAATGTTTGTTTTTTTTTTTTTTTTTTTTAAAAAAAATAAGTACTTTAAAGTATATTAAGGCAAGATTATTTGAAATTGTTAATATGTTCTGGTGGGGATTTATTCAATTGATTGTACTATTTTCGAAGGTTGAATTTGCGTATTTAAATAGGTAATTCTTCTCCCAAAGGTTGAGTTCCCAACCCCAAGGGTCCCCACACTCCGACCCGACAGAGCATTGTGGGAAGTTGTAAATCACGGTGACTCAATGATTTAGCAGACAGGACCAAATGTCGGTGCGCACAAGCAATCTGCCCACTTTGGACATAATTCCCGCACTGTCGCCGCCGAGGTTCAAACCTTGGTCTCTTCTCCCAAATACTGCCCGCTAAATTAACCATTGAGCTAAGCCCGTGCGGGTTAAATAGGTAGTTCTAAGTTTACAAATGCAAGATAATTAATATAGTCAAGATTGATTATAATTGTCAATAAAATAATTGTATAGGTATGGTTGAAACCAAATACGGGACATAAGGGAGAACAAATAAAAATTAGGGCATAAAATATTAAATATATACTAATATTGTTTGAGGAGATTTCTACATTATGATTTGTGGTTAAGTTTTATTAAGACTTTAATATTAGAATTAGATTGATGGTGTAGTTATAATTCTATATTAGACTTTAATATTAGAATTAGACTAACGGTGAATTAACGGTATTTAACGGAAAAGTTAAATGGATAATCATATAATTAAGGATAAATTAGAAAAACTTAAAAGAAAAAAATTAAAACCTGAACAATCTGAACCATTCATTTGATTTAATAATTTGGGGGTCATTTTTTCTACCCAATGTTAATAATTAAATAAATTCGTTGGTCAAATCCGCTAATATAATCCGCTAACGCTAACCGCTAACTGCTGATTGTCAAACAAGGACATTATAAGGTAGTTCTCACTTCAATTTGTTGTGTGATTTGAATACTCTCTTTGTCACAAAATCTCTCAAAGTAGTTAATATGGTTGGCTTTATTAATTATATTTTTTTTTTAATTTTTTCATGGTATTAATAAAATACTTGGTAAATAAATATATAGCATTATTTTGTATTATAACTTTGATATTTAATTAGAAAAATAGTGCACAAAAAAGATAATAGACAATGTAGTGAATATAATCAATTGATGAATTTGAATGTAAAAAATTTTACATTTGAGAAAAATAAGGACAATATAACTAATGAAAATATTTCTCTTAATTAATTTGTTGATAATGAATAATTTTTTTCACTGAAATAAGACATTATAATGACAATGTAGCGAATATAATCAATTAATAAATTTGAATATAAAGAATTTTTATATTGTAGAAAAATAAAGACAATATAACTAATAAAATTATTTCTCTTATTTACTTTATTGATAATGAATATATTTTTTTTGAATAAAAGCATTGTGGACACATAATTCTAAATTAAAGAAATGCATATCTATAATTTTTTGTTGTAGCTACTAAATTATTATTTATATAATTTAATAAGAGTAAAATAGAGTACTAATTATGCCAACTTTGTTTGGGATGAGGTTCGAACCTAAGACTTTTTTTTTTATTGAAATCAATGAATAAGTTAATGGTAAACTAGCGGCAATTCTTAAAATTTTAACGGAATTAGTAATGGTGTGTGGGTATTTTAGGAAATTTTAATGTAAAATTTAAATCTTATCAATCTTTTAATCAATCTGAGCCATTCATTTGATTAAAATCTGTGACCGCCATTTTTTCTACCCATTATAGGCCTAAATCTCTTGGGCTCTTATTAGTATAGTAGATATATATATATATATATATATATATATATATATATATATATATATATATATATATACACACACACACACATAGGAAATATGAAATAATAATAATAATAATAATAATAATAATAATAATAATAATAATAATAATAATAATAATAATAACTGGTGGTGGTATGACAATGCTGGTGGTGATGTGGTGGCGGTGGTTGAAGTGCTGGTGGTTGCGGTGGTATGGTCGTGGTGGGGGTGGCGGCGGCGTTGGTGATGGTAGTAGTGAGGTGGTGGTGGTGGGGTGTTGGTGTAAAAGTTGGAAAATGACTTTCTAAAAAAATGACTTGACTTCTCAAGCACATCCAAACACTGGAAACCCAAAAAATGATTTCTAAAAATCATTTTCCAGGTTTCCCCACATTATTGCTAGGGAGGCCGTTTCTCAGTCAGCTTGCGAGGGTGGTTCGATTCCCCACCTTCTTTTCTTGTTGAATGTTGATAAACATTATTTTTAGTGTTATTTTAAATAAACTTTTTATAGTTAATTTGCAATAATTGATTAATTTATAGCTATTTTTATTTATTATTGCTATAAGTAATTTCTATTAATATTGTTTATTTTTAGGTTGTTTTACTTATTAAATTCGTTTTATTTTGTTGATTTCTGCCAGTCCAATAATTCTTTGATCATAATCTCTTATTATAATAAAGCAACAACTTTCTATCAAAAAGAATTCCCGCTCAAAGCAAACGACGTCACTTTGTATATAAGAGATTAATGTCGAAACTAAATGCTGTTAACTAATGCTTAACGCGTGATCATTAATTATGCCGCCTACTTTTTTGTTAATATCAACCACAATAAAGCAATTTTAAATTTAAATAGAATTCTATTAATTACAGACTTCTAAGGAGAGTGTTTAGATTAAACACTACTTCGAAAATATACATCTCCAATCTAGATAAAGTCAATATAAATACAATTATAATAAAGAAGCTCAATGATCTAATGTCTGATCCCCATGCCTTTGGAAACTGTAAGGACGCCCGCATACATTCATAGTTCCTAGACACATCATAGATTTTGAATTGCAGTTCTCCATTCTATATAAACAGATCACTATGGAGACCTCCACTACCTACTCCACATTTGCTTCAGTTCGTATCACCTGTGAACCAGCGAAAAAGAAACAAATTATTTGCAAGATAACCATGTCAATGTATGTAGCTGTGAAGGATATTGGTCCTCTTGATAGGGAAAAAGCAATCAGGGTAAAATGTGTGCGATGTTACGAAATCTATGAAAAAGGCTCTACAGAGATTAAGAGTCAAGAACTTTTGTTTTGTGATGCAGAGGTATGATCTTCCCTTTTTGATATTGTATTCTTCTGTTCACTGTAGATAGATATACCACATTTTATTTACATGTCTCTAGCAATAATGGATTTTCTTATGCAAAATCTAGAGTCTATACAGATTTTTTATCTACACTGTTTAAGGCTATTCTTATGCTAATGTTGCAGGGCTCTTTCATCCATTTGAACCTCCAAAGTAATGATGTCAAAAAATACAACAATGTTTTCCAAGAAGGGAAGCTGTATTCAGTCAAAAATTTTGTTGTTTTCACCCATTATTATATGTATAAAACTTGTGAGCACAAATATATGATCAGACTAAACTCTAAGACTCAGGTAAAGGCCATAAAATCCAAAGGTTTCCCTACTAAGATGTTCCAGCTTAAAAGTTTTGACTCTTTGAAAGACCCTACTCAAGTGAATGACAAGGTGCTGTTTGGTAAGTAAGCTGTTTTTAATTTTGCTCTTTTTTTCTACTGTGTAAGATGTTTCTACTTCAAGACTTTTTGATTTCTGCTCATGTTGTATACTGTCTAAGCTGTTTTTATTTCAAAAAGTTTTATTCTTCTATTTTGTGATGAAATAGATTTAATAGGCAGAGTTGTAGAGATCCATGCTCCTGTAGACAAAATAATAGGGGGTAGACCAGCCAAACTCCTAGACTTCAAAATGGCTGATAATGAGTAAGTTTCACTTTAAAAAATATGTTCCTATATTTCCAGACATTATATTTTGTCTAACACACTTTGCTATAGGGGTAATTTCTTGCAATGCACTGTGTGGGACAGTCATGTTGGTGCCATGCTACCATACTATGATTCAGGTCTTAAAGAACCATTAATTCTGGTTCTTCAGCTATGTCGGGCAAAGGTGGTCAATGGTAAGTTAATATACAGTATTATTCTTTCATTTATTTATATATTTCCATAGTTCATTGCCATCTAACATGCAAAATTAGGTGAAGTCAGAATAACTAGCTGCTATGATGCTACCCAACTCCATTTCAATGCATCTTTCCAAGAATTTGCTGATTTTAGGTCTCAGTAAGTGCCTGGATTTTTTTCCTAAATTATACATTTTATCAACTATTGTACTACACATTAATAAAAATTTGTGTTCACCTGTAGGTTAAATGCTGCAACCAGTCCTTTGCGAAGTATCAGTACTGCGACAGTGCTGTCCCAATCCACATGCATTGATGATTTTACAAGTGGTGCCTTGACTGTAACTACAGTAACAGAGCTATTGAAAAAGACAAAGGTTAGTCCCTATATGTAATCAATGTAGTCTGTATACATTTAATAACATAGATTACATTACATAAGAAATACTAACAAAGGAATCTATATACAATTGCAGAATGGTGAATTCTATGTACCTGCTGAAATTATTGCAATTGAAGGTTCTTTTGGATGGATGTACATATCTTGCATGTCCCCGGGATGTAACAGGAAACTTTTTAATGATGGGACTGATCTTGAATGTACAAGTTGTGATAAGAAATACAAACAGGGTATGGCCAGGTATCGTGTAAGAGTGATTGTCCTAGATAAAGGTCTTGGAGACGCTCCTTTCCTATTATGGGATAGGGAGTGTTCTGACTTGGTTGGTATCCCGGCACACAGTTTGTACACAAAGTATAATAAGGTAAAAAATTGTCGCTTATATGACACATCCATATAGACCTTTTTTGAGTTTCTTTTTTACTATTCTATTTTCTTAATGTTAGGTGGCTGACATCCCAAAAGAGTTGGAATCATTAGTCGGAATGAGAATGATATTCAAGATATCATTAAAATTGGAGTACATGAAGGGATCTAATGCAGCATACACTGTTATGAAAGTTCTAAGGGATGAAGCCTTGGTGTCAGCATATTGTTCTAAACTCATTGAAGAACAAGACAAGGACTTGATATCAAGAATGATAGATGAGGACGAAGAGGAAGAAGATGAGTCTGATCAGGTTTTGTTTTCTATTATACTAAAGTCAAATAACTAATCTCATTTCTTAACTTACGTTTGACATATTTTACAGTTAAGCTTATTTTAATATATAGGAAGCTTCAAATGGAGGCAATGAGGTCAACAGCCCATTACCTATGCAGCAGTCTCAAAGCCTAGACCATGAAACTATAGAGCCTGATGGTGTTAAGCGATCTCTTATGGACCAATTCTCCTCCTCTTGCAAGAAGGGGAAAACAGTTGCTGTTAAGCAAGAGAAGATTTAAGAGATCCTTTAAATGACAAACTGTTACCACATTTATGTGGTTGTTCCTATTTTCAAGACAAACATTTGGCCTGTTTAATTGCACCAGTGTGCCCTGAACAATTTACTTTTAATTTGAATCTATGTTTGGACTGTTTGCAACTGTTATATTTACCTATACCCTGATATCAGTGGACACTGATAATTGTCTGTTTATTACCCTTTACTGTTATATATATATATATATATATATGCAACTGTATGCAGGACAACAAAAACGCAAATACAAGGAAGCAACCAGAAGTAAATGTAGGCAGGACAAATAACAAGCAAGCGCAAGGAAGAAAACACAAGTCACCAAGCATGAAAACACAAGGACCCAACCAGTCACTTTATGGTGCAAAAACATTCAAATGAAAAACCACAAAAATGCATACTGTTTTCAGTTTTGGCCATCACAATTTATGCTTGAATACAAGGAAGTAACCAGAAGTAAATGTAGGCAGGACAAATAACAAGCAAGCGCAAGGAAGAAAACACAAGTCACCAAGCATGAAAACACAAGGACCCAACCAGTCACTTTATGGTGCAAAAACATTCAAGTGAAAAACCACAAAAATGCATACTGTTTTCAGTTTTGGCCATCTAGCTTATTTGGACAATTACTAAGTGTTTAATCTCAATATGACTATGTAATGTACAGTTCTCAAACTACTGATTGTGTGGTTCTAAAAGTTATAATAATAATATTTTACCATGAGTATATGTATGTCATAAATTGTGCTTTAACAATCAGTATTGACATTTACAATAAATTACTACTATATTTATATCTTTAAATAAAGATTGTTGATACAAGTCCAACATAAAACACAATTAGTGATAAAGGAATTTTGGTCTGTTTTAAATGTAAACAAATTTTCAATCCAGAACTTGAAGTTATTACACACTTTAAAGATCATCATTGGCAACCTAAAGGACTGCATTTTTTTACTTAGTCAGTTTCAAAATGTAGTAATTTTAACTGCATTACTATTATATGATGATCTTTAAATAAAGATTGTTGATACAAGTCCAACATAAAACACAATTAGTGATAAAGGAATTTTGGTCTATTTTAAATGTAAACAAATTTTCAATCCAGAACTTGAAGTTATTGCACACTTTAAAGATCATCATTGGCAAATTGAAATAAAAGACTTATGACAGTTTGTTGACACAGTAACATGCCACATATATAATAAAACACTTCAAAAATTTTACTCACAATTTAGATGCTATGAATTAAATTATAACAGAAGGACTGCATTTTTTTACTTAGTCAGTTTCAAAATGTAGTAATTTTAACTGCATTCACAATTTAGATGCTTGAAGTTCCACATATATCATACAGCAATGGAAATTGATGAAGAAACGATATGGTTTTAACCCATTTACTTTAAGCAACTGTGGATACAAAATTATAGGCAGGGAAATGTCTACAATTTAGTTATCCAAAACAAATGAGTAGTCATATGCCAGACATTAAATTTAAAAGTAGATGTGTTAAGTATAATTTCATTAACCTTATTATAACTACATTTCAAAATGTAATATATAAAATATACAAATTAGATGGAAATTCGTGGAAAAACAATATGGTTATAATATTGTAACTTCAATTAACTGTTGCTTCAAAATTAATAAACATGGATGTATTAATGTAGTAACACACATATGTAGATCATTACAAAAAAAAAAAAAAAATACTCCTTTCAAATTACAAAATTACATATAAGGCCTATTTGTAATTAAAGTAGCGAATGTAGGACTCTAATTTGGGCCAATACAGTCTATATCATGCCTAATATTGAAAAAATATCTGTACTAAAAACTTTGAATACAAAAACTAATGGGATGACAAACAACTACTAATAGTTCAAATCAGAATCACCAATCATGTTCATGTCATTCTCTTCAACCAATTAACCAAATCTGTAAACTAATGGAATGACAAATGTAGCTTCATCAATTGTCAAAACATAATAATATAGTAGTTGTCAGAAAATAGAATAAACAAAAAACATTTACACCAGACTTTGTCCAAAAAAATGGCAATAGATTACAAAAGTAGCCATTTAAATATTACCCCTATACCAATCCACTAAGTTGTTACAACATTGGCAGAGATTAAATGAAGCTACAATGGATTAAACAAATAGTCATGTTCAGTTTATCCTCTTTGATCCACTAAGTTCTAATACATCTGTAGTGGCATCAGAATTGTAAATTCATCATTTGCCAGACACTTCAAAATTTGGTTAGTCACAATGAATATTGAAAATACAAAATAACCCATGAACCAGGGGAACATGTATATTAAATTTATTAAAAACTACTTTAAATTGTTGTTTTCCAATAAAAAATGAAGAGTCATATCAATGCTTTTAATCATTCCTATTAAAGTGAAATCTTAAATGCACAGAACCAAATAAAACCATCACCTATTTTAATCCAAGTATTTGAAATACAAATCCAATAACAAAAACAGACTGGAACATACACAATATCAGCTCAAACATGAGGAAAATCACAACTTCTACAATAATAGGAAGCAAAAGGAAGCACATGATCGACAGTAAAGGTAACATAAACACATATTCAAACTACTTTTTATACTCTAGCTGCCTGTTTCAGTTAATTGCACAATATTATAGCTTTTTACCTACTATTACAGAGTCATGAATGCTTAGCTTCAAACCTTTGTAGGGTAGATATATCCAAAACCTGCAAATCTGCAATTCCATTTTGCAGATTTGGTTAGTATATGTTCTAGAACGAATACTTTAGAGCAAATATTGTATGATCTTTGACTATAATAAAAAACAAACAAAAATATAATAAATATAAAATGTACGGTATATACTAAGATTAAAAATACCAGAAAAAAATAAACTTCAAAAACACTTATCTTCCATTGGATTGCGCAAAACTTTACTGTAATTTTCGGCAAAGGGCATGAACACCGTACGGTGATTACAGTATTATATATCTACAATTAAGAAACAAAATAAGCTTTAATCTCTAACTAATCAAATACGAAATAATTTTAGCTGTTAACAAACTTACCAAAGATCGGATTGTAGTGTAATAGGGTATGCCGTGAAGATCTGGATCATCGATCATCGTTCGAACCGTCAAAAACCCCCATCCCAGTCTAAAAATGAAGATCGGAGAATACTAGCATAGATCCTCTTACAAAAACACCGCCGATCTATAAATACGGTTTCATCAGTGAGCCTTAATCTACTGTTAGGTGAGATGAACACCTTGCATTAGCGTTGAGATCTTCTACGAATTAAAGTGTGTTAGACAATCGAATGGCCTGAAATATCGGATTGGGGATGGTTTTGTTTGAAGAGTGTGAGAGATAAAGTTAGGGAGTGTTCTATCGCTGTTAGCTGTAAGAGGGATTGGGAGGTGAGGGTTCAAGAAATGACACACCGCAAGAAACCCCCTATTTGGAAGTGAAGGTATGAAAACAATCAGTGGGTCGGGTTTGGGCTTTGCATTTTAGGTACATAGATTTGGGTCTGATCTTTGAGGGTAGAAATGAGCTTTTAAATGCTGGATAGAAATGGGCTTGGTCTGAAATAGGTAGAAGTGAAGGTATGCAAACATTATTTATGATATTTAGTGGTCCACAATATTGTGTGAACCATTGGTCCATGATGGTCTCTTTTAAATATATATGCACATTATGTTCAATTTGTTGTTATTTCTGTACTTAAGTTATATCATTTTTAGACTTTATATATTGTCCAACATTGACAGGTATCTTTTATAATAAGAGATACTTTATTATGTCCCTTGAATCTTTTCAATGCAGAAAATGATGAGAATTCGTCTGTTATAAGCACTCACAACCATATAGTGAAAAAATCTGTCACAAATTTAGCCACAAACTTAACACCACAACAACCAGGTACTTCAAATGCGACACCAAGAAGTTGTCTAACAACAGGTAAACGCTTTACACTTCTTGGATTTATATATCTGTATATCCTTCGGTATAATACACTATATAGAAATGTTGTTTAACCTCCGAATTATTTTGTTGCAGTTAATCAGGATAATTTTAATATATGTATGAGTAGTTGTCACATGGAGTATACAAAAGCTAATAGCAACTCCAGACATTTTGTATTAGGCGGCAAATCTCCCTATTTATCAAGTACAACAACACCTACATTGACCGGTTAGTTAATCTTATGCATATACATAATGTTATTGTTTTCGTATCAAAACTCTAATATCATTATTGACAAATCGATATATATTGAATTTGTGATAAAAGGTATAGTGACTAGGTCGGATGTCAGACGGTCACCTCTACAGGATATATCAAACAGTATGTATTTTCCCGTTCGTTTTAACTTTGTAATGTTTATTTTTAGGTGACAGGACTCTTACTTATTCTTTAAATAAATTAGGTACAAGACAATGCATAAAGAGCTCATTCATGAATGATGGAAAAGACCATAGTCAAGATAATGAGGTCAATCGCGATTTGTTTCTGGATTTTGAGCAAGTTTGCACTACTAATCGCATAACTCCGGTGCAAGAGGAATATAGTTGTGGTAAGTTCAATATCCACAAACATCTGTAAAAATGTGCTTTGAAATCTTAAGAGGCAATTGTATGTGGTTAGTTGTTTAAATGAATTTTTTTTTTCTTATTTTTGAAGGATTGGTGGGAATTGCAAAGCAACCTATACAACAGATTGCTAATGGTAATTAATTTATTATTTGATAGCTTGTGTGAATTAAAAATTTATTTAATTGTACATTATTATTTAACTAACTAATGTATCCATTTAGTTGAATACAAAGATCTTGGGGATGCAAATAATACCTGTCAACATTGTGGAGCTCTATTTTGGTACGAAGAGCGGATCAACAAAACAGTTGTTTACGGCACGCCAAAATATTCAATGTGTTGCAACAGTGGTAAGATCAAATTGCCACCAACCATGAGGCCACCCAATGCAATTTACAATTTGTTTTTTGGAGAAGGAGAAAAAAGCAAGCAATTCCTACAAAATATTAGAACATACAATAGCATGTTTTGCTTCACCTCCATGGGTGGTAAAATAGATCGGAGCGTGAACAAGAACGGTGGTCCACCCATTTTCCGGATCAATGGCCAGAACTTCCATTACATTGGTAGTCTCCTGCTGGTGGACGCGAGAAAACCACATTTTGCACAGTTGTATATATATGATACTAATAATGAACTTAGTAATCGTATCAATGCTGTGAGGTACGTACCTGTTATTTACTTCTATATATAAGTTCTACAATATTTGTATCCAAATTACTTTTTAGCAACTTCTAATATTTTTGGTCGTATGCTAGGCAAAATGGTGACCAAAATGGCATCCATGTTGAGATTGTGAATGATATTCAACAAGTTTTGGATACCAGTAATGTCTTAGTCAAGTCATTCCGCATGGCACGATCTGAGCTGCAAAATAATCCGCTGGCCGAGGTAAAAATTAAATTGCTTGGGAAGAGATCAAAGGATGCAAGAACATACAATTTGCCGCAGGTTTCGGAAGTTGCAGCCTTAATTGTGGGTGACATTGATACAAATATTGGAGAACGTGACATTATGGTCGAAACCAAGAGCGGCCTGTTGCAACGAATTAGTGAGTTGAATCCAGCATACCTCCCAATGCAATACCCTTTACTCTTTCCGTATGGTGAGGACGGATACAGGGAAGACATTCCCTTCTCTACATTAAAAGGAAACACAAGTGCTGGCCGTCAAAGGATAAGTCCTCGAGAATATTTTGCATACCGTATACAGACAAGGTTATCTGAGGTATCTACTTTATTGCATTCAAAGAGGTTATTCCAACAATTTTTGGTAGATGCCTATACAATGGTTGAGTCAGGAAGGTTAATCTATATAAGGACACATCAAAAAAGTTTGAGGTGTGAATCGTATAATTGCTTGAATGATGCATTAACACGCGGTGAAGTTGACCCCACTACTCAAGGAAAGAGGATAATATTGCCTTCAAGTTTTACAGGGGGTGCTAGATACATGATTCAAAATTATCAGGACGCTATGGCTATATGTAGATTGGTTGGATATCCAGATCTGTTTATCACATTCACCTGCAACCCGAAATGGCCCGAGATACAACGCTTCTTGAAGGATCGAAAGTTAAAAGCTGAAGATCGTCCTGACATAATATGTAGATTATTCAAAATGAAATTGGATGCTGTAATCTCAGATTGTCGGAAGAACAAGTTATTTGGGCCAGTGATGGGAGGTACGTAAATTAAATGCCAATATTTAAAACAGTTCCTATAGATAATTGTTAGAAGTTTTTTGCCAAACGTAATGTTTTTTTTTTTTTTTACCAGTTATATATACCATAGAGTTCCAAAAAAGAGGTCTGCCGCATGCTCATATTCTGCTGTTTCTTGATAAAGTCAATGGATATCATACTGTTGACAATTTGGACAACATTATTTCCGCTGAGCTGCCTGATCAAGAAGCTGACGCAGAATACTTCAGAGCAGTTGAGGAGTTTATGATGCATGGACCTTGTGGGAAAGCCAGATTGAGTTCTCCCTGTATGGCAAATGGTAAATGTACTAAACATTTTCCCAAAAAGTTTGTTAATTGCTCAACTTTTGATGAGGATGGCTATCCTATATATCGGAGAAGAGACAATGGTCGGTCTGTGACGCGCAATGGGATTGACTTGGATAATAGGTACGTGGTACCACACAATAGGCATTTGTTGTTAAAGTATAGGGCTCATATTAATGTCGAATGGTGTAATCAGTCCCGTTCAATCAAATACCTATTCAAGTACGTGAACAAGGGTCATGACAGGGTAACAGCAGAGTTTTACAGAACCAGCAATGATCAAGTTGTTGCCCAAGTTCTGGATGAAATTAGTATGTACTATGATTGTAGGTACATATCTCCGTGTGAAGCATCGTGGCGGTTGTTCGGTTTTGATATACAGTTTAGGACACCATCAGTGGAAAGATTAAGCTTTCACTTGCCGAACCAACAAAGTGTTGTTTTCGCAGATGATGACCCCGTTGATAACATACTCAGTCGGCCAACAATCTTGCAAAGCATGTTCCTAGAATGGTTCGAGGCAAATAAAAACTTCCCAGAAGCAAGAAAGTTGACATATGCTGAAATGCCAACAAAGTTTGTCTGGAAGAAAGATATTCGAAAATGGCAGCCCAGAAAAAGAGGATTCTCTATAGGTAGAGTTTTCTATGTGCCTCCTGGATCAGGGGAAATCTTTTATTTAAGGTATCTGTTGAATAAGGTCAAAGGTCCGACAAGTTATTTAGATATAAAAACAGTGGATGGCGTCCAATATGATTCTTTTAGGGATGCGTGTTGTGCAAGAGGATTAGTAGATGATGACAGGGAGTATGTTTATGCTATAGAAGAAGCAAGTCATTGGGCCACAGCTGTGAATCTTAGAAGATTATTTGTCACTCTCTTGATGACTAACTCAATAGCAAAACCAGAGGTGGTTTGGGAGGCTGCGTGGATTCATTTGTCAGATGATGCACAATTCAAGATTAGAGAACAATTGGGAAAATCAGGTATTAAATTATTCCATTCTTACTCTTATAGTTCTATTTTACAATAAAAGTTTTAAACGTAGTGTAAATAATATTGTCACAGATTGGATTATATCTGAAGATGAGAAGAAGAATTTTGCACTTACGGAGATTGAAATAATGCTTTCAGCTATGGGAAAAAGTTTGAAAGACTTTCAGGGGATGCCGATACCCGATTTAGTTAATCACTGCAGAACAACCAATCGGTTGATACAGGAGGAATTGGCATATGATACTACTGCAATGAAGGAAGAGAATGATGCTTTAGTGGATAAACTAACTGAAGAGCAAAGAAAAATATATGATAATGTTTTGAAAGATGCTGAGAATAATCTTGGAGGACTATTTTTTGTTTATGGATATGGTGGAACGGGTAAAACATTCTTGTGGAGAGCATTATCTTCTGCTATAAGGTCAAAGGGAGAGATAGTACTGAATGTTGCATCAAGTGGCATAGCTTCCCTTCTATTACCAGGTGGTAGGACTGCACATTCAAGGTTTGCCATTCCGATCGCTGTTAATGAAGATTCAACCTGCAATATCAGCCAAAACAGTCCTTTAGCACAATTGATCGTGCAAAGTAGGCTGGTCATTTGGGATGAGGCTCCAATGATGCATAAATTCTGTTTTGAAGCGTTGGACCGAACTATGAGAGATATAATGCGTGTCAAAAATCATAACAGCTTCGATATGTCGTTTGGTGGAAAAACAGTGGTGTTAGGTGGAGATTTCAGACAAATTTTACCAGTCATTCCAAAGGGCACCTGACAAGATATTGTGCGAGCAACTATAAATTCATCCTATCTTTGGAGAAGCTGTAAAGTTTTTAGGTTAACAAAAAACCTAAGGCTTAGATCTTTGAGATCGGATAGTGAAGTTCAAGAGATTGCTGATTTTGCCAAGTGGATTGCTAATATAGGTGATGGAACCATTGGTGATTCAATGGATGGAGAATCTGAGATACAGATTCCTGAACAATTTTTGCTCAGTTGTGGAGAGGATCCTATTGCTACCATTGTTGATAGCACTTTCCCGTTGTTTCGCAATGGCCACAGAGATAATGAGTACTTAAAAGATCGTGCCATACTTGCACCGACTTTGGATGTTGTAGATACAGTCAACGAATACATGAATGACTATAACAATGCTGAAGGAAGGACCTATGTCAGTTGTGACTCCGTATGCAAATCTGATTCTAATGTTGACATGCTGGCGGACCTGCACACACCGGAGTTTTTAAATGGATTACGATGTTCGGGAGTTCCAAATCACTCATTGACTCTCAAAGTTGGCTCGCCAGTGATGCTGTTAAGAAATATTGATCACTCACTGGGGTTGTGCAATGGTACAAGGATGATTATTTCAAAGTTAGCGGATCATGTTTTAGAAGCTAAAATACTCTCCGGATCAAGTGCTGGTACGAAGGTCTTAATTCCAAGGATGTCCTTAACACCTTCGGATCCAAGATTGCCTTTTAAATTCCAAAGAAAGCAATTTCCGCTAATGTTGTCATATGCCATGACAATAAATAAAAGCCAGGGCCAGACACTATCCAATGTGGGTTTGTTTTTGAAGAGGCCGGTTTTTAATCATGGTCAAATGTACGTAGCATTGTCAAGAGTTAGTAATCCTAACGGATTAAAAATACTAATCTCAGACGAAAATGTACAATAAAAAAATACGACTACAAATGTCGTATATAAAGAAGTATTCAATAATGTTTAATACATACTATATGTTTTGCAGAAGTATATATATATTTTTAAGAAATTTATTTATATTAGATGTTTTACATATATTGCCGTGCAACGCACGGGTGGAATTACTAGTTTATTTATAATAACATTAGTTCTAATAGTAGTTGATTAACATCTCTTATTATAATAAAGCAAGAACTTTCTCCTACACATTTTTCCCGCTCACACTATACTGTGTCGTTTTATGTGAGTATATAATATAGCTACTTTAGAGTCGAATTGAATGTGATCAGATGACTGTTTGTTTTCCAATGTCAACCAAGTACAATAAATACAGTTCTATTAATGAAAGACTTCTAATGATAAGCTACATATATACACCTGCATACATACAGATAGACACGCGCATAACTACAGATAGACACCTACATATTTTACATCTGTATATATACTATTAAATGCTTCTAAACAATCATCTATTAATTGTGCTCTTGGAAACTGAAAGGTTTCCAGTAGCCTTCAGGCTTCCAAGGTATTTTTCAAATTTTGAATACAATGTTAGCCCTCTATATAAACCTCTCTAAACCGCCTTTTGCACTAACCCTCTGCGTGTTTGCTATTCACTGCTTAGACTTTGCCATCCATCTGATATAACCTGAAAATGGCTCCATTGTTCATCTTGGCTCCATTATTCATCTTAGGGAAGGACATCTGCAGAACTTGATGGCCGAAACACTGAGGTAATGTTTTCATTACAAACCTGCAAACAATGCATTCATATTTAGAAAATAATATTTTCTTTCTTTATAGGCACATATGTGCATGTAAACATTCTTAAAGACTATGTTTACTTGGTTTCTTTTCTATTTCTTTATCTAATTTGTTGTATTAGACTCTATTGGTTTCTATGGAGGAGGATACTGATGAGATGAAGGAGTAGACGCACAAGGAGATGGGAAATGTATACACTTACAAAAGCCATGGTGCTTAATGATGAGGATATTTCGTTCCTCCAAACTTGATTTGAACTCTTCAGCCTTCTGTTCTATAAATAATGGCTACTAACCAGCCATTTTGGGAATTAAGCTTTGCGTGTTTGTTCTTTCTTTGCCATCTATTCTGCTTGAAAATGGCTCCCCTCTACTTTTTTGGAAAAGAGTCAAAGACTGTGCCTCAGTCCAGGTAATTTTACACCTATTTTACACCTATCATTGGTATTTAAAATTACTGCTAGAAGATTAAGGTGTGTGTTGAGGCCTAGAATTAGTTGCTGCATAGTGGGGCTGTAAAAAAAAAAAGATTTCTGGGAAAATGAAAATCAAATGAGGTATCAAAATCTATCTATCTATCAATCTATATTACTTAGAGTTTTATTAATATTAACAGGTCAGCTAAATGCATATGGCAGTATGATTTTATTTGTTAGGAATAAGGGTCAAATAGGCCATCAAACTGCACATGATAATACAATTAGGCCACTGAACCCAAAAAATCAACAATTGAGTCCCTAAACTTATCAATTCCTAACAATTCTTCCAATTTGAAGGTTTCCAACAAGTCAACAGGTCATCCTCCAAATTAATTATTTTTTTAAAAATAAAATTTAAAAATTAATTATTAAAATTTTAAAAAAAAAAAAAAAAAAAAACAGATCGGCTGAATTCTGTTTTTTTTTTAATTATTTAAATAATTAATTTTTAAATTTTATTTTTTTTAAATAATTAATTTGGGAGGATGACCTGTTAACTTGTTGGAAACCTATAAATGGGAAGAATTGTTTGAAATTGGTTAGTTTAGGGACCTAATTGTTGGTTTTTTAGGTTCAGTGGCCTAATTGCATTATCGTGTGCAGTTCGATGGCCTATTTGACCCTTATTCCTATTTGTTATTGTAGGTGTGTTTTGATGGAAAGGACATAGATTTTTGAGGTGTAAATCCTTTATCAAATCTCTATATATATCATGCATTCTTATAACAGTACTTTATCATTTCTGCATCAAAAAACTGTTTGTTTTTCAAATGCACTACTGGAAAGTAGAATGAAGAAATTAGAGAAGTCTATTACTATAGGTGCCAAGAGAAAACAAAAAGCTGAAGATAAAGGTATGTTTCCAGATTATTTGTTAACAAATAAATATGTTATCTGTTCATATTTTTCCTAGATTAGTAGACTAAGCGTTGCTGATTTGCAGCCTATGATAGGTTTTAAAATTTGCCTTGCCCTCAAAAAGGTTAGGACAGATTGTAACTTAGATCTTGCACTTGAACAGGACAGTGTGAGCAATAAAAAAGGACGTGTTCATCTTATGATGCTACCCAGTTGTTGTTCAATGAACTATACCAGAAATTGAGAATTTCAGGGAAAGGTATGATTCTATCTTATTATTCAATTCCACTGTCAGGCATATTCTTTGAACTAAAGTTTTTATTTTTATTTTCTCTATGTAGTCTTTGTACTGAGCAGACTCCATTGAGGAGTATCAACTCATATTCAAGCCTGATTTATAGTCTAATAAATCTAGATCTTACCTGTGGCAGAATGGTTGTATGTACCATCTCTGATCTATATGAGTGGAAAGAGGTAACTAGGTAGAAGTGAATTTGTTTGACTCTTTTATTTTTTTAGCTGATACAAAGAATATGTTTATATCTCTAATGACAAATATCTGATACTATTGCATATTAATAACTTCTTCTATTCATATGCTAACAGTGTGGAGATTATTGGGTGCCTGCTAAGATTGCTGACATAGAAGGGGATCCTTACTGCTCATATGTCTCTTGCAAGTCAAAATGGTGCAATAAAAAGCTTGTGCCTAAGGGTGGCCTATACTGATGTGATAAGTGTAGCAGAATTTGGGCTGATGGTATTTTGAGATATCGTTTGAAAGTGAGGGTCGTTGATGTAAATGGGGATGCCCCATTCTTGCTTTGAGAAAGGGAATGTATTGATCTAATTGGTATGACAACAGTAGAATTGAAAGGATTATATCCAAGGGTAAAAATCATTTCACAATCTACTTTTAATAATCTTTGAATCTTAATACTAAGAGTGAACTAATGCAGACTATGAACTTGAGTTAGGAAAATTGGAAGATACCTTTGGAGTTAAAAGACTTTGGTTTGGTTTATCATTGGTATTTAAAATTGCTGCTAGAAAGGAACAAGTTGACAATCTACTTAATGCATTTCCTGTGGTAAAAATTGAGAGTGCATTACTTGCAATTCACTGTCCAGAATTGCTTGATTCCCAAAGCAGGGATCTAAACTCAAAGATCTTGCAATTCACTGTCCAGAATTGCTTGATTCCCAAAGCAGGAATCTAAGTTCAAAGATCCTACTGCTAGAAGATTGTGAGGTTGTGAGAAGCTGCCTATTGGACGAATAAGTAGTATGAACACACAATATGCAAAGTTGTATATACATAGTGCAAAATGTATGATCACATAGGGACTATTACGAAGTGTATATATTTAATCTTTTTAGGAATCCGAAAATTTATTTATACTATCATATGAAAATCTGTCGTAAACAACTGAATTATTAAGAGTAAATTCACCAATAACAAAAATGATGGTTTCCTAATAGTAGTTATTATATTACGCAATTACTTAACAGGAATAATAAATTTCAACTTACAGAAATTAGGTTGAAACCATCATCTGCATTCAAAAAAAAAAAAAGGTTGAAACCATCATCTTGGCACCCATGAGTCACTAATAGTGATAACCTCCTTAGCTACCAATGAGAGCACACTGAATCTGTACTTGATCACAGAACTCTGTAGGTTATTCACATTTGATTAGTGACTTCATATTCAAAACAAAAATGACAAACCAGTAGTAATAACAAGCATATTGGTTTCACGTGCTCAAAACAAATGCCATCCAGTTATAAAAATCAAATCCTTCTATAAAGGAAAAAATCAAATTGTATTATTTTCAATCAAAGGTTTGCACTTAGTAAGAGAAAAAAATGATTATAACAATGTGAAACTACATTAGTCTCAGGTTACAAACTACATTAGCCTCCTTTTAACATTGTATTTGCTCATCACATCTGCACTGTCTTTCACATTTAAACCTGCAACAAAAATAAGATTGAACATAAATTACTTACAAAAAAAAAAAAAAAAAAAAAAAAAAAAAAAAAACAGAATATGAAAGACAAAAGTAAGTAATTAGAGACAGTCCTAAATGTGGGTGTCTTATGCCTTTGGAAAATGTGTGCTATCATTACATATTAGAAACCTTTCCAATTCTTAAGACTATGAAAACTAATACAGAACTATAAAGCACGATGTATTTGATTATTACAACACTACTCAAAGGCATAAGAAAGGTGATACACTACAAAGACTGCAAATTTAAGTCTCCAGGGAGTCAAACTACACTACACAAATGAGGAAATTGACGAAATCAACAGTTATAGGAGTTAAACGAAAGGCTAAGGAAGACGACAGAGGTATGTATTGCACTATTTTTACAGTTAAATAGTTTTTAATTCATGCTGCTCCAGTTAGAGGATAATAGGAGGAAATTCTGGTACAAATAAATTTCAGTTGGGAGAAATAAACTTAGCTTTTTTCAGACTTATTTGAAAATGTCAACCATTTGCATGCAAAGATAGAAAATTTTTCAAACGAAATTCACAAGTACTAAGTCAAAAGATAAACAGGAAAATACTGGAAGTAGTTTACTCTAAAACTCAGATTCCATAAATCAAGAGTGGTGTACTAAATACGAACATGAAATTGAATAATTTTGAGAATATTTACCTTGAAGCACATGTAAAAAGTTTTGGACCTCAAGCATAGATAACGATCCGACGAATCGCAGCCGGTAGTAAACAAATAGGACTACAGACTAAGAAAATACCTAATAGCAGTAAAGCATTAGAGGATTGAGACTGGATATAGAGCGATAGAGTAGAGAAGCCGATCGATTTCAAAGAATCGCGGTGATCGGAGAGAAGCCAGATCCGGAAAGGGAAAGCGTACTGTGTTGTTTGGCCTCTCCAAATGATTCGTGCGATATACATATATTAATATATATATTAATAATTACTCCCTCCGTCCCGAATTGGATGTCTCATTTACTTTTTGCACGCTTTTTAATGAATCAAAAGTAAAGGTTATGCACTTTCCAATTATGCCCCTCACTTTTTCACTTTTGGAAATAAAAACAATAAAGAAAGCAAAAGCTAGAAGGGTAATTTGAAAAAAGTAGAATGATGGTGATGTTCAATTTTAGAAAGCGGACAACATTTTGGGACAAACTAAAAAGTAAAGTAAGACACATAAAATGAGACAGAGGGAGTATATAGGTAGTATGTGTATGTGTATATATATATATATATATATATATATATATATATATATATATATATATATATATATATATATATTAATATTAATATTAATAATAAAGTTAGTAGTATGTATATATTTGATCTATACATGTACGAAATGGAGTAATACGAACTATGTAAATAGATAATTTAATTGATTATAATGATATAGTGTTTTCAAAACCAGATCTTAAATTATAAAACATATTAATATATTAATATTTAAATACATATTATAAACCACATGACAGTATATTTATACGTATTATGAAATTTTAATGTGTAGTAATTTTTTTTCTTCAGACAAAGAAAATTATGTGAACACCAAAGATCTACGTCCATTGTAACTCAGAGATGGTCTACAAGGTCCAACTCAAAGTCAGACTTATGGAGTATTAGCAACATCTTTGGATACTCCCTTTGGTGTTCTCTCATATGGTTATTATAATTTAATTGTTCTTATATTATTATATTTTTAAAATTATATGTTTTTTTAGATGATGTAATGAAGAATACAAAGACTTATACATACTAAAATATATCTAAATTATATATGGCCGTGCATCGAATGGAATGTTATAATTTAATATCATAATAGTTAAATTTGTATTGAGCTAGATTTTAATAATAGAGTAGTAGACTTTATAACATGTTGTTTGTTATTGAAGAACCTTGGTGGCTCAACTAAAATCCAAGAAACATAATAAGCAATTCTTCAATAATATTTGATTTTATAGTTCGGTTGTTGGAAAAAAAATATTTGACTTTAATAAAGATAATAATGTGATGTTTGATTTTTTATTTAAATCCTATTCTTAAAGCATTATGATGTCACATTTTCCATTATATATATGACACCACACGGGTGGAGTTGTATTATTTAATATTCTTAAAACCGGTGCTCATATTAAAAAATACTACCTCCGTCCCATTTTATGTGTCTGGTTCGGTTAACGAGACTTGACTGAAGTTATTTTTAATCCAATTTTTTATAATATTAAATTTAGTATTAATATGCAAAATTTATATTTAGAAAATACACTAAGTCAAGGTCAAACGATTTCACATGTTAGTTTGTTACTGAAAAAATTAGTTTTTAATCATGGCCAATTATATGTAGCAGTTTCGAGAGTGAGTAATCCTCGGTCTTAAAGTCTTAATTTTTGGGGAATCTAGAGATCTTTTAAACAATACTCAAAATGTAGTTTACAAATAAATCTTTAATAATGTGTAATTTTTTTGTTTATGGAACACCAATAAATTATATTTTGTCTATTTATTAATTACATCTAAAACCTTATTGGTCCTATATCTTCACTATAACAATTTTTTATATATTGCATCATAATATCATGGCCGTGCAACGCACGGGTACAACTACTAGTGAGTTTAATAATGGTAGATCAGTTATATTGGGACTCTAATAAGCTTTTAATTATAATTTATTTAACAAAAGATTTAGTATGCATTCTTCATCCCAGACCTTTGTACGCCAAAAGCTCCGGATCGTGAACAAAGCCAGTCAGCAACGACCGAACGAAAAAGGAGATCTTGAAGTTTTCTTCGGCCATTGCAGACGCTTGCATAGCTTTGAATGGTTATAGAGGAGCGCAAAATTTGAGAAATTGTTGGAGTTCAAGGAGTATAAATACAGGCGAGTTCAAGGAAGGCGGAGGATCAATTGGCCCCGGACCAATTCCGGAGGTGGTGAGTTGAGATTTCTGGTGAGCGGTATAAAATTGGTTTTGATTGACGGCAGTTTTCGATCGGCGGCTCCGTTACTGGGTTCGGCGTTGTTTGGTTTGGCGTTGGAGCAGCAAACAAATTCATTTTTTGTAGCAGCAGTTCCATACGGCAATTCTTCTATCTCCTATTCTTTTGATTTGTTAATTTACTTTGTAATTCTTCAAATCTCTTTATTCTCTCTATTTGTTAACTCATTTTTGTGGTTTTGTTCAATTCATCTACTCAATTCATAACTCTCTTAATTTATTCATCTTATTTAATTGGTTGGCAATTTATGTATTCAAAATTGAACTTAGATTGTAGAGTCAATATAATCTGCAGCTTTATTATATTTGCATTGCTTAATTATTTTTACTTTTATTGCTAAGCTTTATTTGTTTTTATTAATTAAGCTTTATTATATTTACTTTTAAGGGTTGATATTAAAATGCTTTGCTAATTAAATTCATGTTCCTAGACTTTTATTACTCTATTACATATCAATTCGTGCGTGTTCATTTTGTTTAAACTATGTTGATTGTCGTTTAATTTAATATATTTGTTATTCTGTTTTCCGGTATTTCATTGTTTATCTTCCTGAGTTTTATGGATTTTACTTTGGCATATGATCCTATTACCTTAAATCATCCCGTTTTTGTTAATTTACTGCAATTAAAACGTAATTAAATTGCATCGTACAATTCCCTGTGGGTTCGACCCTTGCCTTTCCCTGTGGGTTCGACCCTTGCCTTTGCACACTATCACTACACTGACTCGTGCAAGTCGTGCACTAATGATTTAATGAATTAAACTTTTTTCTCCGAAATAAAAAAAAAAAATCATTTTCCGGGTTTCCAAACATACCCTTAGAGCAACATCAACTATTGATTATTTTTATTTCTTTTCTATAATTTTTTATAGGTCCCAACATCCACATCATCTACTATCTTATTCAATCTCAAAGACCCCCCATTTTCCAATAGTTTATTTTTTTTCAAATTTTTTTTGTGGACCCACCAATTTACAAAAAATCATATTATAATTTTTTTTATTTATTATCAATATAATTATAATATTACTCCGCACTATTTATATTTAAATTAAACATGTCAACATTTAATTTAATTAAAATAATTATAAAAATTAATTTAATTGATAATCATAAAATTTAAATTCAAGTAAAGTGTTATTAAAATGATATGGAGTATATTATATTAAAAAATTACATTTCATAAATGTTTAAAAATTTAACAACAAATAAGTAAGAAAAATATAACAAAATTTTAAAAACAATTGAGAAACAACAGTTGGCCGTGCCATTTTTTAAAAAAAAAAAAAAAAAAAAAAACGTAAAACAGTTCAAAGTGGAGCCTTGAAACAAGCCTGTTGGGCATAGGCGTGTTGTTACTCGCCTTTTATTTATTATTATTATTTTTTTAAAACTCATCCTCCAAATGATAAGGGCCCGTTTACTAACAGAAAATTATTCTCTGTTTTCTATTTTTTGTTTTCAATTCTCTGTTTTTTATTCTCTGTTTTCGATTCTCTGTATTCTATTCTCTATTTTCGAAAATTGAAATTGAAAATTTGTTTACCTATATTTACTTTCACATAAAGCGACACTTTAAAAAAATAATATATATACTCAAAATACTCCATAATAGTTAATGCATTATCAATAACAATTAACAACTTAATTTTATACTAAATCTTAATATATAAAAAATAGAGAAAAAGAGTATTAAGTGTATTACACTACTGCCACTTTGTAGACTCCTACATGACTCAAACCACAAGACTCAGCAAATTATTTCAGTGGGCGGCTTCTCCCCTCAACAATTAAAATAAAATAAAAAAAAAAAATCTCACCTAGTTAACATCATTCTTTCAAAGTGCTGAGAACTTTCGAGCCCTCTGCACGGGGGAGAAAGGAATTGGAAATTCAGGGAAGCCCTTACATTACAAGGGCTCTGCATTTCACCGCATTATTCCTGGCTTCATGTGCCAAGGTGGAGATTTCACGAGGGGTAATGGAACAGGCGGAGAATCCATATATGGACTGAAGTTTGAAGATGAGAATTTCAAACTGAAGCACACCGAGCCTGGCCTTCGCAGAGTTGGAGTCGCAGCGTCGGCCGTCAGAAGATGAATCTGAAGTGCGGTAAGCTTCTGGGCTTGCTTTGTGTTGGAGGCGGAAGTGCGAAAGAAGAAAATAAGGTAGAATGAAAAAAAAATGACGCTGGCCGGATTCGATGGGGGAACTTGGTACTGTTCACGCGTGAATTTTCAGTTTTGAAAACAACATTAGATTGTGTTCCTAATTTCTTGAAAAAAGGAGAATAATTCTCAATTTTGGAAATGAGAAAATAGCATGGTAAACACCTAGACTGTTTTCAATTTTCAATTTCCGAAAATTCTTGAAAATTTCCTGTTAGTAAACGCCCCCTAATAAATCTCATTCTAAATGTTAATAAAAGCTCCCCAAAAAATCACTTGTGCTCTTAGAGCATCCATATATGTAAATTATGCACGATTTTTAAGAGAAGAAGAGCCAACATGGAGAAGAGAGAGGCAAGAGAGAAAGGGTGAGAGATTTTTCTGCAAGGGTGTGGTATTTTGCAAAGATGTGGGATCCACAGCAGAAATGGACCAATCGTGACAGCCTCGTGTAGCTATAACACCTGTGCCCAGCGGGCGCGTTACAGGCGCTGATAAAGCGCTGACACATAGTTTTTTTTTTTTGTTTTGTTTTTTTAATCAGCTTTGTTGTGTTTTTTTCTTTCTATTTTGTCTCTTCCATCCCATATTCTATTTCAATCACACTTACAAAAACCACAAAAAAAAAAAAAAAAAAAAAAAACTATTATGGATGCTCTTAGAGCATCCATATCAGTTAATAATTTTATTTGATTTTTGTCATTCGATGTAGGAAAATGAGGAGGAGGAGAGAGGAAGCAAAGTCAAAAGAAAAAAGAAAAAGAAAAAAAAAAAAACAAAACGTTGACAATCTTTAGAAAAAAAATAAAAATAAACAAGACATCATTTACATGGAAGCTAGGCGCAACAGGTGCACGTCCCTTGTTATTTTCAGAGAACAAGCTATCAGCAGGGGCCCACAAAAATACTTACATTGCAGGAGGTAAAAACCTCAAAAACACTACTTCTTGCACTAGTCCAAAAAATATATGTTGATTTTTTTCTTTTCAAAATTTAAGCAAAATTCACGTATGAAGTTGGTCTTATCTCTTTTAAATTAATAACTCCTATAACCTGGATTATTTGGGAACATAGCAGCGATTATATCGTGGACCATGGTAAAAAAAAATGACGCTATTTCTTTAAGTAAAAAAACGACAACAGTTACAGCTTAACGGAGCGCGTATTTTTGGTATTTTAATTACCAAATGAAATTACAGTGTATCTAAACTGACACTGCCTCCCGTATTATTTTTATATTATCAAATGAAACTGCAATTGAATTGAAATGAAACTGTAGTTATGTTGAAATGAAACTGTAATGTATACAAAATGAAACTGAATAACAATTTCACATATTTAAGTGTATATTGTCCAGCGAAACTGTAGTTATATTAAAATAATACTGTAGTTGTGTTGAAATGAAACTGCAATGTATATAAAATGAAACTGAATAACATTTCACATATTTGAGTGTATATTATGCAATGAAACTGTAATTATATCGAAATGAAACTGTAGTTGTATTGAAATGAAACTGCAGTGTATACAAAATGAAATTGAATATGTTATAAGTTACTTTTTGCAGACGGCGTGAAACAGATGCCATTTCTTTTATTACTAGTTTTTTACGCGCATTGCGCGATTGGGATAATGTTCAATGTTTTTTTTTTTTAAATAAGTACTTTAAGGTATATCAAGACAAGATTATATTGAAATTGTTCATGCATAGATAATTGAATGTTAAATTTGTGTATTTAAATAGGCAATTCTAAGTTTACAAATGCAAGATAATATAGTCAATATTGATTATAATTGTCAATAAAATAATTGTATAGGTATGGTTGAAATCAAATACGAGACATAAGGGAGAGCAAATAAAAATTAGGGTATAAAATATTAAAATTAGGGTATAAAATATTAAATATATACTAATATTGAAGAGCTAACTGCTATTGTCAAACAAGGACACTTCAATTATATTTTTTAAATTTTTGTCAATAAATCGCCCAAATTGTTAATAAAAACATCTTTTTATCAACAACAGTTGATATAATTCGCTAGTCAAATCCGCTAATATAGGCCTTGTTTAGTTAATAGCGGATCCCACCATTTTGACATTTTGACAACCATGTTTGGTTACTCAGCAATTCGGAGCAGCGGTTTGCTCCAAACCGCTGAAATCCCAAACGCGGAGCAGCATTTGGGGTGGGAGTTTTGGGGAAGGAAAATTCTTCCCCAAAAACACCCTCCATTTTTATTTTTATTTTATAAAAAAAAAATAAAAAAAATTACACTAATCCTTAAGAAGCCTGTGACTTCTTTAAATAAAGAAGCCTCATGCTTCTCTTCTCTTGCACATCCGATGCGGGATGGGCAAGAGAAACTAATTGGCGTTGAGCTCCCTTTTATAAGGGAGCTCAACGCCATTTATTTTCTAAAACTTTCGATGTGGGATTTTTATCCCACATCATTTTTTTTTCTTATTATTATTATTATATTATTATTTCAAAAATTATTATTATTATTATTATTATTATTATTATTATTATTATTATTATTATTATTATTATTATACTCTTTTGGTCATTTTACATGTTAACCGCTAATCTAAACAACTAATTTTACCTAACATCTTTTTACAAACCGCTGATACAATCTGCTGGTCAAACCCGCTATTTGCTAACCGCTAATACAATCCGCAAACGCTAACCGCTAACCGCTAATTGCCAAACAAGGCCATAATCCGCTAACGCTAATCGCTAATTGCTGATTGTCAAACAAGGACATTACGAGGTAATTCTCACTTCAATTTGTTGTGTGATTTGAATACTCTCTTTGTCAACAAATCCCTCAAGTAGTTAATATGATTGGCTTTATTAATTATAATTTTTTAATTTTTTCATTGCATTATTTTGTATTTTAACTTTGATATTTAATTAAAAAATAGTGCACAAAAAAGATAATAGACAATGTAGTAAATATAATCAATTGATGAATTTGAATGTAAAGAATTTTTACATTGGAAAAATATAAAGACAATATAACTAATAAAATTATTTCTCTTAATTAATTTATTGATAATGAATAATTATTTTCTAAAACTTTCGATGTGGGATTTTTATCCCACATCATTTTTGTTTTTATTATTATTATTATTATTATTATTATTATTATTATTATTATTATTATTATATTATTATTATTATTTCAAAAATAATTATTATTATTATTATTATTATTATTATTATTATTATTATTATTATTATTATACTATTTTGGTCATTTTACATGTTAACCGCTAATCTAAACAGTTAATTTCACCTAACATCTTTTTACAAACCGCTGATACAATCTGCTGGTCAAACCCGCTATTTGCTAACCGCTAATACAATCCGCAAACGCTAACCGCTAATTGCCAAACAATGCCATAATCCGCTAACGCTAACCGCTAATTGCTGATTGTCAAACAAGGACATTGCGAGGTAATTCTCACTTCAATTTGTTGTATGATTTGAATACTCTCTTTGTCAATAAATCCCTCAAGTAGTTAATATGATTGGCTTTATTAATTATAATTTTTTAATTTTTTCAGGGTATTAATAAAATACTTGGTAAATAAATATATAGCATTATTTTGTATTTTAACTTTGATATTTAATTAAAAAATATTGCACAAAAAAGATAATAGACAATGTAGTGAATATAATCAATTAATGAATTTGAATGTAAAGAATTTTTACATTGGAAAAATATAAAGACAATATAACTAATAAAATTATTTCTCTTAATTAATTTATTGATAATGAATAATTTTTTTTTTAATAAAGACATTGTAGGGACAATGTAGCAATATAATCAATTGATGAATTTGAATGTAAAGAATTTTGATATTTGAGAAAAATAAAGACAATATAACTAATGCAACTATTTCTCTTATTTAATTTATTGATAATGATTTTTTTTTTAATAAAGACATTGTAGACAAATAATTCTAAATTAAAGAAATGCATATATATATTTAATTTAATAAGAGTAAAATAGAGTACTAATTATGCCAACTTTGATTTGAATGAGGTTCGAACCTAAGACCTTTCTTATTGAAATCAATGAGTAAGTTAACGGTGAACTAACAGAAGTTAACGGAAAAGATAATATTTAACGGAAAAGTTAACGGATAATCATATTCATTAACGGATAATATTATTATTATTATTATTTCATATTTCCTATGTGTGTGTGTGTGTGTATATATATATATATATATATATATATATATATATATATATATATATATATATATATATATATATATATATATATATATATATATATCTACTATACTAATAAGAGCCCAAGAGAGTTAGGCTTATAATGGGTAGAAAAAATGGCGGTCAAATTTTTTAATCAAATGAATGGCTCAGATTGATCAGATTTTAATTTTTCTTAAAATTTCCTAATTTATCCTTAATGAATATGATTATCCGTTAACTTTTCCGTTAAATATTATTTTTCCGTTAACTTCTGTTAGTACACCGTTAACTTACTCATTGATTTCAATAAGAAAGGCCTTAAGTTTGAACCTCATCTCAATCAAAGTTGGCATATTTAGTACTACTCATTGATTTCAATAAGAAAGGTCTTAAGTTCGAACCTCATCCCAATCACAGTTGGCATATTTAGTACTCTATTTTACTTTTATTAAATTAAAATAATAATTTAGTAGCTACAACCAAGAAATAATACATATACATTTCTTTAATTTAGAATTATGTTTCTACAATGTCTTTATTCAAAAAAAATTATTCATTATCAATAAATTAAATAAGAGAAATAATTTCATTAGTTATATTGTTTTTATTTTTCTCCAATATAAAAATTCTTTATATTCAAATTCATCAATTGATTATATTCGCTACATTGTCCCTACAATGTCTTTATTAAAAAAAAAATTATTCATTATCAATAAATTAATTAAGATAAATAATTTTATTAGTTATATTGTCTTTATTTTTCTCCAATGTAAAAATTCTTTACATTCAAATTCATAATTGATTATATTCACTACATTGACTATTATATTTTTTGTGCACTATTTTTTAATTAAATATCAAATTTATAATACAAAATAATGTTATATATTTATTTACCAAGTATTTTATTAATACCATGAAAAAAATTTAAAAAATATAATTAATAAACCCAATCATATTAACTACTTGAGGGGTTTTGTTGACAAAGAGAGTATTCAAATCACACAACGAATTGAAGTGAGAACTATCTTGCAATGTCCTTGTTTGACAATCAGCAGTTAGCGGTTAACGTTAACGGATTTGACCAGCGAATTATATCAACGGTTGATAAAAAGATATTTGAAAAAATTAGCCGTTTAGATTAACATGTAAAATGACCTACGGGTATAATAATAATAATAATAATAATAATAATAATAATAATAATAATAATAATAATAATAATTGTTTTAAAAAAATAAAAAAATATATAATTAAGCCAATCATATTAACTACTTGGGATATTTATTGATAAAAAGAGTATTCAAATCACACAACAAATTGAGGTAGGAAACTACCTCGCAATGTCCTTGTTTGGCAATCAGCATTTAGCTCTTCAATATTAGTATATATTTAATATTTTATGCCCTAATTTTTATTTGTTCTCCCTTATGTCCCGGATTTGGTTTCAACCATACCTATACAATTATTTTATTGACAATTATAATCAATCTTGACTATATTATCTTGCATTTGTAAACTTAGAATTACATATTTAAATACGTAAATTCAACATAAAATTATCTATGCATGAACAATTCCAATATAATCTTGTCTTGATATATACTTTAAAGTACTTATTTAAAAAAAACATTGGGCATTATTCCAATCGCGCAATGCGCGTAAAAAACTAGTATATATATATAGTAGATATAAAAGAAACGACACCGTTTTTATGCTTGGACCATAATACATTGTGGACTGTGGTTCAGTATAATTTGCCGGAACATAGAAATTGGACTGCCGTACGGCCCAGGTTGAATATTGCATAAACGGGCTCATGTATGATGTACCCTAGTACTTCTTATACTCGGGTCGGATCTGTTTTAAAAATTAAAACCCTAAAAACCCTCTCTACTTGTCCCTCGCGAAATTGAGCGACGTCGAAATGGGAAAGAAGAGAACCGAAAGAGAAGCCGAAGTAGAGCTGGCTCAAAATGCAGGCAATATCAATAAGAACGATCTTGAGCTCAAGCTTGTTAATGGCGACCGCGATGAGAAAAGAAGGGAGAAAAAGAAGAAGAAGAAGAAGGAGAAGAAAGAGGAGAGAGTCGAACGAGTAGTGGAAGCACAGGATGCAGAGAAAAGTAGACCTGAGATTGAAGCAGAGGTTGTGAATAGTGATTCCAAAGACAAGAAGAAGAAAAAGGAAAAATTGAAGGAAAGGAATGGCGCCGTTTCAAATGAACTGCCTACAGTCTCCATTGCCCTCCCTGGTTCCATTATCGACAATGCACAGTCCCTGGAACTGGCCACCCGAGTATACTTCAAACTCCTCTTTCAATTCACAGCTTTAGTAGTATCTCAACGTAGAAATGGGAATATATATGCGCATATTCACACATTGACATCTTTATCAAATATTAGAAGTTATTTGGTTGTTTGCCTCGGGGAGAAAAGGAGACGAGTTTCTCTAAATGTCATAAAATTTCCTCTTTTTGGTTCCTTCTCGTCCTGACGTCCTCATTTGTTTGTTTACGAATCAGCCGCTTGATACTGCTACTTATTCATTGTTTCTTTTATTTTTATTTTAATTTATTTTATTTTATTTTATTTTTAATTTTTAAATCTGGGTTAATTTACGCAGCTGGCTGGCCAAATTGCTCGAGCTGCAACCATTTTCAGGATAAATGAGGTGATTTTCCAGTCTCCATGAATGTATTAAGTTCACTGCTTATTTTACTTGTATATAGGAGTGATTATCGTCGATTGATATCTTGTAATATTATAAGTAATATGCTTCAATTTAGGTGATTAAGTCTGAGAAGAAATGGAACTTGCTAAATTTCAGATTTTCAGCACTAACATGAGTTAAAGCTTTGTATATACAGGTTGTTGTATTTGACAACATGGGCAATTCACAAGATAGTTCTGGTGTACTTTCAGAGGATAATTTAGATGAAAATGAAAGTGGTGCAGCATTTCTTTTGATGATTTTGAGGTATATGGAGACACCACAGTATCTAAGAAAGAGTCTGTTTCCCATGCATAACAATTTAAGATTTGTGGTGCGAATTCTCTTCTTGGATTACAATATGGATGCAATATGTGGGTCTGTATATAATGTACAGACTTTTTTTTTTAGCAACCTAACTTGATGTGGGTCTTTATGCGTTTTCTTTGTTGTCAGGGTTCATTACCCCCACTTGATGCCCCACACCATTTGCGGAAGCATGAATGGGCTCCTTATCGAGAAGGTAGCATCCAAAGATAAAATCATTACTATTCTCCCAACACACAGACATGTTAATTTGCCCAATTCCTAAAGATTCCATCTTTAGATAATTCCTTTTCCCATTTTATTATCATTCTTTCTCTGTTCTTTGAGTATGTTCTGATCGTTGCATGCATAGTTCTTCCTATTCGTGTTTATGCCCTTGTAAATTGTGCTATAATGTTCACTATAAGGTTCACTCTCATAGTAGTATTTACGCCAAAATGACAAACATAACTTTAATTAATTTTATTGTCATACTTGTTACTTCTGTTTTAATTTAAATTATTTATCAATGGTTTTCCCTTCAATTTATTCCCCCAAGATGAGATAAGACTTTTCTATTTGTTATTTATCCATAACTAGATCAACTTTTATTAAAGAACAATATATTGCTTCCCTCAATTTGGGGCTTTGGTTCACTGTATCTAATGAAAATCATTTTTTAGTACTATCCAATGCAAAGTTGGTTTGTGATCATTCAGGGCATATCCTTATAAGAAGCACAAGGTGTTGAAATCGTAAAATGCGAAAATTTGACTCTCTAAGCATTCCCCCTTCCCCCAATGGGTTGATAAAATATGCATATTTTGTAAAGTAATCCAACCTCAAAATTGGGCAAAGAATTTTTTATTTTACTCTTTATTATTGTACATATTATGATGGTATATGTGATATGTCATTGTTACACAAGTTTGTGCAAAGTTTTATGCATATGATGGCTTACACTTGATCTCTGAACTTCAGGTAAGTTTTCTGTTGACAAGGTTAAATGACTGATGGTAGAACTTTGCACATATCTTGTTTTCTAATATTGTCATTCCTTACACAAGTTTGTGCAAAGTTTTATGCATATGATGGCTTACACTTGATCTCTGAACTTCAGGTAAGTTTTCTGTTGACAAGGTTAAATGACTGATGCTAGAACTTTGCACATATCTTGTTTTCTAATTGTAATATGAGTTAATTCCACCAGAGGTCCCTTGTCTTTGGTGACAATTCCAAATTTAGTTCCAGACTATCGTTTTTGCCATTTAACATCCTAGACTATTATTTTTTGGACACTTTTAGTCATTCTCATGACTTTTCCTATTTCTTTAGAAGGGCATTTTTGTCTTTTCATATTTTTCTTTTGTTATTTTTCCGGTTTCAATCGGTTCAATTGGTTTAGAACTTTAGGTAGCCTCTGATTTTTAGTAACCATAATTTTCAATCGATTTTTAGTAAAGTCCTAAACCAATTGAACCGGTTGAAACCGGAAAAATAACAAAAGAAAAATATGAGGAGACAAAAATGCCCTTACTAAAAGTAGGAAAAGTCATGAGAAGGACTAAAAGTGTTTAAAAAATAATAGTATGGGATGTTAAATGGCAAAAATGATAGTCTGGGACTAAATTTAGAATTGCCACCAAAGACAAGGGACCTCTGGTTGAATTAACTCTTTCTAATATTGTCATTGTTTACACAAGTTTGTGCAAAGTTTTATGCATATGATGGCTTACACTTGATCTCTGAACTTCAGGTAAGTTTTCTGTTGACAAGGTTAAATGACTGATGCTAGAACTTTGCACATATCTTGTTTTCTAATATTGTCATTGAAGTTCTAGTAAACCAGTTCCCTATTAGCAAAGCAATTTCATCCCTTATGCCTTTTTGGCATCTTTGCCCAATGGTGATGGTTGATCTCATTTTCATCTTACTCTAAGGCAAGTTGCTTTGCATATAACCCCTTTGGATTATCTCTTTCAGGATGTCTATCTTAAATAAAAGATAACGATGGTTATCCATATCCTGACCAATCATGAATGTCGATTTCCCTTCCATATCATTTCATGGTCTATATCATTTGGGTTTATTGAGGTCACATGATTTGTTGGCTTCAACAACATATAGCGAGAAACTGAGATCATTCCACCTTTCTGTTGCAAGGTGTCACACTAAGGGATCGGCATCCAAATTCTGGAGGAACACTGGTCGATGTGGGGCTTAGCAAGGTATTTCAATTTTTGTTTTCCATTACCAAATAAACAATCATATTTCAGCCTTCGGATACTTTTCTTCTGGTAAAGATATTTGGTCTTGAACTGTAGCAGAATTCTTTTTCCTAAACTTTTGGCAGTCTTCTGCTCTGCAATTTAATTTGGCCCATGATGTTTTGAAGCTCCTCATGAATCTCCTATCATAATCAGGCTGCAATTGCCTTGTGGCAGGGATCTTTTCAAAATATACAATATGTTTTTGTGCTTTGGGATGGGATAAGAAGCATTTTTTTGTCAATGAAACAATCGACATGCTTTTAATAACTCTGAAGAGTTTTAACCTTCTTGCCAAACCATAAAGTTCTTTGGGTGAGCCAGCCTTAACATGCAATTTGTGGTGGATGGAATTGTTGCAATACTAAAACTCTGAACTGATAGTTTATCATGCTGCACTCCTTACCTGCCACATGTTGGATGATGATGGATGCTCTTACTAATTATTAAGATAATTAGATGGCATATTAATATTATTTCATCAGTAGAACTCGAACATCAGTAGAACTAGGAACATTTTTGTTCCTTCTGTGCTACTGAATTTTTTGTTTTGTTTTGTTTTGTTTTCTGTATGCATGCTGTCACTTGTTATCAGTGAATTAGGCAAAGACTATGGACCAGAATGCTAATTGCTGTTGGGAATTTTCTGTCACATTTCCAATTTGTTTTTAATTTTGCTGTGATTGAATGTGTATATTAATTGTTGAATCAACATGATGTGCAGAATGTACAGATTGATCAAGTCATTGACCCAGGTAAAAGGGTGACAGTGTCAATGGGAACAGACCGTAATCTGGATTCAGGTATCAGAACTGGATTAAAAAATTGAGAAATGATGGGGTTTTATTATTATTATTATTATTATTATTATTATTATTATTATTATTATTTCTTTTAATCTTCATCCTAAACAGCATTGGAAATCAATATTTATGAATTATTGTTTCTCTAGTAATTATTCTAAAATAAAATGCAAACCAGCTCTATATCTTAAGACACACTAATAGATTACTTTGTATATAAATGTAAAGAAATGTTATATAGTACATATTTTATAAAATATGTATATATATATATATATATATATATATATATATATATATATATATATATGTATGTAACCATATTTGTATTGGGTACCAGCTTAGGGACATTTATGCATTTTCTTAAATAATTGTAATTTCTATGCATATCATATATACTTAGGTCTATACATATATCCATGCACTACATGTAGATGTCCATTATATGTGCATCAGAGAAAATGAAGGGTGAGGTTGTGGGAATGATGAGGAGTGTAGGGAGAGGGGAGGATAACAGGAACAAGAAAGAGTGAAGGGGAAGGGAGGTAAGGGGTGAGTTAGTGAGTAAATACATGGATCTTATGGGAGGGACAAGAAAGAAGTTTTCAAATCTGATTCTCAAATAAAAAGCTGGAATTGGGATGCCCATTCTGGCTGCATCTTCATTTCTAACAACTAAAAGTAAACAAAGAATGATGAGAACTTTGTTTCTATTCCCTCTTTTCAATCCCTCCAACTGACCACACCTATAATTCTAAAAGATTTAGAGTAGGTGATGTGGTTGAGAAAAGCTTAGGTAATTTAGAACTTATTTCCTATTGTATACTGGGATCAGCTTTTGTGAAATGGGTACTGTATATTATCAGAATAAAATTAGCTTTTGTGAAATGTGTACTATATTTCCTATAGTAATAACTCATGTGCTGTTCACAGCCTTGTATCACAATATAAAATTGATGCTTGAAAGTTGAAAACACCAATTCAATTCCGTATTTTAATTTTCAGACCTAGCACACCAAGTTGTTTCTTCTTCCACACCAAGGGAAGAGGCAGGGATGTATTGGGGTTATAGAGTGCGGTATGCTTCCAATATTAGTTCAGTATTCAAGAATTGCCCGTATAAGGTATTGTACTAATGTCGGATTTTATGTGTGCATATTATCGTCCATGATGTTAACTTAATATTTCATACATAGGGAGGCTATGATCATCTGATTGGTACCTCGGAACATGGTATCACTGTCAAGTCTTCTGAACTTAGTTTGCCATCATTCAGGTAACCTTTTACTCCCTCAATCCCTCATGCAGCAGCTAGAATTTGCCAACATGTTAACCATTCACACACCATCAGTTGAATCTATAGCTACATTCCTTTTACTGTCTGCAAGTTCAATTTTCATGTTGACATGTACTTGAATATAGCTGCTTAATGGTGCTTTAAGTTTCCTATGCTAGCATTCTTTTAATCTAATAGATACATTATATTGGTGTTTTTAAAATTTAGACACCTATTAATTGCTTTTGGTGGGCTTGCGGGCTTGGAGGAGTGTATTGAAGAGGACAGTAGTTTAAAGGTATCAGAAAGAAATATATTAAGTTTGGATTGTTGCGAGATTTGAAGCATATTATGCCACCAAGGGCCTTTGACCAGCTAAAATCTATTCTTGCTGTACTTGGCTACATGCAGGGTAAAAATGCGCAAGATATATTTGATCAATATTTGAACACATGTCCACATCAAGGAAGTAGAACAATCCGAACAGAGGTGCTTTTAAAAAAAAGAACAATTCTTTATTTCGTGTCAGGTCTTTGTTTATATTGGGTTGTAACTCACCCCATCTTTTGCCAACAGGAAGCCATCTTCATATCTCTGCAGTATTTTCAAGAACCAATCAACCTGGTTTTGGGAGAGAGCTAGAGCACTGAATTGCGGGATCCCCAGAAACTGCTAGAATGCATACTCTTTTTGTGTATTGAGTATAGCAAATTCTGCATATCCTGAAAAAGCATCGGAGTATTTTAAGAACCAATCAACCGGCTTGGTCATCTCCTATTGAGAGGGGTTAGTAGCCAATTTCACCCTTTCACGTTAACAGTTGTCATCTAAACATAGTATCAGGCTGCCATTGGATTGAGCTTCTTTTTTAGAAAGCTTAATTATGCTGTAAAATACTCAGAAATTTTGCATCATCAATTTTCTCTTCCTCAGATATCCATCACTGTGTTTCTTAATTCACACATTGAAGATGAAACAAGCTTGAAAATCATGGTCTGAAGTTGTTGATAGAAGTACCCTATCACCTTAACTTACATTAGTTTTAATGTCAAAAAGGCACTATGTAATTGACTATTATAAATAAAAAAGGACAATAGCATCTTGGTAAAAGAGGATGATAGTTATTTTTAAAAATATTATCATTTTTTTAAAATTTTTTTTGTAATGGTAGGCAAATACTAACCTTTGCAATATTGTAGAATTCTTTCCTAATCAAAATACTAAACTGATGTTAGAAAAGTTAAGAAAATGATAATTGAATAAAATTTTAAAGTATTTGATTGTCTTTGATAAAAAAATATTATAATCACGGAAAAGTGAATTTTTTAGCGGTGAGTAATTTAATTTATGGAAAAGTGTAAGGCTATCTGCAGCATTGTGGTTGCAGCGCTTACATGTTTAAAAAAAAAAAAAACAAAAAAACAAAAAACAAAAAAACAAAGCCATGTTAATTTGTTTTGCAATTGTGAGATTGTGAAGAGGTGCACAATGGTAAAATTTGCAATTCTTCTGTCAGAATTGCAAAATTATTATTTTTTGTTTATTTGTTTATTAAATTTTTATTATTATTATTATTATTATTATTATTATTATTATTATTATTATTATTATTATTATTATTATTATTACAGTTATTATTATTATATTATTATTATTATTATATTATTATTATTAGTTTGTTGATTTGTTAATAATATAATTTAAAAAATAAATTATTATATATTTTCAATAATGTTTATTTTATTTTGAATTTAATTTTTGTATTTTTATATTTAATTTAAATAAACTTTAAATAAATCTTTTATATTATTATTATTTTTGATAATTTTGAAAATAATATTTATTTTACTTCGATATATTGATATATTGAATTGAATTATTGATGCCTAAAAATATACAAGGCCGCTTATTCGAGATGAGGAATATGTTTGAAATCATGCAAGATTTTTTTTTAGAATATTTGCATAGTAGGAATTATTTTATTTCAGATTTTGTAAAATAATTTGATGAAATGTGAACTTTTTTATTTTTTATTTTTAACATCGTAAATTAATTTGTAATTTGATTTAATGTGGACCCACTTTCAAATTAACTAAAAAAAATTATTTTCTTTTATCAATAAAAGAATTTTTTTCTACCATTAAAGTAGGCACACTTTTGAAAAATGATTGAGAATGATATGAATGAACAATGAATAATAAATAATTGTAAATTTATTAATATGACATTTTAAAAGTAAGGAAATCCTCTATAATAATAAAGCCAAACATTTTTGGCAAATAAAAAAAAATTATTTTCCCGCCCATGGGGAACACGGCGTTTTGCCTTGAAAATGTTTTCCTGTTTTTGGGCACCAAAGAGGCGAAAAAATCTGATTTTACATATTAAATGCCCACCTAGGGAATTGGAATAGTTGCTTTTGGTATTCCATTTTCCAATGCTATTAATTGCTTTTTGACTTTTGACTGATAAAGATATCCATTGAAATGATTGAATGACAAATAGTTTAGTTTTAAATAATGCAAAAAATAATTATTACATCTTTTTGAATTTGAATTTTGGTAAAAAATAGTCTATAAATAGTACATGTTCTGTGTTGAAATCTCGCATTTACACTAAAGCACAAAGAGAGATACATGGCAGAAAACAAGAGAGGTCAAGGGTAGAAAACAAGAGGTCGGTGATTTGCAGTATGCACTTCCTCCATTTTTTTACATTTATTATCGTATGAACTTGCTTCATTTTCAATTTTTAATACTTATGAAGTATAGAAGCACTTCTTTGATGGGAGGAATGGGAGTGGCAAAGCTTAGTATGGACACACTGTTAGAAACACTTTTTGAAAGGGTTTCAACAGCATACCAAGCAACATGTAATCTTGCTTTACCAAGGTTCTCTATGCCATTGCCACCTAAAATCATCAAGAACAAAGTATGATCATCATAGCAAATAATTATATATGGGATTACAGACATGGTATATTTAATTTATTGTCAGATTTAGAAGCAAAAGAAAATCATTATACTTACAGAATCACATGCACTAAAATACATATGTATATATATAAGAACCCCAGTTTTAGTATCTCTTATACATAAGACAGAAGTGTAGATTGTAAAGTTGACCACTAACATATCATAAAACAAAAAGGAGTTCACAAAACGCATTTCAAATTTACATATTATATTTAACATTCATGAAAAAATTGAAAGGAAGCACAACAATAGGAGGCAAGAGGAAGACAACATCATCTATATAAGGTATTCTTCTTAGTTTTCTATGAGATTGTGTAGAAAAAAATTGGTGTAGAGATTAAAACACTAAGTCTGTGATGGAAATTACATTTTTTCATAGCATGTAATGTTACTTTCTATATACTCAATATGTCTACTCTGCAATTTCTGCTTCTACTAATATTCAAAAGACTCCAGAGCAAATATGTTTACCTCTTGATAACCAGCAGCATCAGTTCTTCGCACATCAGGTCAGGTCCATGCTCCGGAATAGCTAATCCTTTTGGCAACATCTTCAATCTCACCAAGTTGAAAGAAGTGGAATTCTCAGATCTACGATTTCCATATTTGAAATCAGATTTAGAAATGCATCAAAATAGGTATTAGTTTATAATGTATAGGTAATAATATCAATTTTACTACATTCTGATTAATTAGGCACAGAAAATAAAGTTAATAGTATCTTTCACTATAAATTGTTTTTACTTCAAATTACCAAAGACGGTAAACATTTTAATTTTTTGGAAAAAAAAAAAAAAAACTAATAAAGTAAAAAAAATACCTGCTACATTTTCATGATCAGAGTGACCGGAGAAGTCGAGAAATAGGTTTTCTGTGTACAGAGCCATACAGATATTAGAAAGAGCGGCTGAGAGTTGAGACGTTGAGTCTCTGACACTCAGAAAGTGAGATGATAGAGGATTCTCTGAATCGGAGACGGAGACGGAGTAACGATTCCACAGAGGCGGAGACGGAGTAACGGCTCCACGGAGAGGCGGAGACGGAGTCACGGCACAACGGAGAGGCATAGAGCCAGCGATAGAGCCACGGAGAGGCTAAGTGGGCTAGAGGGGTGACAGGGTGCGAGTCGGAGCCGGAGAACGTTAGAGAGCGATGGGTAGGTGAGAAATAAAAGAGTGAGGGTGAGAGCGGTGAGCGGCGGCGAGGGTAAGAAACAGAGTGAAAGGGGTTTTTGTCTCTGAAGCGCTAAAATCAGCAGTTCCAAATAAACTTACGTTATTTGTTTTTGAGAAAATTTCAATTTTGGTCACATGACTATAGGGGCATTGTTAATTTCAGCACCTGACTTTCAAAAGTGTCAATTTAATACCCTGACTATGTAATTTTTGTCAATTTTGGTCACTCTGGCCGAATTGACGGTCAAATTTGGCCGGAAAATTTTAATCAAATATTTAGTCTATAATCTGAGGGGCAAAATCGTCTTTTGATCATTTCTAGACTAAATGTTGGATTAAATTTTTCCGGCCAAATTTGACTGTCAATTTGGCCAGAGTGACCAAAATTGACAAAAATTACATAGTCAAGGTACTAAATTAACACTTTTAAAAGTCAGGTGTTAAAATTAACAATGCCCATATAGTCGTGTGACCAAAATTGAAATTTTCTCTTTGTTTTTTATAAAAAATTATAATTGTGGTAAAACTATTATATATTTGGAATTATGCTAAATATTATACTTAAATTTATTATTTCATTCTAAATAATGCATTTAAAAGAATAACTTTTAAAATACTACAATTTTCTAAAACTCATATTTAAGCTTGCAATTTGTTATTTTACATTTTTTAAAATAATTTTTTAACATTAATTTTTGATTAGGTGTTTTGTGGAATATGATTTTTTAAAATTAAACGACAGCAGTCAAGACCAACAATTCGGTAAGAAATAAGTGGGATTATTATTGTTGGACCAGATTTTATTTTGTTGGGATTACCTTTTTAAGTTTTGAACGGTTAAGTCATTATATATATCATATGGCCCAATTTATATATATTTTTAATGTGTGTAATTAATTTTTTTTAGTACTAATTTAAGTTTAATATATTTTAATAGTTGTATCTATATAGTATAAGTACGTTTCAATATTTAATAATTTGTAATATATTGAAAGATATGAATATTAAAATTGTATATCTTAGCAATTTCAATAATTGTAACTATATTATAAATATATTTCAAATATTTCATTTTATAGTTTTCTAATTTTATTGTTGACCAATAGAGTAATGCTTTCTACTTTTTATTAGTAATTAGTATTACTAAATAACAAATAATAATAATGGATAACTTTGAGTATAATTTTATACCGTGCATCGCACGGGACAATTACTAGTTATTACAAATGTGCGGATAACCTAAGGATTCAAATCTCATTGTAACACTTTGACCTATTACGTTAATTTGGTTAATGATTTTAGGGAAATAGGCCATCAAATTTTAGCTTAAAAGTCAATTAGGCCCTTAAATTTTTTAAAGGTGCAATTACACGCATCAACAATTGGTTTAGGTGCAATGAAGCCCAAAAACAAGTTAATGACCTGCTATCACAGGTCATTAGGGTTCAGGCCACCTTCCGGCAAATTTTACAACACAAAATACTGTGACTAGCAACCGACCCAGATTTGCTGAAAATTTCGCTGGTCACTTCTTTTGTCGAAAATTTCACCGGTTTACTTTTTTTTTTTTTAATTTGTTGTTGCCGGAAATATCGTCGGAAATATATCGCCGGAATTTTTTGACCGGTTATTCTAAGTTAAAAACCTGCAATTGGGTTTATTTGACTCAAAATAACAAGTTGAAGGGTCAAATTGCATATTTTTAAAGTTGAAGGGCCTAATTGCTCTTTTACCTATAGTTTAAGAGTCTATTTGACCATTTTCCCATGATTTTAAGTATTAGAAGAATTTGATTCCAAGATTTGAGATTCTGTGTATTAACCAAATTAATAATGAATAATAATATAGGGAAATTTCTTAAAAAATAATATAGGGAAAATGACACTTTTTCCCTCTAAATTGTATATATAACACTTTTTCTGCCTGAATTATTCAAGTTACTGTTTTCCCCCCTGAAATGTTAAATGGATACATATACTCTTCAAATAAATATTTCATTTATTTTTCTTCTATAACAAATTATGACCACGATTTGGTTCAAACCAAACAAACATTATAGCAACCAAACCAAAATATTCCAATTACAATTTATAAGTGAAACCCGATATCTAGAGTTTATTAAAATCGCGAACTGGAACGGCCGATTCATGTTTTGAACTGAAAAAATAAAAATAAATTTATTGTTGAATTTAGACTATTTTAAAATAAAAAATAAAATTTTAAAATAAAGACGGTTCAAAATCGTGAACCGGATCCAGAACCGCCAGTTTACGGTTTAGGATCCAGTTTTTTTTTGATCCATAAATTTAATAAATTGGAATCCAAATATTGGGTTCTGATCTGAATCATAACTGAAAACTTTCAATTCGATTGCTATAGTGTACGGTTCAGTTCGAACTGAACTGTGATCATCCCTACGTATACGCAATAATTTGTTGAAGAAAAATAAATAAAATATTTACTTTAAGGGTAGAAATGTTAATTTAATATATCATGCGAGAAAACTGTCACTTTTAGAATAATTGAGGAGACTAATGTGTTTACATGAATAATTCAGGGATAAAAAGTGCTATAAGTATACAACTTAGGAGAAAAAAGTGTCATTTTTTCATAATATAAATTATAATAAAATTTTGATTAACCGAAATACAATTCAATACATTTTATTTTGATTTGATGAACAAGTTCATTAAAATAAAAAATTTAATTAATTCTAGATTCAAAATTGATGGATTATAAAAAATGAGTGTTACAACATGTATTTTTAGATTCCAATGATACCAAATAAGTTAAGAAATTTAGGTCACTTAAATTTTAGTTTTCTAGAGTTAAGAAATTTCTCAAATGTAACATTCGAAAGGTGATTAAGAACAAATTATACTTACTGAAAACTTTGGAAAGTAACAGTCTCATATAGTAATACAATTCAAAAAGTAAACCTTAGGAAGGTTAAGTATTCAGAGAATATAATAAATAGTTACATCTTGAAAGTCAAAGTCTAGTATTTGTAAAGTTTAATAAAAAGTTATATCCGACTAGTTGAACAATTCAAGATTTAAATATTGAAAACTGAATAGTTGAAGACTTGAAGACCTCATAATTGAATATATGAAGACCGGAAGATTCATGGTAAAAAAGTGGAAGGGTCATACCTTAATCGGAAAGTAGTTGGGATTGAAAGGTAAAACTAATTGAATAGTTAGTTGTTGCCGAAAAGTAGTTGGATTGACTATTCTAAAGTCAAATTCGAAAGGTTGTTGTGAAAAGTGAACTTCCAAAAAATATAAGGATTACTTTACGGACAACGAACCATAAGAATATTCACTAATAGAATAGTGAACAACATCAACCAAACAACTATCAAGAAGAATGTTGTCAAAGTTTTTAAAATCCTAGGTATACAATATACATCCTAATGAGCATTTTGATAAAAAGTCTAGACAAAAAACTGAATATAGAAAGCTTAAGCTTTTAATTGCAAAAGTGGAGTACCGACTAGGAATAATGACAAAAACGACCTACTACAAATTCTAATTCAAATGACAAAAGCAACCTACTACTACAAGAACCATTGGTCATCATCTCTACTTTTGGAAGTAGAAAGAGGAGGAATAGCAAGGTTTGTCTTGCGAAATACCTGAGGCTTGTATCTGACTTTGTGATCAAAGCACAAGTGCTCTCTTTTCAGTCTTTTGTAGTGAGACAATAGTGCAAACCTCTTAAGAAGTTCTAGGAGAAGAGTAGAGTAAACTGGACCACTATAAATCTTTCTCTATTTCTCTCCCCCCCTCTCTCTCTCTCTCTCTCAAATTTTCAAGTCTCCAAAGAAAATTAATTTTCATTCATGTGGGGATTGTTGAAAAATTTTGTTAAATATGGAATTTAAAGTGACCATTTTGTGGTATAAATTTTAGGGGAGTCCACTTTCAGTTTGGGTCGGGTTAAAGTAGATTCGCATTCTCCTACGCGAGAGGTTTAATTAGGCACATCTTTTGGGTGGAACAACTGACCTGGAGATTTAAGGCTGCTCCATTCCCAAAGCCAATGATCGAACCCTTGACCTTTAGTTAAGGATGGATGTGTCCTTTCCACTCAACCGCACCCTCCAAGTTGGTTTAATTGTATATAGGAAAAATTGCGCCTTTCGTCCCTAAGTTATAGGGTAATTGTAGAATTCGTCTCTGAGTGTTGGTCATTGTCACTTTTTGTTGCTAAGTTATCATTGTCGTTGCACTTTTCATCCCCGAGTTATAGAGTAATTGTAGAATTTGTCCCTGAGTGTTGGTCATGCTCATTTTTCGTCCCTAAGTTATCATTGGCGTTGCACTTTTCGTCCCTGAGTTATACTAAAATTGCAAATTTTGTCCATAATCACTACTACATAAATGGTATACTACATCACTTAATAGACGATGATTTTTTAAATAACCACCGTATAATATATTTTGTTATACTACGTTACTTAATAGACAACAATTTTTTAAATAACCGCCGTATATACCTTAATTAATTTTTTTTTTACGTCATACACTTTAAATAATCACCCGCGGTATTTTTTACACATACACGGCGATTTTTGAAGTGTCGCGCGTGTAAGTGATTGCCGTTGTAAATATACACTTTCTACGGCGGTTTTGGAAACCGCCGTGTATGTTTACTATATATGGCGGTTAAACAACCAGTGTATGTCAACTATATACGGTAGTTATTTAAACAACCGTCGTTTATTAAGAGACGTAGTATAACAAATATATTAGAAGACAATTATTTAAAAAACCGTCGTCTATTAAGTGACGTAGTATACGATTTATGTAGTTGTGATTAGGGACGAAAAGTGCAACTCCAATGATAACTTAGGAATGAAAAGTGAGCATGACCAACACTTAGGGACGCATTTTACAATTACCCTTTAACTTAGGGACGAAAAGTGCAATTTTTCCTTGTATATATTATATGCACAAAATGAATTATAGTAAATGAGAAATTGATTCTCAAAATATACCTACTTGAATAGAAAAAAAGGGAGTTGTGGAGGCTTTTGAAGGAGCCTTTGTCCCATATTAAAAAAAGAGAGGTGTGTTTACGCTAGTATATATACAATTCCCTTTTAAAGAGATTTTGAATTGTATAACATAGATTTTCTCTCAGGAGGTGCAGTGCAATTCAAATCTCAAAATGAGTTTGAAAATGTGACTTGACTCGTGTGCTCGTATGCACCTGCGATTTGCATACACCAATGTCGTCGAGGACTATGTTATGCCAAAATTTTAAAATATGTTTCCATGTGTTTTGTAAACTCTTGTTTCTCAATCGTACTTGAAAATGGTGAGTTAATTATGATCTATTACGAAATTAATTTTAATTAATTCTAATTTTTAATCTACAAATTAACTCTCTAACATCATTTTTATTCTAACTATATAACTAACTTTGTAACTCTAGTCTTTCTTCTTCTTCTTCTTCATCTTTAACCCTTTTGCTAGAAATTTATTTATTTTAGCAGTGCATACATCAATTACAATAATATATAATTCCCCGAAGTAAACACATAATCATGCTATGCAAATATATCTAAAAATAAATAGATACATATATGCCTTGAAGCTGACTGAACTTGGAGTGGTTGATCCGACTTGCAACGTCTAAGTCGAGGCTTGTTGAGGTGAAAATTGAGAACGGAGGTCGAACACTGCACGATTGGAACTTTCCACCTCATTATGACTGGTTTTAGAATGCATGATAGGGGATTCGAGCCGAGCTTGTGGCTAATAGTATCGGTCCCCACCGACGGTGCCAAAATGATGTGGTAAATTCACTTGGATATATATGTATGTGTATATGGTATTAAATAATGTGTATTTGAGGATATAGTGGCTTGGGTTATTACAACTGAAGGTCGGAGGTTCCTGAGCACATAAGTATGAGAGAGAGATACAGAGCAAAAGGTCTCTCTATAAGCGTCTAACGTGGTTTTATAGGCGATTGAAGGGGACTCATGCCGACAAACCGACATGCACACTACGTGTCTTTTATGCACTCGACAATCACGGAGGCTAGGGAAAGGCGTCCACGTGCCGAAGGATGTCTGACTAGCCAATAACTATCGGGCTTGGTTATTAGTATATACCTTTTAAGAGCTTATCTCATGGACTCTGGGGCCCAACCGGACAGCCAAATCGGGTTCGAGCATAAAAGGCTAAGAGCAGAAGCTCTTTAAACTATTCGGGTGCCTAACTCCCAGATTGGGTCAGTCATGTGCTCTTCTCTAGTCGGATCAAGTCAGGAAAGCACCTCCACTACCTACGGAGTCGGATCCGAGAAGGTGTTTAGGCTATACAGGTCGGTATGCCAGGGTATATTCCCTATCAACGATCAAATGATCAAACCTACCAAAAAACATGTTAATTCCAATATTTGACATGAACGACATGTGTTTAGTGGATTTAATCCTCGGATTAAAATCATTAGAAACCGAACGGTTTCGTGTTAAGCCAATATCATTATATCGATAAAATCATTGGAAAATTTAATAAATATGATAATCAATTGGCTAGGATGTCGTTAGATACTAATATACATCTATCCATAAATCACAGAGAGGGTATTTCTCAAGTAAAATACGTTAGGATTATTGGTAGTTTGATGTATCTAATGAGTTGTACAAGACTGAATATTACTTTTGCAGTAGCAAACTCAGTAGATATACGAGTAAACCAGTGATATACATTTGAAGGTAATTGTAAGGGTTATAAGATACTTAACGTATTCTTGTGGCATCGGACTACACTATACAAGATATCATGTTGTACTAGAAAGGTATAGTGACACTAACGGGATATCAGACATTAAGGACTCCAAGTCCATGAGTGGCTACATGTTCATTTTAGCCGGCACAGTCATATCATGGAAATCCTCTAAACAAATCGTGATAGCTAAATCCACAATTGAATCTCAACTAATAGCCTTGGACAAATGTTGTGAGGAGGTTGAGTGACTACACCATTTCCTTGAAAATATTCCAAGTTGGGAAAGACCTGCACGGTTGCACCCTAATTTGTGTGCACTGTAATAATCAAGCTACAATTGGAAGGGTATAACATACCATGTGTGTTCCTATGTCATCTGAAAATTGATAGCTCACGAAGATTAAGTTATGTCAAAATTTCAAAATATGTTTCCATTTTGTAAACTCTTGTTCTCAAACTTGTGATGTTTCTCCATCGTACTTGTAAATGGTGAGTTAGTTATGATCTGTTACGAAATTAATTTTAATTAATTCCAATTTTTAATCTACAAATTAACTCTCTAACATCATATTTATTCTAACTATAACTAACTCTGAACTCTATGGTCTTTCTTCTTCTTTGTCTTCTTCTTCAAGAACACTCTCGCCTGCTCCAATTCGGTGCTTTGTCTACTCTGCTCTTCGCTGTTCTTCAACTCTTTCTCTCTTTATCACTCAATGGTAAGTAATTATCATTCAATGGACTTTGCAACTTGAGCTTTTGTCGATGTTTGGCCTTATTCTTTCCAACAATTTCTTTAAATTTTCTGTTATCTATTTAGTACTCATTGTTTGAATGGCGCCAAGAAAGAATGGGTTAGTCGTCTCTGAATTCGAAGCAACTGCTTTACGATTTCTATGCATGAGAGTAACATTGCATGGCTTAGATTCTTGACGATTAATTGTGCATACTATCTAGCTTGCGTTATGAACTGATGAATACTTGGCTCTAGATATTGGTATTTAATCATCAGTTTATAAATGCCTCTCTTGTTTCCGTTTAGTCTTGTTTTAGGATTTGAGGTTTCTTGATAATCTTGCTTTTAGGTTGAGTGTTATGTAGATTTATATCTGATTCAACTCTTTTCATACACTAGTTGGCTACTCGCTATGTATTCGATGTAAAGCCTATGTGAACCTGAGGTGAAGAATTACTGTTTTTATACAACAAAGGAAGCCTAAATTGGATGGTATAGTTTATACATTGGTATAATTTAGAAATTAAACAAATAACAACAATAATAATAATAATAATAATAATAATAATAATAATAATAATAATAATAATAATAATAATAATAATAATAATAATAATAATAATACAGTTAAGTGAGGAGTAGAACCAATTCAAGGTATCAATTGACCCTATTTGAGGTGGATCTCCATTCATTAACATTTACAGAGTTCCTAAGATTAGGTGGGTGAAAGTAGGATTAAAAGAATCTTTGATTTTGCTGCAGGATTACTACTTTGAATAAGTATCTTTGATTTTGCTGCAGGATTACTATTTTGAATAAGTGATGGCTGTTCACGTGGCCACAATTGAAGCATGTGCTCCATCTCAACTAAATGCAGGATTACTACTTTGAATAAGTGATGGCTGTTCACGTGACCACAATTAAAGCATGTGCTCCATCTCAACTAAAAGTCATAACCTTTGGTCGGGCTCTGATACCAAATTGAAGGCTTGAAACATGTGCTCCATCTCAACTAAAAGCCATAACCTTTGGTCTAGATCTGATACCAAATTAAAGCATGTGCTCCATCTCAACTAAAAGCCTATATGCTCAACACACTCGCTCACGTGTGCGATGGGTTCCAAGCTGGCTCTGATACTAAATTGAAGCCCCCTCACGTGTGCGATGGGTTCCAAGCTGGCTCTGATACCAAATTGAAGCCCCCTCACGTGTGCGATGGGTTACAAACAACACGTGGAACCCTTGGTCTGGCTCTGATACAAAATTGAAACCCCCTCACGTGTGCAGTGGGTTCCAAGCAACACGTCCGTAGTCGCTTATGGGTGACGCTGAGATTCGAACCCATAACTTTTGGTCTGGCTCTAATACCAAATTAAAGCATGTGCTCCATCTCAACTAAAAGCCTAAGTTGATAGTTGGATTGCACATTAATGGCTATATGCTCAACAGCCACAACACCAGCTTTGTCGGATACTGTAATTACCATTGATATCGGGACATCTCAATGCAGTTTTGCAGTATGCAAAGGCAACTCTCAGTCGGAACTTGTGGGGGGTATTCGAAATCAGAAGTTATTGAGATCTTATCAGAAGGATGAGGTCCCTGCTGATGGTGTTAGCAATGAGTTTGAGCATAAGTATGAAATATTGTAGAGAGCTGCGGTTTTCAATTTGAAACACCTCATTGGAAGAGTTGATACTGATCCCGTTGTTCATTCATGCAAAATCGTTCCATTTTTGGTGCAGACTTTGGATATTGGTGACAAACCATTTATTGCTATGTTAGTGAACAATAGGTGGAAGTCCACCACTCCTGAAGAATTTTTTTCAACGGTTCTGGTTGAACAGATAGCCATGGCAGAAAATCGACTGGAACGACCGGTAATGAATGTTGTTTTGACCATCCCAGTATCATTTAGCCGATTCTAACTGATCTGCTTTGAACGAGCCTGTGCCAAGGCTGGACTTCGTGTTTTAAGATTTATGCCCGAACCCACCGCAGTTGCAATGCTATATGCATACCAGCAGCTACAGTCTGGAAGCAGAAGTGAAAAGATCGCACTTATTTTTCAATATGGGTGCTGGCTACTGCGATGTAGCTATTACGGCTGCAGAGGGTGGAGTTTCTCGGATATTGGCATTGGCGGGAAGCACTTTAGGAGGTGACGACTTACTTCAGAATATGATGCATCATCTCTTACCCAATATGGATGAATTCTTCTCAAGCCATGGAATTGAAGAAATAAAGAGAATGAGACTACTTCGAGTTGCCACCCAGGACGCAATCCACAAACTTTCCATGGTACCCAGTGTTTCAATTGATATCGACATAGGAAATGGGACAAAGATATCTAAGGTTCTTACCCGCAAAGAGTTTGAGGAAGTGAATCGAAATGTCCTTGAGGAGTGTGAGTCTCTTATAAAGCAATGCTTAAGCGGTGCCAAGATAGACGTGGAACGTGTGCATGATGTTGTACTTGTCGGGGGTTGTTCAAACATTCCAAAGATTCGTGATATCGCAAAATATATATATGCAAAAGAAATGTGCTATATTCTGAAATGAATCCATTTGAGGCTGCTGTACTTGGAACAGCACTGGAAGGAGCAGTAGTGGCTTCAGGAACTTTGAATCTGCCGTTGTTAATGACCATTCAGGTAAATCCTCTGAGCATTGGCATTCGAGTTGATGGTAACAAATTCGTACCCATAATTCGTCTTAACACACCAACACGAGCAAGGAACAGATATATATTCACTACTGTTCATGACAACCAAACTGAAGCACTAATCATTATCTACGAAGGAAATGAGATAACAGTGGAAAAGAATCACCTCCTAGGTTACTTTAAGATTGCAGGGATCCCTCCAGCACCAAAAGGCGTTTCCCAGATCAATGTATCCATGGTAATCGATGCTTCAAACGTTCTGAGAGTGTTTGCAGGAGTTATGATTCCAGGTACCCAGGACCTTGTAACTCCATAAACACAATATATACCCATTACAATCCCTGCTTTTATTTCTCTGTTTTTATTTCACTACTTTCATTTCACTGGTTTTTACCATTATCCTGCCATTGTCTTTCTATTTGCTTACCTTCCAACAAATACTTCATTCTTGTGCTTAGAGATTCCTTTGTTTACTCCAACTCCCAATCCCTAAGGATGATCTAAAACAAATTTATTTTTGTTTGTTCCGCAATCTACTATATTGCATTACAATCAATTAACCTTTCGGATATACTGTTTGAGACATTCTCTGAACGAATAATTTGAAACCTTAAATGTCATTAACTTTATGCAAAGTATTACCAAGACAATTGGAGTCCTAGGTACAAAAAAAAAGGAAGAAAGAAAGAGAGTATAAACAAGGGCTTAATTTGATTTAATTGAAAATCAATGATTAATTTTGATATTTTAAAATAGTAAAATAACTATTAACTCTACTTTCAAAAAAAAAAAAAAAAAGAACTATTAACTTAATATATAATATACACTATGATATTTCTAGCTTAAAAATCATGAATAATATTATTTTATCATACTATAACAATTATTTAATGTTGCATTTCAAAGTTCTTTGCTTTCATTAATTACTAGCATCTTACGAGTGTGATGATTATGATATAGTGAATTAAGGGAGAATTGAAATATTAAAAAAAAAAAATTATTGTAAAAGTGTGTCAAAAAATTATGATTAAATAATATATTAAAGATTTATATATAAATTTGGGAAAAATTCGTTATATACCATGTTTGATGTGAACGAAATTATTTTGGGTGTTCTTCTTATCACAAATAAAAGTTTTCAAATTATTTGAGTTGGTGACCATTGAAACAGCAACATATAATTGTTTATTAGTGAATACTGGTCTTTGCTAATTCATTAATTATTTGTAAATTCATTTGCTAACATGTGTACAATTAGCTCTCATTAACCCCTAACCGCTATAAGTGCATGCATCCGTTACTATTACCCTTATTAATGTGCACCATAATAAATATAGTAATTTTATTAATGTCAACCTTAATAAATGTTGCCTAACGACTTGAGCATTATTCTTTAAAAAAAAAAAAAAACAACTTAAAGTAGAATACACACACACTCATATATCCCATGAAAAAATTAAGAACAAATCTCAGCCTTACATTTGTAAAAATATAACATATTTGATCATATTTATAAATTAAAAAAAAAACGTGATGACATTTTCGTAATTGCCATCAATTTCACTATGCAAACTTGAACACTAAAATATGCAATCTTATAACTACATATGGAAACCTGGTAAATTTTATAAAATCAATGAAAAAGTTAAAATTTAAATTTAAACCGTAAAAGCTAGACCCTAAGAAGTAAAATGTGAACAACTAAACCAAATAAAACAAAAAAACTCAGTCATAAACTATATAACCAAATCCCTAAGTGCAATGCACTTTAGCATTTCTGCAACTGCGGTCTTTTAATGCTTAATATGCAAAATGTTAATACTAAATGTACAAATATGAAAAAGTCTAAGAATTGTATATTTTCGTGTTTAAGTTTGCACATTAAAATTTGTGATAATTATAAAAATGCCACCGTATTTATAAATAAAAATAAATTGATCTAATCTGTCTGATTTTTACAGATGTAAGATTGATCGAGATTTGTTCTTAGTTTTTCCTAAGGAATTATTTTCATTTGATCAATATATATATATATATATATATATATATATATATATATATATATATATATATATATATATATATATATATATATAGGCTCCGGATCCCATGAGGTCACCTAGATGGATGAGATTATGAGGCCTCATCTCATCCATTAAATCATTACATATAAAGGGGTGAGATTGAAAGAGATTTGTTATGCATTTAAGGTAGTAGTCTATGCATAAGGGTGAATAAGTAATTGTAATATTGGAGCTATTTATGGTTAAAAATAAATTGGAATATATTCCATGCAAAGGATCAATTAATTATGGGATTGAATTATATATTAATGGCAACAAATTAGTATTAATATTGTGAGAGTTGAATGAAAGCATCTGTAATCAGGAACTCAGTGCAAGTTGGTTTCTCAAGGCCACAGTGATGGGGCAAACGGTTGTTATAGGTATGTGCGACCGTCTTAGTACTGTTTTTTTGGCTTTTCGTATGTCTGTGCACATAATATGTTAAGTCTGTGCTGTGCAAACCCGAAGTGTGTGCATTTAATTTCACGTGTGTCTAATTAGCGCATGAGGAAGGAGGTTAAGAAAAGTCACATTACGTATAGTATGTAACGCACGAGTTTTAAAAAGTTGAATAGGCAATCAGACATTGTGTTTTGATATGATATGTGGTTAGGTAACGAGACATTGGTGGAAAAAACATGGTGGAGTTTTGTATTAGAATATGCTTGTGCAAGTTTGAGAGGTAGCCTTTGCGAGTGAATGGATTAGCCTAAGCAAGTAAGACACAAAAGGCTATTAGCGTTATATTCTCAGCCTGTGAAGGCTAGTTTTTATCCACGTGCGAGTTAGAACTTTAGGCTGTGCAACTGAGTGGTAAAAAAAGTTAAGTTAGACAATCAGACACTGTGTTTTTATATGATATGTGGTTAGGTAACAAGACATTTGTGGGAAAAACATGGTGGAGTTTTGTATTAGAATATGCAAGTTAGGTTGATGCTGGTGCAAGTTTGAGGGTTAGCCTCTGCAAGTGAATTTCTTAGCCTAAGCAAGTAAGACACAAAAAGGCTATGAGCGTTATATTCTCAGCATGTACATGCTAGTTTATTACCATGTGCAAGTTAGAACTTCAGGCTGTGCAACTGAGTTTGTGAGCCTATGCATGCTAGTTTATTACCATGTGCAAGTTAGAACGTCAGGCTGTGCAATTGAGTTTGTGAGTGCTATTTGGGGGGTTTGGCATGTTTAAGTGGGTTTTTTTTTTTTTTTTTTTTTTTTTTTTTTTTTGGAGGTGGTAGGTGTCGACAGTTATGTGGTATGACGTGTGCATTTTTATAGGCGTGTGCGTTAAAACAATATTAGGCGTATGCATTAGAACAGTTGGGCTTGTGCATTACAGTATATCGTCATTTGTAAACAGTAAACCAAAGGAAAAATATTATATTTACTATCAACATATTTTAGTATACATTTACACAAATTGACGTGGGTGTGTACGTTTGTGTTACATGGCGTGTGCATACTCTGGTGTGTGCATATTCTGGTGTGTAAGGTGTGTGGGTTTCTTCATCTTGGTGTGTGCATGACATTTTTTACATCTTGGTGTATGCATGCCATTTTTAGTAGTGGTAAGGCGTGTGCATAATAGTGGTAAGACGTGTACATATTATACAATTCTAAATTAAAATAAAAAGCAATCAAATACTCCGTAATATTTAACAAATTACAACTCAAAACTTTTGTAATAGTACAAGAATTTACTAATATAATAATTACAAGCACATTAATAAGACAATAATAACAAAATGGGATATAGTGGGGCATTGATCTATTGAAATGCTTTAATACTTGACACCCAAACAACTTCGATTGTTCATCCACAAGTTGTAATTCCATCTTCTAATTTCAATTTTTCTTCAATAAAGAGAAAAATACAATAAAACACTATCAAAATTTATAAGAAGAACCACAATGCTCCCGCAGCTTCTTGCCTATTTAAGAGCAGATAAAAATGCTCAAAGTAAGATACTGGATAAGCTTTTATCATGAAATTGGAACTAGAGGCCAGAAATTTCTTTAACTTGCTTATATTTATGCAGCAAAATAGCTTAATGAAAAGGCAGTAAAACCGATAACGTGTTTTTCATGTACTATCATTTTTAAGCACAATCAAAGCCACAATTGGAAGAGAATAGCTCCACAATACACACACAAAGAAACATATAGATAAGATCTTATATTAAGCAGGCATAACAGATATAAGGTACCAGCCCACAAATAAGACAATGAAAGAATCAGATGATTTCCACTTCTTAATAGATGCATTGGTTTTTATGTCAGAATTATAATAAAACTACAGTAATGTTCCATTCAACTAGTAATGTTCAACAAAATATCTTAGAGATTAGAGCAGTACATTGATAGTTGTTAAATGACAATTCTTGAATCATACTTCTAGGAACAAAGATTCCTGAATTCCATTCTCCCTTGGTTACAACAGGTAAGTTTTACCAAAAAAAAAAAAAAAAAAAAAAAAAAAAAAGACAAAAAAACAAACAAGACCCAATCGCCAGAATTCCTAAAAAAAAAAAAAAACAACAACAACCGCACAGCACTGCCGGACAAAAATCCCCAAACTGGTACAAACTACCCCGTCGCCGGCACTGCCCTACCTCCCCCCATGCCGTAAAACCCAAGAATACAAAAACACAATAAAAACGAAGAAAAGACAAAGAAAGAAAAGGAAATCAGAATACCTTGGTGACAACTGGAAACATTCCTCTTTTGATGCTTTGACCCCCTGATGGAAGAGCCAGCCATGGAGACTCTCCCGACGCGAAAGGCAGAGGCATCATCGGCAAAGCAAAGAGCTCGACATAGACGGAGGAATCTTCCCTTGCGTGGCTAGATGCACGCGTGAACGACCAGAAAGCAACTGAGCGGACGGCTATGGCTGAGAGTACCGTATCTTGAAAAAGGATTCAAGAATCAAATAACGCTGCAACTTCCATAAAAAGTCGGAAATAAATTAAGTAACATAATAAAGATAGCGAAAAATGACTACAACGCCCCTAACTATTTAGAAAATCAGCGCACAAGCTTAAAAAATCCAAACAAATCTAATGCGTTGAAATTTAAAAATACACGATCAAGATCTATTCTCACGATCTCACCTGATTATAATGACCTCACTGGATCCGAAATCTATATATATATATATATATATATATATATATATATATATATATATATATATATAGAGAGAGAGAGAGAGAGAGAGAGAGAGGATCATATGAGACAGTCGTTATATCGTGCACCAGGGCGCACAATGCATTGTGCGCCCCGCCCAGCCCAAAACGGCGTCATTTTGTTAAGTTGTGTAGGGAGTTGACGCGACATAGTTTATGTGTATTTTGTTATAAAATTATGTACATTCTATTATACAATTCTGTACATTCTATTATATAATTCTGTACATTCGAAACATGGGAATTTTTTTAAAGAGTTAGGAGTTTATGTGTATTATGCATTATGTTAAATTATGTGTATTATCCTTTCAAAAAAAAGTATGTACATTCTATTATACAATTCTGTACATTTGAAACATGGGAGAACCCCTCAACATATGAGAATTAAGGACTAATCTGGGCCTGTGATCTCGAGTTCGTGTATGGTCATGATTTTTTATAGATTTTTTGGATTATATAATTACATTCTTTCCAAAAGGTTGAACCCCAACCTTAAGGGGCCCCCACGCCCCGCCCCGACAGAGCATCTGGGAGGATGTAAATCATGATAACTCAACTGAACATGAACCACATGGATTATATAATTACATATACTAGTATTTGCACCAGTGCGATGCACAGAATGTATTCGTTATAATATATGAATTATAATTTGATTCATATTCGATAGTGTAAATTTTAACGTTGAATTAAGGTTTGTATGAATGTTTCGGGATTGAATTAATTGGTCTCATTATCTTTATGTGTAGTAATTTAGCTATAGAAATTTTTGTAACGGAATATATATGTAATTTGTAGATATGTAACAATTTTGTTATATTTGTGCAAGAAGAATACATAATATAACTGTTTTGAATTAGACATTGTTGAAAACCTCTTTGTAGGCGACATTAGTACGTAGTAGTAACAGAAGTTTGTTCATCCTCGTCTAGAGCTAAAACCTTAAGGTCATCAGATGAGTGACTCGAGAAAAAGCCACATACAATAGACCATGATTAAAGACTGATTTTTTCAACAACAAGTCAACGTGAGTTAATGTTTGACCCTGCCTTTTGTTGATAGTCATTGCATATGCTAGCATCAACGGGAATTGTTTACGCTGGAACTGGAACGGCAATCTCGTATTAGAAGGGGTGAGAGACATTCGTGGTATAAGAACTTTGTTTCCTTGCTGCGTTCCATTAACTATTCTTGCTTCGACAATATGATTCGCCAATCTTGTAACGATGAGGCTTGTACTGTTGCAAAGGCCATGAGAGTGGTCTATGTTTTGCAGTAACATAACATGTGCACCAACCTTTATTGTTAATGAATGATTAGGAAGTTTAGACAATCTCAATCTATTTAAAAATTTAGGAGTGTGTACTTGTTAGAGATTATCACCATCTATCTGATTCTGCCTTACACAAAGAGTCACAGTTTAAATACGTCCAACCTTCTGCAGTGTTCATGTCACACATATACAGATTAATTTGATCAACAACATCTAACGTCAGTGAGAGAATCGCTCGTCCTTGTTAGTAATGTTATATTATATAGTTTATTTGTTTATGGCTATTGTTATAGTTGACTAGTCTTTACTATTGTATAAGAGCTTTTAGTGGTAGCTTTCCTATAGGTCTCTATTGTGTAATCTCTTTCCAGTCTGAATGTGATTTGCGTTGTTTCACTTGGTATCAGTTAGCGTCAGGCTAGGAATCCTACCCTGTTTTTTCTCCACCACCTTATCATGTCGACAAATTCCTCTGAACGCACAGTAACCACCACCCCTCCACCACAAACAACCGGGAACTCCCTAAACGCAGCACATCACTTCGTTTCAATAAAATTAAACAGTCGAAATTTTTTATTTTGGCGCACACAAATTATCTCATTCTTACGTGGCCAAGGCCTTTTAGGCTACATCGATGGCAGCCACGTCTGTCCACCGGCGATCCTCCCTGCGACGGCACAGGCAGCCGACTCCGGCACCACCGCGGCCGCCTCATCAGCCGACAACCCGGCGCATGCGGCGTGGGTTCAACAGGACCAACTGATCCTGTCTCTCCTGATCTCGTCTTTATCCGACGAGGTCATGCCATTAGCGGTTGGCCGGGAAACGTCACGCGATGTCTGGCTCTCCATTAACGACTCGCTGGCATCCTCCACCCGAGCTAGGTGTCTCAATCTGCTCGGTTAGTTTCAGACGCTCCGGCAAGGCAACATGTCGGCCTCGGAGTATCTTGGGAAGGCGAAGATGTTGGTCGAAGCTTTGTCCCTGGCCAGCCATCGGCTCACTCTTGACGAACAGGTTCTCTACGTGTTGAGGGGTCTTCGTCCGGAATTCCAGGCAATGCCGAGTGCTCTCACCGTGACCGGCACACCGGTGACTCTATCTCAGTTAGGAGATCTTCTGCAGGCACATGATTTCATCCAGGGAGATGAATTCACGATGGAGTCCGGGAATGTCGCCCCGACCGCTATGTACGCTGGTCGTGGTGGCCAGTCGAATGGGAGCTCCGGACGTGGTGGCCGGCAGAACAGCAACAGTCGCGGCCGTGGGCGAGGAGGCTGGAACTCCGGTGGTCGTGGCCGTGGAAGCCCTCGCTGCCAAATCTGTAGGAGTCACGGCCACACTGACGTCTTCTGCAACCGGTGCTACACAGAGCCTCCGCCATCGACGCACGCTCACGTGGCCGTCGCGGGCACTCCACCAGCAGAAACTGCCCAGCCGGAAGTCTGGTTTCCAGACACCGGCGCAACCACCCATGTGTCACCGGATGAGCACATGATCGGGCATTCCGAACCGTATACTGGTGGTGACGTGTTGAAAGTAGGCAATGGGGCAGGTTTGAATATCTCTCGCGTTGGTCGTACAGCTATCCCATCTAATTCAAAATTATTAAATATGTCAGATGTTTTATTTGTTCCGAATCTGTCATTATCCCTGTTATCCGTTTACCATTTCACTAACGAAAACAACGTGTTTTTTGAGTTTCATAAAGACTCGTTTTTTGTGAAGGATTGCACTACTCGGGAAATACTCCTTAAAGGCTCCGCGGTAAGCGGGTTGTATAAGTTGTTGGTGCCGCGGTCTCATGTTGCGTTCTTAACAGCAAAAGCATCACCTGCAGTCTGGCATCACTGTCCTTCTAGGTGCGACTACAGGTGCGACTCTTCTAGCATTCCATACTTCGCGGTTGGGAAGATGCTTTCAACTATAGTTGCAATTGGATCAGGTCCACACTTCAATATTATTTCGTGTGTCCATTTTCATGCCTTCTGTAGATTAGGTAACCATCTTTATCCAAAATCGTCTGACTAACATATTTTTTGGGGAAATACTTTGAACATTTACCATTTATCATGCATGGCAAATTCTTCCGAAGTTGTCCGCACGGTCCGTGCAACATAAATTCGCTAACTGCGTCATTGTACTCATTGTCAGCATCTGGGTCTGGAATCTCAGCAGAAATCAAGGCATCAACTTCCGGTGCAAAATGTGCCCGATTCATTCTTTTGGCAAATAGCAATATGTGCACGTGAGGGAGTCCTCTTTTTTGAAATTCAATTGTGTAGATAACTGTGCAGAAAATTAAAAAAAAATTAATTATTTTATACATGGAATTTAGATTTAATTAGGGCAATTAAAGTATGTGTGATAATCAAATACCTCCACATATGTCGCCAAACAGCTTTTCTGTCTTGATCTCTTCAATCATAGCATCAAGTTTCATCTTAAGCACGCAGCAAACAATATCGGGTCTATCCTCTGCTTTAAGCCCACATTGTGCAACATACCGCTCAATCTCAGGCCACTTCGGGGATGAGGATAACCGATGTGCCTGCATATTGCCATTGCATCACTTCGGGGATGAGGATAACCGATGTGCCTGCATATTGCCACCGCTCAATCTCAGGCCACTTCGGGGATGAGGATAACCGATGTGCCTGCTGTGACACCCCGTAATCCAAATTCAATTAAGGGATTAATTAAGTAATTAATCCTAAACCAATTGGTAATTTAATTCCTTAAATTACTGAAAATACAATAGTCGGGGACTAGTAATTGACTAGTCAACCCAAAGTCAAAGTTGTACCTTAAACTTTGTGAGTAGTTCCCTTGTTCCCTTACACCTCTTCATTTTAGTAAGGGTATTCATGACATTTCACCTTGTGTTAGTAATGCAAGCTAACCTAGTAGACACTCCTCATTCTTGCTCCTTACACTTCCCAAATTTGAGCTCTCCCTTCTCTCTAAAAGTTGGATAGCTTTTCTTCCAAGCCAAGTTGGAGCTTTGTCAAATCTTCAAGTGTTGTCTCCAAGATTCTACCTTTCATACCTTTGAGCATCTAAGAGGGTAAGATCTATGTTCATATTGTGTTTTTAGTGTTTTCTAAGGTGTCTTTTCTTAAAGATAGAATCTTTATGATCTTTTGGTGTGTTCTTGAAGTGGGTTTGGAAGGTGAGCCTTAGTAGGAGCTTGGTGAAGTGTTAAGTGAAGGTTTTTGTCTACAAGAGGTAACACATGCTCTACAAAATCTATTTTGCTTACTTATATGATGATTTCTTGGATTCTATATGTGTTTTGCTATGAAATGTGAGTGTTATGCATTGTCTTGTGAAAATGCATACCTAGAGCTTGTGTTTAGGGTTCATGTGTGCTATTGCTTGGCTATTCCTTTGATTCAAGTCATTTTGTTGTATTTGGTGAGATTTGGCATGTTTCGGACTTGAATTTGAGCTTGGTGTTGATAATCCCCGAAGGGATTATTTTGGTGTACAGGTACGTATCCGCAGGCGGAACAGCGGGTAGGCGTCCACCCGCCGCCGACCCGCGGGGTACATGTAGCTTGTGGGTGTGTACCCGCGGGCAGAACCACGGGTGGGGGGCTACCCGTGGGTCCACCCACGGGGAACAAGATGGTGTTGTTTGGGGATTTGTTCCCCGTGATTCTTTTGACTCGGTATTTGGTCTTTTGACTTCCCGATGTTCTTTTGTGGAACTATTTGAGCGTCTTCTTGATGTTTCGTATGTCTAGAACTATATGGTAGGAATCCATGTAGGTTTTGGTGTCTTGAATCGTGCTAAGTGTTCAACATTGTGTTTCGTTGAACTGTGATGAGTCTTGTGTGTTCTTCGGAACTACGTTTGATTTACCCGTTTGATAAGCATGCTAGTTCGGTGTTTAAATGCTAGCGTGTGTGTTGTTTGTACCTTCCTATTGTTGATGATGACTTGTGTTATTCATCGTTGTTATTGGACTGTGATCCATTCATTGATTGAGTATGGTTTCATATCTTCGTTGTGATCCGTTGACTGAATCCTGTTGAGGTGTGGTGTGTGTGGTTGTACCTGGATTGCACGATTTCGATTTATGGGGCCTTAATCACCAAGGTACGGCAGTGGTCCTCATGGTGGCCATGACGCGATTATGGAGTTTGTGGCCTTTGTGTAAGGTTCACATATTTCTTGGGTGGCATGTATTGCCATGTGTGTGATCGGTACCTTGTGTACTATGAATTGGTGGTCTTGTTGGTGGTCGTTGGTGGGGGACGACGGTCCTAGGAGGGAAAAGGTTGGACTTGGTTGTACAGGGGTCCTGGAGGTAATGGTTGGAACTAGACATAAGGTTGGGGGTAGCCAAAAGGTTGGAACCGGGCATAAGGATGGCATATCAATTCGTGATGGGTGATGTCACGAAGGCTTGTGTAGCCGTTGTTGTGAGTATCTCTTTTTGTGACGTGTGTAGTCACAAAGGCAATGTGTTGCCAATGGTTGTGTCCTTATTCTCATGTGTTATGCATGTCGGGTGTTAATCTATTGTGTGATGGTAGATTATACCTTGAGCTGTTCTTGCGAGTCGTTGTACCTCGTGTGGTATTGGGATGTGTTCCCTATTCTTATTGAGAGTGCTTAGAGTCTTGTGTTGACTTCTGCTCTTGGTTTTGAACATATATATGTATATTCCGTTTTGAAATGATTTTTTATATATATCCTATCTATGTATGATACTTAACAGGTATTGGTGGGTTACCAGCATTATTCGCTGACCGGGCGTCGTCCCATCTTTTATGTGTTTGTTTCTTTCAGGTGATGTATAGACGTGAGCACGGTCTAGAACTTGCTAGTGTAGCTCCCATGTTTTTGTTATTATGGCCTGTGTGCCAAGGATAGACTTTATTACTTTGGACATGTATGGATTTTAGGTAGGTTGTGGTTTATGCAGATGTTAGCCTGTGCGTTCACCTCTGGGTGAGCGTGGCATAGCACCCCTTTCATTTCCAGTTTATATAATCATTTTCAATCTTCCGCTGTGTTTGATGTTTTGTTTAGATATCTGCATGTTTAAGGCTTTAACTAGCATGGAAATTAGGGGGTGTTACACCTGCATATATGGTAGTATAATTCTTTTACCCCGAGTTGTGGGATCTAATTCGCCCCATGGTAGTATAACACACCCCGAGTTGAATGATGATGGTAGTACAATGTTTTTATTAAGGAATTTTCTCATTTATTACGCAGAATTGGTTTTAATTATTCACAGAATTGGTTAACTATTTTTCATTTTCAACCTACTGAAACACAAAGAGCCAATAACGCCTCCGCTGAGGCTCAAACTCACAACCTTCCAAATGGAAGTCCAACCCGGGTACCATTAGACCACATAGTCTTGGTTATTCTCACAATTATAATGGTTACTTATTCTTAGAATTTGGTAACCATTTTCCATTTTTAAGTACAAATTCTAGGATGGCAACGGGGCGAGGCGGGCGGGGAGTATACTCCCCGTCCCCGTCCCTGCGAGTCTGTGACCCCAAAATGGATAAAGATAAAAAACAACATAAAATTAAATTCTAGGATAAGGATAAATACCTTTTCACCTCCAAAATGGATCGAATAGCATAGTAATTCTCTATGGTACTACACAACAAAGAAATAATCCTTATTCACAAAGATTGAACAATGTTATTGATACATCAACAAACTAAGCCTAAAATTATGCATGAAAGAAAATACAGTATTAATATGAATGTAAATATAAATATGAATCTTAAAAATGGTAGTGAATATAAACATGAAAAAAAAAAAAAAACTAATACACATATTTACGATTCGCACTCTCATTGAGTTGTCATCTCTACAAACTTCAACCACCGCCCTCTGACATGAACTGCTGTAGTCATCTATCACCGAATCTTCTTCCACCACCGCCATAAAAATAACTACTAATTTAATCCAAAGCAATGCCAACTTCAGACTTGTAGAAAAAAAATAAAAAAAAATAAAAAAAACCCAAAAACTTCAATTTCGCACCGACAAAGTCAAGATTGCTTCCGCAGTGTTGATTCCGCCGAAAATGCCAAAACTTCGCTCCGCCTGTTGGCTCGCCTCCTCCGCGTGCGCTTTCTCCGCCATGGCCAGCTGCTCCCTTACCTCGTCCGTGATTTTGGTGACCGCAACACATCCATTCATGCATCTAAGCCCTCTGAATAAATAGGTTGATTTCTAACCATAATAATATTCTGCTATTATGACCGTGAGGTAGAATACTAATCTAACCATAATTAAATATTCTTCTATGTTTTCCTACATTTAAAAAGAAATGTTAGAGGCCAATTGCATGGAATATTCTTCTAGTCTATATTGTTATAGTATTTTCTATTACCATCAACAATTAAAAGGACTACAGTAATATATAATTTCCTTAATTAATTAGTTTATATTACCATAAATGTTTGTTGTTCTGACAGAATATTTCATACAATTAAAATGACTACACTAATATATATTTTTCATAATTAATTAGTTTATATTACCATAATGTTTGTTATATTCACACGGAATATTATGAATTATATTATGCATAATTTTTGTTATTTATTTTACTTTGACGTTGTGTTAAAAGGAATATTCCATAATATATGCACTATGTAGTATGCACGTTAATTCACTATGCAAGTTAAATAAAAGAAATAATTCATAATTAATTAGTTTATATTACCATAATATTCTTTCCATAATTAATTAGTCAATATTCATAATCTATACGTAATTTTATATATAATATATGCACTGTGCAATATGCACGTTAATTCACTATGCAAGTAAACTAAAAGGAATATTTCATAATTAATTAGTTTATATTACCATAATATTCTTTCCATAATTAATTAATACACTGATATTACATAAATGACCTTAAGTTTTGGGGGGAAAACTTGGCTAGGAGGATTTTACTTTATATATATATATATATATATATGTATGTATGTATGTATGTATTCAAATGAGGACAATGATATTATAGAGGATTGTGAGGACTAATATAGTGCATTGGATTGTATTAATGGATGGTGTAGATTTAGGGAGGTTATTTTGATTAAATGGAGAGTTTTAATGTGATGCGTGTTTTTTTTTTAATTGTTGGGGGTAGTTCTGTAATTCAGTAATTGTTTTTTTTTTTTTTTGCTCCCTTTTTTATCGGACAGAGTTGATTCTTACGCGCACTAACTCTCTCAAGTTTGAACTTCTCTATTGTTTTATGTTTTTCGAGCACAGTGTTTTTCACTCCTCTCGTTGCAGTCGACGGTCGTAATAATGGCCGACGTTGGTGGTCGTCGACGATCGAAGCGGACGGCGGCAGGCGGTAGCTGTCTTCGGTCGAAGCGGAAGGCTGCATTATCTCCGACACCGGATCGCCCAGGTAGGTTTATTAAACCCTCATTTTTATACTTTCCCCCCTTTTCGTTCATCTGTGTGTTTTTTCTTGCAAATGCAAAAATTTCAATTCAAATATCTCAGTTCAAAAGCAGAAACATAATTGTACTGAAATTTTATATTTTTTTCTAAAAATGCCGCATGCATATCCTTTAAGGCATTATCTCAATTGAATCATGCCAATATGGTATTTTACACAACCATACATGGATTTTTGTTGATTTTGTGTTCTCCACTGTAAGTTTGTATCTTAGTGGTATCTTGTTTTTCTTTCTCAATTTTTTCCATTGGTATTGACAACTTCTGACTTTTTAGATTCTGTTTTTGTTTTTTTTCAGCTTGAAGTTGGTGTGTTGCACCCGGTTTCAATTTACTAGAGGGTGTCTTCGTTTTCTCAAGCTTTGACTGTTGCACTTGCCCTCACCCCTTATAAGCAATGGGGAGAGGTCAATGTGGTTAGCATTTCTGATCACTTTCGTTTGTCTTAAGTCTGAATTATGGCAGTATTTATAACCAGTGTGCACTGCAGTTCATGTTTTTGTGCATCTTGCATGGTTCTTGTATGCCTATACTGTTTCTTACTCGTTCCGGTGTTTATTTCGAGTAATATTTTTATTATGTCTCGTCCACTATTCCGCAGTTATTCTTCCCGATTTTACAAAGCAATCATTTCTATGTGGCCTGTGTGGACTTTTTGAATGAACGCTTTGACATTATTTATAGTTCTGCTTCGACAAAGGCCACTTCGAAGAAGTGGGGCGTCACTTTTGTTCATTTGGTACGTTGTGTTACGGTTCTGTTTTTTCTTTGTTCTTTGTGTTGCTTTTGGGTTGGTAGATGATCATGGTACTTTGTCTTTTGTAGCAATTATTGTTGTTCGAGTTTTTCAAATCCGTCAGAGAGAGATATAAGATGGGACTGTCTATTGATTTAGTGCCCGAGAGGATGCCGATGAAGTGGCGGGACTCGAGGAACAAAGTCGACAGTGGGTTTGCAAATGCCGTGCATTGTCTTTCGGGCGGAGGAAGTAGGACCATAGTTTAGGTAGTTATATGTTGCTTTTGGTGTCTGACTAGTTTTTTTGGTAACTTATGGGTTTAGTATATTGGACATTGTCGGGATTTGTGTATGCTTTATCACCCGTGAGCTTTGTGTATAACTTAGATGCCGGGTTTTTAATTTGAAATATTAATATATTTTTGTGCTACTATTTTGGTGTATAATTGTTGGTCATTTTATGTACTTCTTTGTGTGGTTCGTGTGCCTGTAAAGTCATATTGCAGATTGCTAGGACGTGGTATATTGGTTGGTAGTGTTTTTTCTTGTGTGCTCAGCTCACAGTACATCTGTGACTTGTCTCCCTAAATTGTGTGCAAACGGTGTGTAATAGTTTGTGGGTGATGTCACTAATCTTTCGTAGATGCAACCTAGTGGTTGCAGGTTTAATCTTTTTTGTCTCTATAATATTTGGTGCTCAGTTATTTTTCTTTTACTGTGCTTCTCAGGGTGTTATGTGTGCCTCTAACGGCATCTTGCTATTCTCTAGGCCGTTTTCAATATGTCTGTTCTGTTTTTTTTTTATTCGCGTGCTCAACTCAAAGTATATATGTGCCTCGCTTCCCTAAATTGTGTGAACTTGTGGTCCCTATTCTTTCGCAGATGCGGCCTTGAATTCGTAATATTTTGAGAGTAAATACTGTCTAAAAACACTGACATGGGGTATAAATCCCACCGTGCCCCAAGCTATTAGGGCAAAAATCGGCGAATAAAGCCAGCCATCATTAAGAATTCCATCTTTTGACCAAAAACAAGCAAGGGGTGGAATACCACAAAGTGAAAGTGTACCTAATAAAAGAGCACACTTGGGTATCGATACGTGTTTTGTTAAACCACCCATAATAACCATATTCTGACTTTGTTCGGGAGAATAGCCAATAATAATCTCCCTTTAATGAATAACGGATCCAGTTGCTAAGAGTAATAATGCCTTGGAATAAGCATGAATAATCAAATTAAATAAAGCACTTTGGTAAGACCCCATTCCTAGAGCTAACATCATATAACCCAATTTAAAAAATTGTAATTATTCCGGGATACTAGCTACATAATATTCTACTGCATTTTTGTACTGAAATCTTAGGTAATAATAATGTGCCCTACTAGGATTTCTTGTGTGCACTGTCATATAAAGTGTGTGCCCTTCTTCATAGTTTCAACTCTTTGGACCCCCATTTTTCCCGGTCTTTGCTTTTTTTATTCGTTTTTAGCTTCAGTGGGCAGTTCCGGCTTTCATGTCGCTCTTCTTCCTCACAATAATGGCATGTGCGTTCGCATTTTCTTTGCAGAATTGGGAAGAACAACTGCGGAATAGTGGATGAGACATAATCAAAATATTATCCAAAATAAACACCGAAACGAGTAAGAAACAGTATAGGCACACAAGAACCAAGCAAGATGCACATAAATATGAACTACAGTGCACACTAGTTATAAATACTGCCCTATTCAGTATTTAATGACCCAGGGCTCTATTCATTACTGGAAGATCTTTTATGCATGCGATTACTTTTGCAAGTGATTGTCGACGGTCCCATATTTCATTTCCCAGATTCCCTCCCAACTCTCAACACTGATCGTTGGTTGTTTTTTTTTTTTTTTAATTATAGAAGAATAAACTGATCGCTAGTTAATGTGATCATGCACACGACAAACTAAAATAAGACACGCTATAACACCAAACAAGGCCCTTAATTCCCTAACTCATTACCATACATCCAAGCAGTACTCTACGCAGTGTATATCATAACATTTTTTTTTACTAAATGTGTGGGTGATATAGGTTTAGGCCTTACCGTCGACCATGTCGTCCTTCTGCCATCCATGGTCTACATCAACCATTGTTGTCTTCAGGAATATGTTGTCATTCATGGATGTTCCATTAAGACCGCTTTCTCCTACGTCCATGGCTGCAGATAGAAGAATTTCTCCCTCCTCGTCTGTATTGCTCTTTCGCCAATGAACGTTGCATGATCGTAATTAGTGTTTGATTCCCTACAGTATTTTAGAATTCTTCTCCACTTGTATTTAACGTAATTGCAATCCTTCTATAATTAAACATTGTTTGAAATCTCTTATTTGCCCTCTGTTAAATTTTTTGGGCGTGAATCATACTGCTATGTGGACAAGGTTTCGTCCATTCAATCTCTAAGATTGGATGGTTATGATTTGTCTTCATAGTCATCTATATATTGTTGTCCTCATTTGAACTCAACCCTATATATATATATATATATATATATATATATATATATATATATATATATATATATATATATATATATATATATAGGATGGTGATTTAGTAATGTTGTGTGCATTTAGAATCCTGATATTATTATTTGTGGATGTTATGCAAGATTTTAGTAGGTATATTTTTGGTAAGATTGTATTTTTGGTAGGGCTGTGTATTTCCAATTCCATACGTATGCACTTCATATTGTATAGTAGTGTGCACTCTAGTATAGATTTGTGTGTGCGCATTTTGGGGGCTAAGGTATGCGGTATATGCGCATTGCACTGCAGTGTTATGTGCATCTAGAGTTGTGTGTGTGCTTCTATTTCAGTGTGCATATTTAATCAAATTATGTTGGTTGCAGTGTGCGATTTTTTTAGTGTGCACGTTATCATTTATGTCAAGTTGTTGTTTGTTGTTCTTGTCTATGGGTTCATATGTGCACACATATGCTATTGTGGAATTAATTTCACTTTTGGTCCCACGACTTTTGAGTTCTTATCACTTTTGGTGCACAACTTTAAATTTTTTCAATTTTGGTGCCTAACTTTGTTATTTATATCAGTTTAGGTCCTTCTAGCCAAATTGACGGTAAAATATTTCCAGATTTTATATTTTAGGGGCAAAATCGTCATCCCATGAAAAGATCTTCAATATTTAAACAAAAGAAAAATCATATTAAGAGGAAAATAAGAGTTTGTCAATGGTCAAAACTATAAATCCCATAGATCTATCTGGTTTCTGCCCATAATCAAACACATATAGATATGATTTTATGGTGATTTTGTTTAGATATTGAAGATGTTTCCTTGGGATGACGATTTTACCCCTAACAATATAAAATCCAGCAACATTTCGCTGTCAATTTGGCCGAAAGGACCAAAATTGATAAAAATAACAAAGTTAGGCACCATTAAAAAATTTTAAAGTTGTGCACCAAAAGTGATAGAACATCAAAAGTCGTGGGACCAAAAGTAAAATTAATTCTGCTATTGTGTGTACACTTATATATTGTATGGGGTTTTAAAGATGTGCACTCGTGTTGGTTTTGTTTGCTCTCAAATTGTGAACTCGTTCATTAATGTACAAAAAATTGTATAAATATGCACACATCTATTAGACATGACCACATTCCTTTTTGTTATGTAGAAAAAAGGGCTTAATTGTGTGCCTACATTGAAAGAAATAAATTAAAAAAGAAGAAAATAGAGGATATATACGGATGGACTTATTTTGTTATGGAGTAAAGAATAGATTTATTTTGTTGTTGACTTACCTATTTTGATGGAAGTTTAGAATTTTTCTTAGAAAGATTTGCCCTTTAATTGATATTAAGGGAGATTTAGATTGCTAATTAGACGCATAAATTTAGAATATTGACATTTAATAATAGTCATTGATCTAAAATAAACTTGTTGCAAAGTTTGCAATGGGAATGAAAAAGGGGCTGCAAATTTTTATTTTTTTTTATTGTTAGTAAAAATCATTACTGTAGTAGTAGTTGTTGTTAGTATGGAGTTAGCAAAGGTTTCATTGCAATGAAAATTGGTGTAACAGAACTTTGCAAAGGGAATTAATTCCATTGCATTGTTTTTTTTTTTTTTTTTTTAATTAGAAATTTAACCGCCCAAGTTAAATAATGATATCATTTTGGTTCAGAGGAATTTTAAAAACTTAATTCAGACCACCTAAATAAAAATGATGTCATTTCAACATTGGTAGATTCTAGTGCTAAAATGACAGTGTTTCAACATAGGCACAACAAAACACTTACTTGCTACCAACTATCATGTAGTGTGATGACATTCTGATGACCATTTCAAATGGATGGTCATAAATTTGTACTCCGGTGGTGGGGCATAGATTCTTTGAATTGAAAATGTAAATATTTGAAAAAATTTAAAAAGATACTACCTTGTTTTAATTCCATTGCAAGCTTTTCAGAAAATTTAACCCACTCAACTTAAAATAAAGTAATTTTGTTTGGACGAGTTTTAAAAACTTAATTCAGTTCACCTAGGCAAAAACGACATCATCATTTCGACATATGTAGGCTCAAGTGATAAAATGATAGTGTTTCACCACTAGGCACAACAAAACACTTATTTGCTTCAAATTAAAGTAGTAGCATAGGACATTTCATAATTTTATTACTTTGAAGCAGAGGAAGCTAACAAAGGTGTGAGGTGATTGACAACAACGAGAGGCCGATGGAAAGAATAAGTCTAAGGTGGGGATGACTACTGTTGTACAAGCTACACCCATAAATTTACAAAGTAAAATTTTTAGAAATATCAAATTAGGGTTAGAATACTTAAGAATTTTAATTCTATAGCATTTCTATAAATTTAACCCGTCGAAGTAAAAATGATGTTATTTTGGTTGGGAGGGATTTTAAAAACTTAGTTCAATCCGCCTAAACAAAAACAACGTCATTTCAATCTAGCGCTAAAACGACGTTGTTTTGATACTTGGCACAACATAACACTTATTTGCTTTGAATTGAAGTATAGTAGCAATGAGAAAGCTGAGGTAATTAACAATATATGATGAGAGGCTGATAGCAAGAATGAGGCTAAGGTGGCGGCGAGCCGGCGACTACTGTTGTACAAGCTATGACCAAAATTTTGCAAGGTAAAAACTAAACTTTTCTTTTCTTTTTTGCATATCAAATTAATTAGGGCTAGAATACTTAAGAATTTTAATTCCATTGTATTTTTTTATTATTTTTATTTATTTTTTTTAAAATTTAACCTGCCCTAGTTAAAAATGACGTCGTTTTGATTTGGGATAATTTTAAAAAACATAATTCAATGTGCTTAGGAAAAAATGACGTCATAAACCTTGGTAGGTTCCAGTGCTAAAACGACGTTGTTTCAACACTAGGCACACTAAAACACCTATTCGCTTTGAATTGAAGTAATACCAAACAACATTTCATATTTGCTATCAGGTTGAAGCAGAGAGAGCTAATATAGGTGTGACAACGAGAGACTAATGGCAAGAACAAGGTTAAAGTGGTGGCGACTACTATTGTACAAGCTACACCAAATATTTGCAAGGTAACAACTAAAACTTTTTGATATATCTAATTAGGGTTTTTAGAATACTTAATCTGCCCAAGCAAAAATGGAGACACTAGACGGAATTTTAACCTAGGTAGATCTAATTAGGGTAAAAACTAAAATGACATCATTTCAACCTAGGTAGATTCCAACGCCAAAACAATGTTGTTTCAACACTAGGCACAACAAAACACTTATTTGCTTCGAATTGAAGTAGTAGCAAATGACATTTCATATTTCTTATTACTTTGAAGCAGAGAAAACTAACATATGTGTGAGGCGGTCGACAACGACGAGAGACTAATGGCAAAAACAAGGCTGAGGTGGCGGCAATTACTACTGTACAAGCTACGACAAAAAAATTTGCAAGGTAAAAACTACAATTTTTATATATATCAAATTAGGGTTAGAACACACACACATCATTCTCTATTCTTTTATAATTTTTTATTTAAAAATTTATTTGCAAAATTTTCAAGATAGTCGAACAACAATTCATAATAGTGAAAAATATAAGCAAAAAAAAAAAAAAATCTTTTAATCATGAAAATGTTTTATAAGAATGTCACTTGCACCCAATTCTGATGGGGAGCTTGATTTCCTACCCCCAATCATGGTGGGAATTGGGATATTTCATAACATTGTGACTAGATGATGAGTACTCTACCTTCCACACACACACATATATAATGACTAACTAGATATGTTTACTTATTTTCTATTGTAGTTCTTTTCATATCACAATGAGCGTTATAACAAAATTTTCAAATATATAAGTTAGAATGTGAGATGATGACATGTGAGAATATTTACTTTAAATATTTATTTATTTATTATTATTTTTGGTAAATGATGAAAATAAGGTATCAATTGCCACTAGTGATGGTATAGAAATGGGATTATGATAAATTTATGATTTTTTTTTTTTTAAAGAGAACATAAAAAGAAAATAAAACATTAAAAACCTTAGCATGTTGGGAATCCTCTTCCTTGAGTAATTCTTGTGGGGATGGGAAATCGGAAGAAAGTCATGAACAGGGATAGGGGATGTGCCTCCGCCTCTGCTCAATCCCATTAACATCTCTAGTGTTTCAAAAGGACGACTCTTGTTTACTCATACTAGTTGATCAAATAGTCATAAAAAACTGCTAGTTGACTTCGTTCTAAGTTTATTTAAAGAGTTAATTCTACTAGAGGTCATTTGTCATTGGTGATAATTTTAAATTTAGTCCTAAACTATTGTTTTAGCCATTTAACATCCTAAACTATTATTTTTTGGAAACTTTCAGTCATTCTCATGACTTTTCCTATTTTTAGTAAGGGCATTTTTGTCTTTTCATATTTTTCTTTTGTTGTTTTTTTGGTTTCAACCAGTTTAATTGGTTTAGAAATTTAGGTAACCTTTTTTTTTTTTTTTTTTTTTTTTGAAAATGGTAACCTATAATTTTAGTAACCATATTTTAAAACTGATTTGTATTAAAATACTAGAAACCAGTTGAAACTGGAAAAATAACAAAAGAAAAATATGAAGGAACAAAAATGCCCTTACTAAAAATAGAAAAAGTCATGAGAAGGACTAAAAGTGTCCCAAAAATAATAATCTGGAATGTTACATGACAAAACCAATAGTTTGTGACTAAATTTAAAAATGTCACCAAAGACAAGAGAACTTTGGTGAAATTAACTCTTTATTTAAACTATTTAAATTATAATTAAGCATGTTTCATAGTTATTACTCCGTAAATAATAATCTGTTTCACATTTGTTGATTGATTAATGATATATTTATTATGATACAATATGACTATGAATACACATTAGGGATTTAGGGGCGTTTGGTTCACAGAATGTTAGATTACCTTAGGGAATGTTAGATTGTTAGGAATATTAGACTATTGGGAATGTTAGATTCCTGTGTTTGGTTTAAAACTAAGATATGTAAATAAGACAATGATAATAAGATATATTGATTAAAAAAATACAAAGCCCAACATTAGTAATAAGACAAAGGGAATGTGAGATTACCTAAAAAATTGGAGGATATCTCACATTCCCTTCCAACAGCTAAAAACTTAATGCGAATGTTATCTGACATTTCTTGGAAAAGTTGCATAACTTGAACCAAACATGTGAATCTTATATTACCAAGTAAATATAACCTTGGTTATCTTATATAACCTGAACCAAACGCCCCCTTAAGAGTAATATAAGCATGCTTGTTTTGTTTAGTTTAATTGATTGATTTAAGAGTTAATTTCATTTTTGGTCCTAGATTTATAGGTGACAGTCCACTTTTAGTCAATTTTTATCAGAATATCCCTTTTTTGTCCTAATATTATTGTGACATGATCAATTTTGGTCTTCTATCAAAAAATAGTTGAAATTTTGTTAAATACGAGGACATTTTGCTCTTCAACTATGAATTTTTTCAAAAAAAATAAACATACAAAATATATCGGGTTAACGCATTTTGTATTAAAAAGATCAAAATGTCCAGCAATTTAACAAAATTCCAACCATTTTGTTGATAGAGGATCAAAATTGATCATGTCACAATAATACTATGACCAAAGGGGATGTTCTGATAAAAAAAGACTAAAAGTGGACTGTCACCTATAAATTTAGGACCAAAAGTGAAATTAACTTTTGATTTAATTCAATAATGTTTTTATTTATTTATTCTTCCAAAAGGCTGAACCCTAACCCTAAGGGCCCCCCACACCCCGGTCCGACAGAGTATTTGGGAGGATGTAAAATGTTTTTATTTATTTATTTATTGTATTGGAGGATGAGATTGGTATTGAGTATATTGAAATATTAAATGCCATATTAATTTGCTATATCTTTAAATAGACTAACGTACAATTCATAGGTAAGATTGATAAAAGTTCTATTCGAATTTTACTTGTTTGTTTGTTATCATGTTATAAATTGTTTATTTACATGCACATAAAGAATCATGACATGCAAACTTTTATAATTAATAAAGCAAAAGATACACATATAATTTTTTTTTAATTGCAATTTTTTTTTGTGTGTGGATCTTAACATTCTAAATTGACTTATTTACCACCACAATGAGGCAAGAGAGCAATGCCACCTTCCTTAACCACCATTGATAGAACATTCCCCAATCCCCAGCCTTGGTTGTACAGTGAAAAGAAATGTTTCTGTTGGGGTGATTATGCAAGTTTATGAAACATTGAGGGGCCAGGGATGAAAAGAAGAAAAATAAGGGGCGGTTTTGTAATTTGGACCTTATCTGGTCGATATATGTATTGTTGAATCGTAGGGCAAGTGCGAAGGAGATTAGGAGAGTCTAATTTTTATATTTTCTTTTGGGTTTATGTTAGCGCAGCACAGAAACATAAATATTATCAAAATCAAAATCTCAAATAAATACTGCAACGGTCCTCTTCGCGCCCTCTGTTGCTGCTGCTGCTGCTATGGGGGCTCAGGTGGACAGTCAAGCTGCTGCCGCCGCCGGCGTCGGAGGGGGCTCGGCCTCTGCTTCTCTCGCTTCCCCTGTCGCCGCCGACCAGGACCACATCGAGAGCACCAAGACCTTGATTTGCGCCCTCAATTTCCTCTCTCGCAATCTCCCCCTCCCTCAGGACGTTTTTGATGCTGTTTCCTCCATCTTCCGCGCCGGTGAGGATGACGCCACTCACGATTGCGCCGCCGGTGAGACTGATAACGGCCTCGACAAAGCCTCCTCCAGTCACGTGAGTGCCTTTTGACTTGCAGATTTACTCTGATTTCAATTTTTATTGTGTGAGTTGTTCTTCATATGTTTCTATGTTTATCTAGAATATATAAATTATTGTTTATTTTTTAATTTTTTAATTTTTTATAGAAGTATTTACTTGAGATGTGTACTGCGCACACAACTATGTGAAGATTGATGTTTAATAAGTTTTGCTACAAATTCGATAAGAGAAATGTAATCCAGAGAAAATTGAAGAAGCAGCAGGAGTAGAAAGATCTAGAGGGGGAGGAATTGTAGGAGATGGAATTAGAGGGAGGTTAAGATGAATTACAAACAATTTGAGTTTTTCTCTAGAATGCCTCTTAAATCTTATCTAGGAGATGGAATTAGAGGGAGGTTAAGATGAATTACAAACAATTTGAGATTATCTTTAGAATGCCTCTAAATCTTATCTAGGAGATGGAATTAGAGGGAGGTTAAGATGAATTACAAGCAATTTGAGATTGTCTCTAGAATGCCGCTAAATCTTATCTAGGAGATGGAATTTGAGGGAGGTTAAGATGAATTATAAACAATTTGAGATTATCTCTAGAATGCCTCTAAATCTTATCTTATATGCACGACACTTTGGACTATGAAACAAAGGTGCCAATTTACTTATGTGTAGACTAATCATAACATAAAGATAAAAACTGAAAATGAACAAGACATGGCTAATTCTGTAACTGCCATTCTGTTAGAAATAACACAACACCACATCAAGCAACTAAATCCCCTATTCCAGTGATTCAATGTGAAATGATTAGCTTTAGTTGCCAAGACAATGACATTCCATTCAACACCCACATCTGCTAACATCAAACAATGCTGTCTCCCTGTGGTTATTAACTGTTTCACTTAGCACCCAAATTCAGCTTGCACTGACTTTTACTTGGTTGATTTGCATCTATCATAAAATGATAGAGCTAATCATATTGTCCAGGAGTTGATTACTTGTCATTTTAGATAAAAATTTTGAGTGGATATCTTTTTTTTTTTTACTATAAATTTAGCAAGGTACTGTATCAGACATTCAGACTGTGTGTTTGTTCATTCAGTATGGGGTGGGATATTTCTCATATAGGCAGAGTTAAGGCCACAAATGTTTTTCTTGACTCAAATGAACGAATGCCAACTTTCAATGAATTTGATTGCTTGAGTACATGTTAAAGATATTTTCATTTAAGAATTGGATGAGATGAGAAGAGACTGGCTTGTTAAATGCTGCCATGTTTTGAGGGAACAAAACCAAGCAGCCGATTGGCTTGCTAGACATTCTAGTCCTAATCTAAATTTTGTTTTGCTTTTGACCTGCCCCCTGGAGACTTAAGAAGGATTATCCAATGTGATGCCAGAGGGATGCCCTCCGCTAGAGGGGACTAGGTCATGTTTTTGCTTTTTGCTCCCGGGGCTTGGCCCTTCCTCTGTACTAAAAAAAAAGATATTTTCATTTAAGGCATCTGAGACATCAATCCTTCACTTTTATTATGATCATCTAATACATTTATAGGCACTCATAGCATAGGAAATCAGTGTTTTTTTTCCCGACTCTTGTGGACTGTGGTGGAAAAACCGATCTTAAAACTGCTTTGGACTAAAGGTGTTTACAATACAGATACTACAAGACTTTTCATTAATGACTCCTATTAAATAGATAAATTTCTCTTTTTAGATTTCATACATTTTTATAAAAGGAAATTGGTACTTCCCAAAATTTGGAATATGTACATACATGATATTATATGCTGCCTATCCCTACTAATTATGTGTACAGATAGTTTCAGAGAGAACTCCATCTGGGATAAAATGAGAAATAAAATCATTTATTAATTTCTTGTATTGTTTATTACACTTGTATATATGAATTGTGTATCTACTTTCCAGATTGGTTCAGGAATGGCAACTTATGGAGATTTGATGGCAGATTTTGAGGATTCATTATTGAAAGAAAAATCTAGTCGTGCGTCAGGTTCTCTGTTGAAAAGATCAAAGGAAATTCGTAATCAGAGCCTCATACATAGTCGGTTGACTGAACTTGAAGGTAACTGTTGCTTGCAAAGATGGTTGTATTAAATTGTCTCGAATATTCCATGACTAGCTTGGTGTATCTTGGTGACAGTGTTGTAAAAATTGGCCTAAGCAGCTGCCTAGGTTATAGGTGCCCCTAGGCCGAAGGGAAGAATGGGAAAATTGGCCTTCTATGTGATTGGCTGACTAGGTGGCCTACTGGCCTACTAGGGGGCTGTTTTTGTTGTTATTATTATTATTATTATTATTATTATTATTATTATTATTATTATTATATTATTATTATTATTATTATTATTATTATTATTATTTTGTTTCATTTGTATGTGCTATAGTTAGAGTATTATGTGTTTTTAGATTATTATGTGCTTTTGAGCATTTATATTTTATAGGAGGAATGCTTGCTAGAAGTCTAAAAAACTAGGATGCCATATTGAAAAAAAACCAAGTTTTTATTTTTTAGTTGAAAAAAAACCAAGTTTTTGGTGCTAATCATGAATTTTTGTCCATTTTAGCTAGCTGAATAGAGCAGTGGGGTTTAATGTGAATGCATTGGTTTTTGTTAATTACTCTGTATTAAATGCTTTATTAGTTTCAACTTTTATATATATATATATATATATATATATATATTTATTTATTTATGTATGCACAACACATAAACGGTTTTTTCAATTTTCATATATAACCAGAATTGCCAACTAGCAGAGGCGAGGACCTGCAGTCTAAGTGCTTGCTTGAACTCTATGGACTAAAGGTAAAGTGAACATTCAGTGTTTAAATAAATTATTATAATTTTTCCTTATATCAAATTTGTATGAGACAGTAGGCTGCTACTTGTCATCTTTATATTAACAGAACAGAAGTATTTGGTGCTGCAAAAATTAATTCTTCTCTAAAGTTTATTTAGTTCAACTTCAATTTAAAGATCTCCTTTATTTTTATTTTTGGAAAGTTTAATTTCAGAATCTATTTTTCTACTCTATTCAACAAATTTGTTTCCTATTTATCACATCTTGTTGAGACTATCTTTAACCTTTGAATATGTGATGATATGTCATCCATAAAGAAGTTTCTCATTCAATACGTTGCTAACTTTCTATGTTGTCAATAACTCAAAGGATGCAGTTGATTATGTCATGTAGTAATATATATACCTCTGTATTTTGTAGTAATGCTTGAGAACTTGTTTAAGTTGGGCACTTGCTAAACTTGTTCATGCACCCATTTTGTATCTCATTACCCATGGTGTGTTTTTTGGCTACTTTTCCTCCCTCCTCACCGGCCAAGAACATTTGTTTAATAATAATTTACTTTGCAGCTCTTGGAGTTGCAGCGCAAAGTTCGTTCTGAAGTGAGTTCAGAGTACTGGCTTCGAGTGCATTGCACAAATCCTGATAAGCAGTTATTTGACTGGGGTATGATGCGATTGCGCCGCCCTGTATATGGAATTGGAGATGCCTTTGCTGTTGAATCTGATGATCCCTTAAAGAAGAAACGTGATGCTGAGGTGATATGATCTGCAAAGTCTATTGATTTATAGTGGTTTAAGATGATGTATAGAGTTGTCTAGTATAATAGTATAATGATTAGACAATTTCTACAGGATTTTATTATTATTATTTTGAGAATTATGCCTACAAATCTACTCATTTCTCTCTTTAGTATAATATCAGATTGCCAGAGTAGAATTACTCCACTTCTCAAGAGCCCAACCACTTATCATCCATATCTTTAAATTGGAATATTTGTTGTATCTCGCTTGCTGATTTCCAGCCTTCTAATATGATTGAAATTGTGCTGCAGAGGTTATCAAGATTAGAAGAAGAGGCAAGAAACCGTGTGGAGACTAAGAAAAGGAAGTTCTTTGCAGACATACTTAATGCAGCACGTGAACTCCAACTACAAGTACAAGCTGCTCAAAAGCGTCGAAAACAAAGAAATGATGGTGTCCAGGTAGGTTCTTGCTTTCTCCTATTATTCCTACCGATATTTACTCAGCCATGTGGAACTAGGATAGGCTGAAATTGGTCATTCATTTCCTTTCCTTTTTAGAGTTGGAGGATTTGTGGGTTTGGGTAAAAGTTATTCTTATTGCGAGACACAAAAGAGGGTTGTGTAATTATTTTAACAATCTAATCAGCTAGAAAGGGTATACCTTCTTGCAAAGATATAATCTTCCCATATTATACCTTCTACAGAAATGTAACAATAGATAATAGCTCTTGAAAAAGATTACATTGGTAAAATCAAGTGCTTGATCTAATCTTTACAGGCATGGCATGGAAGGCAAAGGCAGCGAGCTACACGGGCTGAAAAATTGAGGTTCCAGGCACTTAAAGCTGATGATCAAGAAGCATACATGAAGTTGGTTGATGAGAGCAAGAATGAACGGTTGAGATTGCTTCTACAAAAAACAAATGATCTTCTTGGTCGTCTGGGAGCTGCTGTTCAACGGCAGAAAGATGCTGATCATGATGGTATTGAACCTTTAGAAGGTTTGGATGCTGATTTGCCCGCTTCAAAAACTGAAACTCCTGGGCAGTCAGTTCCCGAGGAAGATGAGGATATTGTTGATGGGGAATCTACTCGTGATGGAAAGGCAAATGATTTACTTGAAGGACAACGGAAATATAATTCAGCTGTGCATTCAATCCAGGAGAAGGTAAGGATTGCATGCTACTTTTCTTTTATCTGTGGCTTCTTTTTTTTTTTTTTTTTTTTTTTTTTTTTTTTTTTTTTTTTTTTAATTCCAAAATTTGCATCTGAGTTTATATATTGTAGCAGTCATAATATATTTTTCAAAATTTCAGAGGATTCGACAATGATGAGATCTTCATCTTGTTTTCTGTCTCTGGTTGAATGGTTGATTAGTTGATACATTATGTTGTGACCTTGTTTTTATTTTATTTTTCTACTTTCACTTTAACAGGAGGAGATCATGTAATGCTTGTTTAGCTACAAAAATATGTTTTCTACATTTCCATATTTTAAAAAAAAAAACTTTCTTAAGCTTTCATTTTCCATTGGAAAACTAGAAAAGATGTTCAAATTTAGTTGTTTTCTATCTTATAAAATATGATGAAGTTATTATGCAATTTGATTGCTCCCTTGTATAAAAATGCCAATGTGAGTGATAGGGTGGCGATGGTATTGGGTATTGGTGGATATTGAGTCGGTTCAGGCTTGGTTTGTACTATTTTGAATATCTAAGGCTTATCAATAACCTAAAAAGTAAGTGGATAATTGTGGTAGAATGGCACAGGGTGGCAATTGGCGGTGAAAGCAGGCAATGGTGGTAATGTTGGAAGAGGTGAAGGTAGATAGGGGTTATGTAGGAAAATTTTCAGAGGAAACTATATTTCTTTAAGTTGTACAACAATGTTATCCTCTATTTGTTTTAGAAAATAGCTCATTTTTTGAAAACCTCTATTTTCTAGTTATTGAATAGGCCCAATACTTTTTAGTGGTTCACATTGTCCATCTGCATTGTGGGTTGTTCAAATAACCGAAATTTACAAATATAAGAAAGACATATTTGTGTTGGGAGAATTGGAGCTCCAACCATCTCTGTATGAATCTGCTTGCCATATCTATTTGGTATTTGGGATCTCAATTGCCTAACATATGTGTCTATGCATGGATGCATATGCTTGTGCATGTTATAGCTACTAGCAGTTCTGTAATTTACAGAATGTTTTTGTTTATTGTTGCCCCAGAAAGTAAAGGGTTTGCTACATTAGAATTTGTATGTTAATAGAGTTAGGAATCTCATTTTCTGTATAATTTACAGGTCACCGAGCAACCAAATATGCTTCAGGGTGGAGAATTAAGACCTTACCAGATAGAAGGGCTTCAATGGATGTTGTCTCTGTTTAATAACAATCTAAATGGAATTTTAGCAGATGAAATGGGGCTTGGGAAGACAATTCAAACCATTTCTCTTATTGCTTATCTCATGGAAAACAAGGGTGTGACTGGCCCACACTTGATTGTGGCCCCAAAAGCTGTACTACCAAATTGGATTAATGAATTTAATACATGGTTGCCTAGGTATGGCCGTATGGGTACATTATATTGACTATCTGAATTCTGAAATGCTGTTGGATATGGAGTAACAGTCTCTATGCAAGCATGCTTCAAATTTCACTATTTTTCTTTTTGCAGTGCTGTTACTGTTCTTTATGATGGGCGACTAGATGAAAGGAAGGCATTGAGGGAAGAGTATTCTGGAGAGGGAAAGTTCAATGTGATAATAACGCATTATGATCTTATCATGAGAGATAAAGCATTTTTGAAGAAAATTCACTGGAACTACTTGATTATTGATGAAGGACATAGGTTGAAAAATCATGAGTGTGCTCTTGCACGGACTGTTGCAGGGTATGTTAATAAGAAATTTGAGCTTCATATTTACCACATCCAGTACATTTTTATCCCCAGTGCTTCCCTGTTCTGTGTTGTGAACTTGAATTTTTAATTTGTGCAGCTATCGAATTCGACGGAGACTTCTATTGACTGGTACCCCAATTCAAAATAGCTTACAGGAATTGTGGTCCCTTCTTAATTTTCTCCTACCAAACATATTTAATTCTGTGGAGAATTTTGAGGATTGGTTTAATGCCCCCTTCTCGGATAAATGTGATGTCACTATAACAGATGAAGAAGAGCTTTTGATCATTCGCCGTTTGCACCATGTAGGTTCTCCTCATATAACACTTAGCATCTTTTTTTTATTCACTCTTCTTCAATGTGCCTATACTCATTTTATGCTTCTACTTTAATTTCCAATTTCTAGGTTATTAGGCCGTTTATATTGAGGAGAAAGAAAGATGAAGTGGAGAAGTACCTTCCAGGGAAAACACAGGTTATCCTGAAATGCGACATGTCAGCATGGCAGAAATTGTACTATCACCAAGTGACAGAAGAGGGAAGAGTAGGACTGGGTACTGGTAAGTTGTATCTGCTTTTATAACTGTCTTTTGTGTGTTAAATAAAAGTTAGTGACTTAGTGCACACAGTAAAATTTGCGCTGCCTTGTTAGAGTTCTTCTATTTTGCTCCAACATCCTCAAAAATTATCAGAATATCAGATCTTTCAAGGCTCATTTCTAGATCTATCAAGTTGGAATGTAAGCCTTCTCGACTGCTAAGACCTTGTGTTCCTTTGATAAGCTTTTGGTAAAAAAAATTTCACTATTGTGAAGCCCTCTACCAAAGTAAAAAACACCAGTTATATGTCAAAATAAATGCATGGATGCTTTTGTATTTATGTTAATCTAAAGACTGCATTTTCTTTAGGTGAGAACTGAACTTCACCTATATAATGTTCATCTGATATTCTTTGGATGTAATTTTATCTTCCATACTACAACTTAATGTTTGTCATTCCACTATGGAGTAGTTAGTGATGAATTTGATATTTGCTATTCAACCCATATCTCCCTCTGTAATGAATGACCTCTTCATAGATTCTAGATTTCAAAAAAGTTTCATTTGCTTGTCATGTTGGAAGCTGAAAAGGGCTACTTATATGAAATTTAAATTTGCAGGAACTGGAAAATCTAAAAGCTTACAGAATCTGTCCATGCAACTCAGGAAGTGTTGCAATCACCCTTACCTCTTTGTGAATCAGTACAATATGTGGCAAAAAGAGGAGATTGTGAGGGCATCGGGAAAATTTGAGCTTCTTGATCGTTTACTCCCCAAGCTCCGTAAAGCTGGGCATAGGGTCCTCCTTTTCTCACAGATGACCCGTCTTATGGACATTCTTGAAATCTATTTGCAACTTAATGAATTCAAGTATCTTAGACTTGATGGTTCAACTAAAACCGAGGAAAGAGGTTCTTTGCTGAGACAATTCAATGCCCCAGATTCCCCTTTCTTCATGTTTCTCCTTAGTACTCGTGCTGGAGGACTTGGTCTGAATTTACAGACAGCAGATACTGTTATAATTTTTGACAGTGATTGGAACCCTCAAATGGACCAACAGGCAGAAGATCGTGCACATCGAATTGGGCAAAAGAAAGAAGTCAGGGTTTTTGTTTTGGTTAGTGTAGGATCAATTGAAGAGGTCATCTTGGACCGAGCAAAACAGAAGATGGGCATTGATGCTAAGGTCATCCAAGCAGGATTGTTCAATACAACTTCCACTGGTTAGTCTTCTATAAATTTTGCCTCAAACTTTCATATAAACTGTAATGATGTTCTCAGGTCTTGGCTTCTTTATTTGTTATTGACAGTGTCTTTGGTATTGCTTGTGCAGCTCAAGACAGGAGAGAAATGTTAGAAGAGATCATGCGTAAAGGTTCAAGTACCCTTGGAACTGATGTGCCAACGGAGAGAGAGATCAATCATCTTGCAGCACGGTCGAAAGAGGAATTTTGGCTCTTTGAGAAAATGGACGAGGAGAGAAGGCAAAAGGAGCGTTACCGATCTCGCCTCATGGAAGATTATGAGGTTCCAGATTGGGCATATGTTCAAGCCGATTCCAATAAGGGAAAAGGATTTTTACATGATAGTGCTAACCTCACCGGAAAAAGAAAAAGAAAAGAGGTTGTGTATGTCGATACACTGAGTGATCAACAATGGATGAGGGCCGTGGAGAATGGAGAAGACTTCTCGAAGCATTCTAAAAAGAAGAGGCAGGAACATCAGCCCGCAGCAGCAGATAATAACCCCTTGCCTAGCAACACGCGGGAGCATCAACACCAGTCTGCCCGGATCGATGCATTGCCTAATAAATGGAGCGACCAACAGCCAGTCCCGAATGACACATCACTTAGTATCAATACCGGAGGGGAGAAGAAGGCACAAGACACAAAAAGCGAAACTGTTTCTCTAGTCAACGAGGCAACAAGTGAAGACACCATCGGAACAACCTCAAAAAGGTTCAAACCAGTAGCTGCACCAGCGCCAACACCATCGCAGAGGAACGAGTATCACAGTTTGACAGGTAATTTTGATGGACTAACATGGAAAGCGCTCAAGAGAAAGAGATCGAGCCTGACATAACGAACTTAACTTTCGTTAGAAACATAGAACTTAGCATTGAAAGGACGAATTGCAATCCCAAAATTCGGAGGGGATGATGAAGGAAGGAATTGAAAATCCTTTGTGGTTGCTATATTGGTTCATTTGGGTAAAATATCAGGCGTAGTAGTGCACAGATAATCCAATCTGGTTTCTATATTAGTTCATATCAGGGTTACTAGTCCAGAGATAAGCAATCTTGGCTGGTGTCTCAATACCATATGCTGTGTACCCCTGACATGTCTGTAATATTTTATACACTAATAAATTAATTCACCAATGTATGCTGAATAGTTTGTTATTAAAATTTAGTGTAAAAATGTAAAAAACGTTTTTTTTTTTCTTTTTAATTTTATTTTTACCTCATTCCCTTCTGAGCTACTTGGTGTACTACTTGGTGTACGACAGGATTCCATGCTGTAATTAATTCCTATTGCTATAGTTATGTTCACACAGTCCTGTCATTGAACATTTGTCTCAAATGTGATGAACATTTCAATAGATTAATATTTAATTTAAACTTTAAGTTAACTGTTATATTAAACCTTTCAAGTTTGGGGGAGGTTGCCTTCTAGCATACCCTACGAGGTGAATAAGTGTGTTGATCATCTCGTCAATATTGGTTGAATCGTTGCCCACCAAATTGAAAGCTCTTATTGCATCAAATGCGTTTGGAGTCATACATCGTAGAGTGTGGTAACTAGTCTTTTCGGATTTACGAGCTCGAGATACAATGATGACACCTATGCAATCATCATTTCAAACATATTTAAGAAAGAATTTACATGCCGTTTTTTTTTTAAACAATATCTTGTGTTCGAGCACTATGGTAGAATAATACTCCGTAGTTATCAAGAAAAATCTTTCCATATGGAGTTTGAGTAATAGTAGCTCAACATTAAATTAGTAAGAGTCTAATGTGACTACCAAATATCGAAAGTTCAAAACTAGAATTCTTTAAAACAAGATAGAAAGACACATACTGTAATTTGTATAGGTATTAAACTGATATCCAAAAACTTGAGTCAGTTGTATGACATATTGCAAAAAGACTAATTCCCAAGAAACAAAGTAGGCCTAAGCAAATATACTTTGCACTTTTGCAGTAAAGTTTAAAGTATTTGATGTAGGAGCCATATATATATATATATATATATATCATTTCCTGTGGTTGCTATGTAGTGAACCTAAAAGAAGCAGAAAGCCACCAAAAGTAATGTGGAGTGGCACCAAAAGTTCAGGTATGGTCTATGAAGTTAACCAAAAAGGAGCTCAGGGTATGGTCTAGGAAGTGAACCAAAAAGAAGCAAAATGCCATGGCAATTAACCAAGTGGGACCAAGCTCATTGTGTATGGAATCACAATGGGAGAGAACATGGAGTTGGGTCCCAATGCAGAATAAGGGCAGAGCAGTTTGGCCTTCCTGGTGTCAAAGTTGAATGCATAGATGTCAGTTGATATCCTCAGCAACAACGTTGTATCCTTGAACGACAAAGGATTGATCCAAGGAAAAGTGTCGGTGGTGAGATGGCTTTCCAGTTTCTCGGATATGTGGTACATGCACTTTGGGTTCTCTTTCTCGAGCTCCTCCAAAGATATGAAGCGCTTTAGCGACCAACGAGATGAAGACCAATCCTCAAGTTCCCACACTTGAAGTCCATCCTCGGAGATTAGCACATACTGCAGCTTGCCTTCGGCTTCTCCCACGCACATCCCGGGTGTAAAATTGAGCTCAGAAGCGGGGAAAGGTTGCATAACCAAGCAAGACAGCTCGTTCTCGGGATCGAACATGAGGATGTAGTCGCCATTCGTAAGCCAAAACACAACTCCTTCAACAAAGGCACATCCCTTCTTCTGCAAATTATGGCTGCAAATGCAAACCTCTCTAGACAAAGTCCACGCTTTTGTTCGTGATGAATATATGTTAAAGGAGAATTGAATGCCATCTTCACCTTCATCTTCATCTTCATCTTCTACTTCAAAGTACGTTTGGCAAACTGTGACAACCTGAAAATCAGTGGAAACATCAATCTGACCTTTGAAGGGCTCGAATATGAGGGCTGTGCTGCTGTCTTTTGTGAGATTAGGCCACTGCAGAGTTATCCACTCCCTGTTCAGTGGGTTGCAGACATAAAACACCGGTTTCGAACAAGGGAAGCTACTACGGCAGCAAATAAGGCCATTGTTGGAAGACATGATGACCACATTCTCCGGGAGAAAGTTGAGAACACTTTTCTCAACTTTGGTGGAATCCCTGTCCACACTTATGTAGCTAACAGATTTAACATCACCATCACACCACTCATACCTCCCTTGAAAAAAGAAACCCGATAGCTGCTCTCGGGGTTTCAGCTGAAGCCTAATAAACGTGCGATCAGACACAATACACTTCCATTCTTTCGAAACAAACCTCACCCAAGCCAAAGTTTTAGAAGGCAATCTCCACAGAATTTCAACCAGCAGGCCTTGTGGAAGCCATAGCTCCCTCCTTTCTTCCAATCCTGACCACAGATTATTCTTTTAGTGCCATAATATCAAAGGCTTTAAACTACATGGAACATGATCAGAGATTATTCTTTTAGTTCCATAAATCAAAAGCTAAACTACATGGAACATGATCAGAGATTATTCTCTTAGTGCCATAAATCAAAAGCTAAACTACATGGAACATGATCATAGATTATTCTTTTAGTGCCATCAATCAAAAGCTAAACTACATGGAACAGCCTCATAGGCAAACATGAACAGTTTACAATCCTATTTGTAAAGTACACAAAGTTCATCTCCAACAGCAATACAAATTCAACTCACTTTACTGAATATTTAATCAAATGAAAAGCAATTCATGTAAGTAATACGCCATTTCAAATTCAACTCAGTTTACTGCATAATACTGTGCATAAAAGAAAAAAAAAAAAATGAACAAAATAATAGAGAGAACAAAAGTTCATGCTCCTATATCATTGGAGAGAAAATGAGAAAACAAGAGTTGTTCTTACAGAGACATCAGGGGCAGGGTATTAACAAACATACAACTAATTTCCTTTGGCTCTCAATTTCTCATCAAGAAAATGGCACATAAAAGAGAAAAAAGATCATATCTACTACACATTTCCTTATTTCTGAACCCTATATGTGTGTAAGTGTGTGTTTGAAGCATTGAAATAAACTCTATTCTTTCTGATCAACAAGATTACTGTTTAAAACTTAAAATTCAACAATGTTCTATGAAAATAGGAGCATAAAGTAAATGGGCAGAACGAGAAACACTAGCATGCTCCATATCAACATGTATTATGAAGAATCAAAGAAGCAAGAAGAAAGGGAAGAAGGTGAGAAAAAGACCTTTGAGCTTCTGATTCCTCATTTTTCAGGTGAAGAATGATGAGCGATCAACACAAGTCAGTATGCTCTCTCTCCATCTCTCTCACTGACTCTCTCTCTCTCTCTATATATATATATATACACGGAGTATATTTATATATGTCACGCTACCACCATCAGCCACTTTCCCACTACTAACTGAAAAATTTGCAGAACAAAATTTCTTTTTGTCCCGTTCAAAAATCAGAAAATTTGTACGGAGTATATACACTGAGGAAAATAATATATACACTCACTTTTTACTCTCAATTTATACTTCCTTTTACAAATTTTTGATATAGACACTTTTTTTAAGACTCAAATATCCTATCTTTGTTTATCATATCATGAAGTAAAAGTGTAATAGTAGCATTTGAGAGTACATGTAGAACTCTAACACTAATATAAATATATTTTTTTAATTAGGAAGAAAATTTGAAGCTATTATCCATTTATCTGGTGTGTATTGGGATTTGAATTGGTTGCAGTAATACACTAATATACATACTTCTTCCTGTATGATTGGATTCAATTTATTTACAATTTTAACTTTTTATATCGAGTAATATTTTATTTTAGTGTTAATACATAATACTAACAGTGCGTTTGGTTAGAGAGGGGGAATTACGTAAAAAATAAATTACAATTTCATGGGAGATGAATTACTGAGAATAAAATGAGAATTTAAATTCCAGTGTTTGGTTTACAGGAATAGAATTTCTGGAAATTTCAATTCTAATGTTTCACTAAAAAATATAAAATAAATTCATTCATCTATTTAAGTTGATCAACAACTTAAAAATAAAAAAAAAATGCAGGGGCAATTTTATAACTATCATAAACTTTTCAAAGTTTATAATAATTATGAAAATGAAATCACATTTTTTTCTCATTTTTCTTTATTTTTCCGTCATTGATCCATCCAGATGAACAAATGAAATTATTTCTCATTTTTACAATAAGCATTTTCTCATATAGAGTCCTTTAAAAAACAAAATGTTTGGAGAACGATTTCATATATGTTACTAAAATCTAAAAGCCTTTAAAATGAATACTATAAATTTTTTTTTGAATACTATTGACCACAAGACCTTTGATAAATACTATCATTTCTTTTTAAAAAATTACACTTTTCATTTATAAGTTATAACATAATTATAAGATTTGTCCCTATTTGTTGGTTATGTTCACTCTTCGTCCCTAAGTTATAATTAGCCTTACAAATTTCGTCCTTTTTCTAACAAAATATTAAGAACGAAATGTGCAACGGTAATTATAAATTAAGGGCGAGAATTGAGCATGGCATGTTAGAAAAATGATAACATTTGTAACGTCAATTATAATTTAGAAACAAAAAGTGAGCACGACCAACAAATAAATCCTACAATTACCCTATAACTTAAAAACGAAAAATATAATTTTCTCTTTCTTAAAATATGTTGTCGAAATTATTATTTTGTAGGTGATGATTGAAATTACACTACAGTATTTGATTCATTATTTCATCCATCGTCATTTGTACTTCGCTTTGTATAAATGACAAAACATTTGTGACTAGGGTATCAAATTTTAAGATTTTGAGACAAACTAATCATATGTTCATATCCCACCACACTAAATAAGAATATTTTTTTAAAGACTATTTTAAAAATAAATGCAAGTGACATTATTGATTATTCTTATTGTTTCATGGGCCATTGACATAACTCGTTAGATATTAACTCACTAAATAAACGAAATTTATTAAGCTGACATTATCCCTGAAATGGGGTACCTATAAATTTATATGGAAAATGTTTTTTATTTTTATTTTTATTTTTTATGTTTTAATTTTTTGTTATGCCACATATATTGTAAGCTTGCAAAAAAGTACAAAAGTTGTCGTTCGGTAGCTTTTGTATTTGTTTTATTTTTCTTTTCTAATTATTATTTTGTTATTTTTGCTGAGTACTATTAACACGGTTACAATACAGTATTTGTTCATATTATTTTATTATTATTATTATTAAAAGTGAGTTAAAAATTATAGAGATGTGAAAGTGGGAATCACTTTAAAAATTAGATGGAATTGTAAGGCTATAGAGAATGTAGTGAAAAGAAATACAAATTTGATAATATAAAATAATAAAAATATGAACAATTTTTAAAAGTGAAAATATATTATAGGAAAAAATTATTCTTTTAATATTGAATAACGTAAGTTAAAAATCTAATGTATAAAAGGAAAATGATAAAATTATGTAAGAACCACTTTCTAACTATAATCAACCTATTCTTCAAAAAAAAAAAAAAACAAAAAAGGAAAAAACTATAATCAACCTATTTTCAAAGAAAACTATAATCAACATACGTTTTTCCTTTTCCAAACAAAAAAAAACCTACGCCACTACGTGCCAGACTGCCCGTACTATGCATTTACTTCCTTATAGCTTACAGAAGTATAGCTTGGTAGGTGTGCAGACGCATAAACATATTTAAACAAAAATATTTACAAATACACTTATATTTTTATATTTATACCTTTTCCAAACGTTTCACTTCTTGCATTTCGTATTTTCCATTTCATGAGTCCTATTTCCATGCAACTTAGCTGTTAGGAATATAGCGGAATAATGCGGAAGCGAAGAATCGAAAATTGAGAATTATAGAAGTTAAATAATAGGGAAAATAATATAAATGAAGAAAATTATATTAAATGACAAATAAATAGAATAAAATATATATAATAATCTCTTAAGAAAGAGAATACAAGAATTATATATATATATATATATATATATATATATATATATATATATATATACACACACGTGGGAAAAAGCACAAAAAGAGGAAAGAAGAATGAATTTTGAATTGAGGTGCATTACAAAGTAAAACATTTATCCTATTTATACAATAAAGAAATGCGACAATTACGGCATGTAGGAGGAAAGGCTCCTATTGCGGTGAGAGATGCAAGAGGGCATGCAACGTGGAGAAGGAAGCTTTCTTCATGAATTTTAGCCACAAAATATTTATTTCTTAACAATCTCCATCTTGGATCAAATTCACTGTGGAAATTAACAACTGGAACAACCGACTAAACTCAAGCATTGCTTGAACTTAGCAATAGGAAGAGCTTCAGAATAGCAGGATGGATCACCATCAACTTCCTATGCGACTGAAAGAGCATAAGCAACCATGTTGGTTTCATCATCACTAGCATACCTAGCAGGTTTCTTGATTGTCCTCCTAGGCCGATCCATAGCAATGGAATACTCTCGTAGTGGCTCAACGAGAGGTGTTGTGCTAGTAGATGCATCATCTTTAGTATTACCGTCAGCAGTAGTAACACTATCAATAGGCCTGGACTCAAACTCCACCTTTTCACCAGTACTCTGCGTCTCACCTGTACTGGGAACTTTTCCAGAAGAAAGTAGTGCATTTTCGTCAAAAGTGATATCTCGACTCAGAATGATTTTCCGAGAATCAGGAGACCATAGACGATACCCTTTTGACTCAGAGGCATAACCAAGGAAAATGCATTTGACAGCTCTCGGGTTCAATTTACCCGTACTGGAATGAGCATAAGCAGGACATCCAAAAACTCTTAAGATAGAGTAGTCAACAGGATTACCTGACCAAACTTCCTCTGGAATTTTGAAATCAAGGGATGAATGTGGAGATCTATTTACCAAATAGCAAGCAGTAGAAACGGCCTCGGCCCAAAAATCACGCCGTTTCCATAACCCAGCATTAGAGAACATACAACGAGCTCTTTCCAATAGAGTCCTGTTCAAACGTTCGGCAACACCATTCTGCTGGGGTTTACCAGGCAAGGTCTTGTGCCTGGCAATTCCATTTGCCGCACAAAAGTCATTGAAATCTGACTCACAGAACTCCAAGCCATTGTCTGTCCTGAGCTTCTTGACTTTTTTACCTGTCTGAGTCTCAACAAGTATTTTCCATTTCTTGAAAATAGAAAATGCTTGATTTTTTTGTTTCAGGAAATAGACCCAGACTTTACGAGAAAAGTCATCAATAATAGACATAAAATATCTACAGCCTCCCATAGACTGGAATTTAGTCGGTCCCCATAAATCGGAATGTATATATTCCAATACATCTTTGGTACGGTGTGTAGCAGTAGAGAAACTAACCCTCTTTTGTTTCCCAAAAACACAATGCTCACAAAATTGTAATTTACCCGTACCTGAACCAACAAGGAAACCTTTCTTGCTCAGGAGATGCATGCCTTTCTCACTCATATGCCCCAGACGCATATGCCATAATTGAGTGAGATCCGCATCAGACATCGATGAGGATACCGCTACTGAACCTATCACAGTACTGCCATGCAAGACATACAAGCTTCCAGAACGGGAAGCTTTCATGAGAATAAGAGAGCCTTTTATGACCTCCAAAACTCCACCTTCACCTGTGTACTTGCACCCCAGAGATTCTAAGGTGCCCAATGATATCAGATTGCGTTTCAAATCAGGAATATACCGAACATTGGTAAGAGTCCTGACAACGTTATCATGAGTTTTAATCTGAACACTTCCAATTCCACTAACCTTGCATTGGGTATCATTACCCAGCAAGACAACTCCACCATCAACCGGTTCCAGAGAAATGAACCAATCTTTGTGGGGACACATGTGGAATGTACAACCAGAGTCCAAAATCCACTCGGTTTCACTCCGTTTCTCACCGGAGCTAACAGACAACAACACATCACCATCTGAATCACTTTCAACAACACTAGCTTCAGCGGACTTCTTTTCTCTCTCTTTCTTGTTTTTCAACTTGAAGCATTCAGTCACATCATGACCATGCTTCTTGCAGTACTTACAGGATTTGTTGGACTTATATCCTTTGGACTTGGATCTAGAATTTTTATTGCTACTCCCTGATTCAAGTGAACGACCCCTTACAGTCAAGCCTTCACCTTTGTCCTCGGACTTAATTTCAAAGTCAAACTTTTCTTTGGACAATAGGTTTGACTTAACACTGTCGAAAGTAAGGGTATCACTACTATTACCATACAGCATAATTTCTTTGAAATGCGTGTATGATCTAGGGAGAGAGACAAGCAATAAAACAGCGCGATCCTCATCTTCAATTATAACATCAATATTTTCCAAGTCCAATAAAATAGAATTGAATTCATCCAAGTGAGATTTAATAGAAGTACCTTCCGTCATACGGATTGTGTACAGACGCTCCTTCAGGCGTAGCGTGTTCGCCAGAGTTTTGGCCATGTAAAGCGTATCCAGCTTGGACCATAAATCTGACGCAGTCGTCTCACTTAACACCTCACGTAGAACCTCTTTAGACAGGCACAAAAGAATGGTTGAACGTGCCTTGTCATCCAGATCTTCCCAATCTACATCTGTCATTGTAGCCGGTTTCTTCTTCTTCCTAGCTAGCGCTTTCTTCAAACCGTTCTGGGTTAGAACGGCTTCCATCTGAACCTTCCAGATAGAAAAGTTAATTTTCCCGTCGAACTTCTCGATATCGAACTTAGTAACAGTTGACATCTTTGAAAATAATTCTCAAAAAAACGGCTCTGATACCACTTGTTAGGAATATAGCGGAATAATGCGGAAGCGAAGAATCGAAAATTGAGAATTATAGAAGTTAAATAATAGGGAAAATAATATAAATGAAGAAAATTATATTAAATGACAAATAAATAGAATAAAATATATATAATAATCTCTTAAGAAAGAGAATACAAGAATTATATATATATATATATATATATATATATATATATATATATACACGTGGGAAAGCACAAAAAGAGGAAAGAAGAATGAATTCTGAATTGAGGTGCATTACAAAGTAAAACATTTATCCTATTTATACAATAAAGAAATGCGACAATTACGGCATGTAGGAGGAAAGGCTCCTATTGCGGTGAGAGATGCAAGAGGGCATGCAATGTGGAGAAGGAAGCTTTCTTCATGAATTTTAGCCACAAAATATTTATTTCTTAACATTAGCTGTTATCATTTGCAAGACATTCTTCCCCAAAATGTTGAATTCTCAATTTTAAGAATCTCCACATCAGACTCAATAGAGCATTTGAAATAATTTAAATCACGATAACTAAATAATTTAATAGATAGGATCAAATGTCGCACAAGAAACATTTGTAAGGCATTCTTCATTTAATGGGAGTGTAGGAAAAGTCAAACACATTTACAAAAGTATGCTATGTTAGAATCAATATACAATCATAATACTTGTAATAATCTAACCTCATACTCTCATAGCGGAAGCTATAGGATCAAGCATACCTCCAGGCTTCAGCCATAGTTGATACCTCCATAAAGTGCCCAATTAAACTTGCACCACATTAGCCAATGACCTTGTGGTTTAATGGCACAAAGTGACTTTCTCATATGGGAAGTCATGAGTTCGAGTTTCAGTGGGGGCGGTATTGACTCTTTGTGCTTTAGTAGGTTGAGAAAGTAGTTATGAAAACTCAAAAAATTAAAAAAAAAAAAAAAACACACACACACACACACAAAAGGAAAATATTGTTACATCCCACTTGGTGCAAGTATGAACTTAACGAAATAGAAAAAATGAACATAACCATAAAGATAGTTCCTCTTAATGTGAGTAGTATCCACTATGACCACAATGTAACTTTTTTTCTACGTAATTTATGTGGTAACAAAACTTAATGAATAAACTTTATATTCATTCTTTATTATAATTAGTTAACAAAAACTAATTATTGTCACAATGACTAAATTTGGCCTAATAAACTTACACCACTTGATTTTTTATTTTTTATTTTTGAAGGGAAAATATGAACTTTATTAAATCAAATTCTCAATACAAGAAGGAATAGCTGAAAACCAAGAAAGTGAACCAATTTCGGAAATGGAAAATGTACAAACTTACAAACTTACACCACTTGATTTGTACAACACTAATGAAAAATGTTAAAATTTTTCATTTGGTGCAAACTTACAACCTTTATTGAAGCTCAAAAACATAAATCATAGTGGTATGTCCTCTAAATTAAAGTGTGACTAATACCATCTATGCATCACATGCATTTTGATTCCTAACTTAGGTCCTTTACGAATAAACCCTACGTTTATTCTTGGTCCAACCTTAAGGATGTTTCTCAAATAAATATGTGCATAATCATTGGAGAAATCATCCATATTACATAGAAGTGACAACATGAATGTATGTACAACATAGTCAGATAATAAGTTCCATGTACCCTGTATGATCCCTAAAATTCTTATAAGAATGCCTTAAGTAGGGATTCGAAATTATTAGCAAAATGCTAATATATTACCTAACTAACTCTTTATCTTTAATACTATCTATGATGACTAAGTTTTCAGAGTTGACACATCTACCACTCTCATTCTCATTAATCTTAGCCAAAGACATCAATTGAGCAATCGTTATGCGTTGGACCCGTGTCCAGCATGCATGCTAGACACGGGTAACAGTGCCGTTAGGCACTGTTATCTCCTTTTTTTTTTTTTTTTTAAATTTCAGACCGCTTTGTTATAGGAGTATATGTTCATAATTTTATTACTATATGTTAATAACTGTACATTCATAACTCCATAACTGTACGTTCATAACTCTATAACTGTACATTCATAACTCCATAACTGTATATTCATAACTCCATAACTGTACATTCATAACTCCATAATTGTACATTCATAATTTTCGAAGCTCTATGTTCACAATTTTAGAGCTCTATGTTCATAATTTTATCACTATATGTTCATAATTGTAAGTTCATAATGTCAGAGCTCTTTGTTCATAATTCGATCAATAACTGTACATTCATAATTTCATAACTGTAGATTCATAATCTCATAACTGTAGATTCATAACTCCATAACTGTAGATTCATAACTCTATAACTGTACATTCATAACTCCATAACTGTACATTCATAATCTTCGAAGCTCTATATTCACAATTTTAAAGCTCCATGGTCATAATTTTATCACTATATGTTCATAATTGTAAGTTCATAATGTTAGAGCTCTGTGTTCATAATTTCATAATTGTATAACTGTACATCCATAACGGCATAACTGTACATTCATAATCCAAAAAAAAAAAAAAAAAAATGCCGTTAACGGCAAAACACGCGCGATTTTTTTTTTTTTTTTAAAACTAAATGACGCGTTTTTTTTTTTTTTTTAAACGACGTCGTTTTGGGCCCACGTCCACAATTCATTGTGGACACGGGTCCAGGACATAATTTGCCTCAATTGAGTAGTCCATATTCCAATGCCTTAAATGACAAATCCATAAGTCTAAGCCACAAATGGAACATTAAACATACACCTTATAAACATTCTTCAAAATAGAAAATAAAGCCCAACTTTAATGATAGAGAGCACTAACGAGGATTTGATTGATAGATTTTATGAAACATCACATATGATGTCAACATATCCAAAGATCATCAAGATTCGTCCATATGAACTAACATCATGAGTCTTCGCTTGCTTTATGTATCTAAATCTTGAATCTTGAGTCATTTCAAATCTTAATAACCCAGGATCAATCTGATGAGACTAAAGACTCCAATAATGCTAAAGAATCAAACTCAGGATAGTTCACCATATATAACTCAATGTCTTTATTATAATAAACATCTTAATGTTGTTACAACATTTTCATATATATGTTACATAACTTGTAATTCAATCATGTGAATAATTGAATTTATAATAAGAGTTAATTCCATTTCTGGTCCTAGATTTATAGGTGGCAATCCACTACTTTTAGTCCTTTTTTATTAAAACATCCATATTTGGTCCTAGTATTATTGTGGCATGACCATTTTTGGTCCTCTATCAACAAAATCGTTGAAATATCGTTAAACACAAATGCATTTTGGTCTCATTTACGAATTTTTTCAAATAAATAAACATAAAAATATAGCAAGGTCAACTCACTTTGTATAAAAACGATCCGAAACGGCTTTGTATTTAACGAAATTTCAACATTTTTGTTGAGGGATGATAAAAAATGGTCATACAACAATAATACTAGGACCAAATGTGGATGTTTTAATAAAAAAGGACTAAAAGTGAATTGCCCCCTATAAATCTTGGACCAAAAATGGAACTAATTCTTATAATAACAAGATATGGTGTCCTATCATTATAGTGTAACAATTTTGATCAAAGTGGGGCATCTCATTGATCTTTCCAAATGATCACTCCCATTGATCAAACCATTACTCCCCTAATACTTGAGCATAAATGATATGCACACTAAAGATCCTCAAGTCCAACTAATTTAACAACGATTATAATTTCCCACCATAGTTGGACATGCTAAATATGTACATGTAACAGAAACAATTTCCAACTACTTAAACAAATTAAATTGCTTTAGTTGAAGTTCGGCTAGATATGTACACTTCCAATATAAGGATCTAAAATTATGTCATGTCCAAAATTCAAAAGCTCTACTGTGGTTGGGCTGAAAAATCAAGTAAGCCACATACAGTAAAAATTTCAAGTTACTAAAATTTTGGAGATTAACAAAATACATGTGTTGCCAATGCAATCCATGCGACATATATAGAATTATAACTGGCCTTAAAGTTATAAATTCTAAAAATGGTATGATAAGATTTTATCTTTATCATCAATTTAAATAGAAGAATCTAGTAACATAAAACTTGCATGTAGGCTAAAGATTTGTTCAATTAGACTCAATTGAGACTTTATGAGAATCAAATAGAAGAATCTAGTGACACAAAACTTGCATGTGGACTAAAGTTTTGTTCAATTAGACTCGACTAAAATTTTACGATAAAATTATTATCAAAGTGATAGAAGAATCTAGTGACATAAAACTTGCATGTGGACTAAAGTTTTATTCAATTAGATTCATCTACAACTTTATGATAAAATATCAAACCATGCATGTTCATTTTCATAATCCTTATGGGTAAATTAAGAAATATGATTCGATATTTTAATTTATCTTGACTATTTACATTAATATAATAAAATTCTTGTGGGTAGATTTTATTATACTTTATGTAATTAGTCACAAAGTGATCAAAATATCTTAATAATTTCAATTATCAAATTGTATTGATCACTTGATTTTTGTACACAAAAGAATATTAATGTACGAAGCTATTAATATACTTTTTTATGCATAATAAATACACATAAAAGAAACTAGACTAGTACCACAAAATGTACATAGAAAAATATTCTTTGAATATGTACACACACACACACACACACACACACACACACACACACACACACACACACACACACACACACACACACATATATATATATATATATAGATATTGAATCCAATGAGACCCCTATTAAAATGAAATGGTGAGACGACATCTTGACCGTTTATTTGTAGTTTTTAATGGTGTAGATCTATTTTATTTGTGCACACGTTTTGCTGAAATTAATATGTAATTAGGGGTGTTTTGGTATTTTTCTCATTGCTATTATTACTTGCCATTTAATTCGTCCGCTCATTTTGGTTATTGTTTTGGAAGACTCAAATCTCTTGTTATTATTTCTTTTCTTTCTTGCGTGTCTTTTCAGTTTATTTCCTATCAGAACACCTCTCAGCGACGTGAGCATTCTCTCTCCATGACTCTTCAATTCCTGTCCGTTCTGATTCTCCTCTCGGCGAAGCTAGGGTTTCCTACTTTCCGGTTTGCCGGTCTCGTCGTCGTCGGTGTGGTGGTTTCCGCGTCGGCTGGTGGTTAATATGGCTGGTTCTTCTTGAAGGGGTTCTAATCAGCGAAAGGGAGGTGATTCGAATTCTTCTCGAGGTAAATCCTTGTTCTCGTCGGTTTTGTGTGTTTAGGTTTTTTTTTTTTTTTTTTTTTTTTTTTTTTTTTTTTGTATGTTTATTATTAAGGCTGCGTTTCCGGGGATGGGTTAGTGTTTCCGGTGTGGGGGTTTTTTTGCATGGAGTTTTTGTGGGTTGTTGATGGGAGGGGGTTGTGGCGGTGTTTCGGCCGGAATCTTTTTTTTTTTAATCGCATTTGTTATTTTCGGCGGGGGTGTCCGGCGTGAGGGTTGAGGTGTGTCTTTTCCCGGTCGGGGGGCCGGGGTTGGAATGGGGGCATTAGGCGGTTGGTTTTGGGTGTTGCAGTGGTGGGATAGGGGGTTGGGCTGTAGAGTGGGTAGGGTTTTGCGTTAAGGTTTTTTTTTTTTTTTTTTTTTTTGGTGTTTTGTACTGGTATTTTTTTTTTCTGGTCATGGGGGTTTTGGTGTTTTGGTTTTTTTTTTTTTTTTAAAAAAAAATGTACTCTGCCATGTTTAGGGAGGACAAGAGGCCAGTCCATGTGAGTTATCATGTGGGAAATGCAGTTGGCAAGAGATTGATTATGGTGATGCCTTCACCTGGGGATAGATTGTGAAGAACATTGATGGTCAGCCTTCCAGAACACCAGATTTCTATCCTTTCTCAAGATCAAGCTATTGTTGAACTGAATCCAATAATGCTCATCAGTGGGAAAAGATAAGCTAACATACAACTTCATTCGTTTTGCGATTTGTTGTTTGCTTATGGTATTTATATGTTTTACAGGTTTGATTGTATTTTCATAAGAATACAGACTTCAGTTTGTGCGTTGTTCTTGAACGAGTGATTTTGGCGTGACGTTAGTAGTATAATGTATCTGTTTTTGTGTTTGGTTATGAGGTTTTTTTACTTAGCGTGTGCATTTTACTGGTTTTATGGTCTGTGCGTAGCAGCCCATCAGTTTGTGTATTGTACTGTACCGAGTGTTTTTGGTATGTCGATGGTATAATAATGTTTATGTTTTTGAGTTTTATTAGGGATCTTTGTTACTTAGAGTGAGCATGAGTTTTAATCGTATTTCCAGATTCATTTTATCTCAAGGATCCAATGTTTATCTTTTTTTAACTCGCGAAATGCAAAAATATTTATTTGGGGGATGTGTTGTCTCTGGTTTGTGCGTTGTTGACGGTTGACGTGTGCATCTCACTGTGGGATGATGTTTGTGCGTGCTATTCTGGTCTGTGCGTGTTCAAAGTAATAGGACCTAGTAGTCTATGCACATCATGCACACACCGACGTCAACAAACGCACATACCGAAACGAACAAAAACTACATTCAATATCGCACCATTCAAATAATAGTCATACCGTCTAATTCAATCAAATTGAACACACAATTTCATTCCACGCATACCCCTTATAATAATAAGTTTGAATACAAGATGGATGTCGCACCAAACCCAAACCCCCCTAGTGCATGTCATGTGCACGCCGACGTTAAGAAACGCACATACCAAAATGAACAAATACTACGTTCCATAACACACCATCCAAATAATACCCATACCGTCTAATTCATTCTAATTGAACAAACAAGTGTAGTCCACGCACACCCATTACAATTATAATTACAGCTTCACAATGAATGTCAAACCACGTAAAAACCCCCGTATTTCACATCATGCACACGCCGAATTATAAAACGCACATACCACCCGTCCACCAATTACCAACATGTTTGTGCATTCAACTTTTTACTGAAAAACAAAAACAAAAAATCCCAAATGCTTCGTGTTCCTCTATCATTTTATTTGCAAGACAATATTCAACAAAACACATCTACGCACACGCCATCGTACATCGGTGCACAAACTGCCGTATCAAAATGAATTCAAAAAACAACTCAGCATTTGTCATACCAGTGGTAGTGGTCGCCATCTTCAACCTCTGCAATTTATGGCATTTCACCACCTCCTCTTCACGGTAGGAATCTTACAGCTACTAACCAGACTTGATTATTACTTAATTTCCATTATATTTAAGGTCTGCCATTATGTCAAAGATTCCAATCTATTTCTAACCAAAATTAACACATTAATACAATTACTTTTTAACCCTCCTAATTAAAATATCTCCTTATTTACACTATATTTGTCATTCAATCTCATCCATCTATTACAAATGTATAAACGGATGGGATGAGATCTCATAAACTCATTTAATATAGGGGTCTCATGGGATCTGCACCCTATATATATATATATATATATATATATATATATATATATATATATATTGCAATTTTATGATAGAAGACGACAATTTATTTACATTATAACCATGCGCAAATAAAGTGACTTTCCTATTTGTAATGATAAAACTCACCAAAACTATATTTCAGTACATAATTTTCTGTGAGCTAAATTATGACCATATTTTTGTGTTTTATCCTAATTAATCATACAAATATAACAAAATTATCAGTGGGCTAAATTTCATTATATGACAATCGATATGTCTATAACTGTATGTGATCTCAAAAAATTTCAATTAGTTAAAGATGTTGTGGCTACTCCTTAATTAATCAAAATTATATGATCACTAGACGATTATCTTGATATTTTAGGCATCAACTTTATATCCTAAAAATAATTATGCAACAATGTGATAAACAATTCCAAGTATATTCCCAGGAGAGTTGGTTGGGACAAAGCCTCATTAAGAACCAACTCCTTAGACAGAGTAATGTTTCATGGGAACTGTGGTAGCACATTGGACACTTCCCGAGAAACTTTTTCCTGGTTCATATTTTCTCACAAAGTCACATTAAAGGCATAATTGACGGGTAATCTTTTCAAATCTAAATAGTTCACTTATGGAAAGACTTTTAATCTAAAGTGAACAATCTAGACAGTCTAAAGGTTCTTAAACATAATGCATTACCGTATAAAAATTTATACATAAAGTTCAACTAAACTAGCCAGAAATTATTATAATTCCTAACTTATGCATTTTAACATGGCCGGTTCTGAGCATATTTAACATGTGCGACCGCACAATTGGGGGCCCCATATTAAAAAAAAAAAATTATATGTATATATAGTATATATGATTTAGACTAAGTGCAAGAAGATTGAACCAATTTGTGATAAAGTGAAATTGAGCCCAATTGGCAATTGCTTTAAAAATCTAAAAAAAAAAAAAAATCCTAATCCTTTGATTCCGTTTCCTACTTTTGGCGATTCCCAATTCCTAAATCTCATTTGACAAGTACCCTTGTTAATTAAGAATGACAATTCTCAATTCAAAATCTCAAATAACAACTAAGCATCTTCGACCGGGACCTTATGCTAATTAGCAATTACCATTATTTTTATTTTTTAATTCGATTCTCAAACATCAATTAGCAGCTCTTAAGAGAGATGAACAGTGTGGTGATATTGATGAAAATGAATTGTATATTGAGCTAAAATTGCTTAGAGAGATTTTATTGAAAGAAAAGATAGAGACCGTGAGTATATTGAAGTCATTGAAACATATGTGTTGTTTTCCAAATGCTACTATTTCATATCGAATATTATTGACTATCCCTATAACTGTTGCCTCTGTAGAAAGGAGTTTTTGAAAATTGAAATTGTTGAAATCTTAATTATGATTGAGTGTGTTGCCAGAGAGACTCAATGGAATAGCTTTAATCTCCATTGAAAATGAGTTTTTGGAAGAAGTTGATATCAAAAGGTTGGTGGATGATTTTGCGTCTAAATGTGCACGGCACATATCACTTTTTAAATGAAATTTTAGATGTATTTTTTTATACAATATTTATATTTTAATACAAATTTTTTGAACAACTATTATTTATATATCAAAATTACTTGAAAAAAAGGTCTCAAATTAAGATATTGCATAGGGCCCCAATTTTTATTGGAACGACCCTGCATTTTAAAGGCGTAAAATAAATTCACATAACTAATAAACATAATGTTATGCTAGTGAACAATTATGCATAAAATTCATTAGGGATGGCAACGGGGCGGGGAGTATACCCCCATCCCCGCTATCCCGATCCCGTCCTCGCCGAGAATTTGGCGGAGACGGGGAATCCCCATCTCCGATTTCTAATTGTATTCTTTGCTAGTTGATAAATAAAAATATTCTCTATTTTTCATTCATTAATTTAATATTTATTTTTTTTTAAAAAAAAATCTCTAATTGTTTCATTTGTCAAATTATTTTACAATTTTATGCATTGTAAATTGAAGAAATATGAAAACAAAGCATATTTTGTATTTTATTTTGTTAATTTTTATTTCTTTTAAAAAAGTAAAAATTTCCTCTACTTCGTAAGAGCACTTTTTCAGAATCATAGCAATAAATTTAAATGTTTTAATAAGCTGGCTGCTAAAACTGTGATAAATGAAGCAACAGAATTCAGAATAGTCGGGGAAGAGGCGGGGCGGGAAGGAGTATCCCCGTTGCCGCCGGAGTATTTCACAAATTCTCCATCCCTGTCCGCGATCTACAATCCCCCAAATTTTTTCCCGTCCCCATCAGGGACGAGGATTCCCAACGGGGGCATATTTCCATCCCTAAAATTCAATAAGCCTATAGTCAAATAAATTGTACAACATAATAATAGCAATTTAAAAAAGTTAATTACCGATTTGGTCCCTTGACTATTGTGCAATTATCGATTTGGTCCTTGACTATATTTGTTACCCAATTAAATCCTCAAATTATGAAAATGTTAACCAATTTGGTCATTTGTTCGGCAGTCGTTATATTATAGACCGCGGTGCATGTGCACCGCGGTAAAAAACGACACCGTTTCTTTAAGTAAAGAAACGGCTCGCCGTTAGAGTTAACGGAGTCCGCTTGTTTGGTGTATTAAACACCATCTGACACTATAGTATATCTAAACCGACACTGCAGTTATATCAAAGTGATACTGTAGTTATAGTGAAATGAAACTGCAGTGTATATAAAATGAAACTGAATAACATTTCACATATTTGAGTGTATATTGTACAATGAAACTGTAATTATATCAAAATGATCATGTAGTTGTGTTTTAATGAAACTATAGTGTATATAAAATAAAATTAAATAACATTTTCACATATTTGAGTCTATAAATATCGAATGAAACTATAGTTATATCGAAATGAAACTGTAGTTGTGTTGAACTGAAACTGCAGTGTATACAAAATGACACTGAATAACAGAGTTACTTTTTGCAAAAGGATGCGAAACGGCGGAAACAAACACTGTTTATTTTCATTTAAAAAAAAGAGACGCGCAGTGCATAATCGATTATGCACCGCGGTGCATAATATAATTTGCCTTTGTTCGGACAACTGTCTATCTGCCGTTAAATGTGAGGGTAGTTTCAGAATTTCATTCGCTGGCTGCCTAGGGTTCCCAAGCTTCGCGTAATTACTAGTGGGCTCGAGAAGGTTGTGGAATTGGATGTTTCTGGAAATGTTTTGACTGGATTTGTCTAGGAGGGGATTTGCTGGCTGCAGAATTTGAAAAATTTTACGTTTTCGTATAATTATTTTAATAGGGAGGGGAAATGGTGTGATCCGTGTGTCTCTGTCTGGGCTCTGGGATCCCATCCCATCCTACGTTTCTTCCTGTGTGTATCTCACTGCAACTTTACTTTCCTCTCCGCAATCCGCAATCCGCAATCTGCATCCATCTATCAATTCTTGATTAATTTCCATGTTTGATCCGTATAGATCTAAGTCTAGCCGTCGTGGCAGGACCAACTTATCTTCATGTGTAGTCGCCACCGTTTTCTTGCTTTTTTTGTCGCCGCCATCATCGTCACAGTCTAATTCTTCGTCTTCAAGCCCATGTCACCTAGGATAGTAGTCAACGCCATGCGATTCCCCACCTCTTCCAGTACGTCTCTGTCACCAATCCCAACCGCGACCTGTTCACTCACTATGACAGCTCCCTCCAGCTTAGCTATTCCAGCCAACCCGTCGGCATCGTCTTCATTCCTATCGGAAAGATTGACGCGGGGCGGACCCCGCACATGTCCGACAAGTTCAATGTCCAGTCCTACCCCTTGCCGTCGGCGCTGAAGGCCGCTGGGATTGTTTCCTCCTCATAGCTGGCGGCGACGGCTAGCGGTGGAGGAATGGGAATGGGACCCACGATGGTGATAGAGACTAGGATGCAACATCCGCCGCCACCAATGCAATCCCCACCCCCTCCACCACCTCATATGCAACACTCGCCGCCGCGGGCCACCACCAATGCACTATTCACCCCCTCCACCACCAGCTCCAGACAAGAAAACTCCACAAACTCACTCTCTTCCACCTCCCTGCCTCACGTTTCATCGCCGCCCAATGGAATTTAGAGTTATTCCGTTATTATCAAGGTATAAACGGTGAAGGGCTAATGGAAATTCCGAAACTACCCTCACATTTAACTGCAGGTAGACGGTTGTCCGAACAAAGGACCAAATTGATTAACGTTTTCATAGGTTGGAGGACTTAATTGGATAACAAATATAGTCAAAGACCAAATTGATAATTTTTCAATAGTCAAGAGATTAAATCACCATCTCCCTTGTGGTCTGATGATATCTAGTATGAACTTTCAAATAGATGGTCCCAGGATTGATTCCCAACCCAAGCATGGGTCGGAAATAAGGTGAAATAATGATCCTGAACCATGAGCCTTGGGTCAAACTTAAGCCTTGGGTTGAGCCCTACCCCTTAGCTTGGGGTTGAACCCTGAGTCCTTGGTCAAAGACAGCCACCCCCCCCCCCCACCCCCCCCCCGAGCCTCTCGAGCCTTAAGTTGGCTATGAGCCTCCTCGGTATCTTGGGTTGTACCACACCTTGGGCCTGTAACCAAATCGGTAATTAACTCCAATTTAAAATGCGCCATGAAAATATTCAAATAATAACATTAACCTAAAACTATAAAGTTTGAATAATAATAACTATACTTTTCAATAATTGAAAAATTTTAACTTGTAGGTTGAATACAAAATTATTCAATGCATATAGTAAACTTTATAAAAATTAGCTTAAAATTGTAAATTCTAATCATATCAAAATCATATAATATGTTAATATTTACAAATTAAATTCTCACAAAACTAAATTGCATAATTTAAATTATAATATTATGAACTTAATCTAATTATATACATAAAGCAAACTCATTAAAAATATGAATATAAAATCAAATATTCATACTCAATCAAAGTGGGCATCACAAACCAAAAACAATAATGATAACAATGTTACGATATATTGATTCCTCAGTTTATATCGATAATCGTTATTACTGTAATAATAATTATGTGACACTAATAACAGAACAATCAATTTTCTCAATCGTAACAATTGATATTTAATAGCAATAACTATAAAATGTTACAAAATATTATCATTATTAAAACATATGTTTTGGATCAAAAATGAAATTGTTTCAAAATTATGATTTCAAATCGTACTATCAAAATGAAAAGCTAATGACGATAATAACGGTACAAATCATTGATCCATCGGTTCAAAAATCGATAGTCGTTATTACTATAATAATTCTAATAATTATTACATGGCAACAATGATAGAATAATCAATATTTCTTTATAGTAACTGAACAACATTTACTAATAATAATGTTATAAATATGATACCTCTCAAAGTGAGGGAGGCTCCTTGTGCGCAATAAGCAAATGTCTAGCATCTGTGGTTCATGTTCAGTTGAGTTACCATGATTTACATCATCCCAGATGCTCTGTCGGACCGAGATGTGGGGGCCCTTAGGGTTGGAGTTCAACCTTTGGAAAGAATGTTATAAATTTGATTATTGTGAATATTATTATCTATATGCGCAAATTATGCCCTGGACCTGTGTCTACAATTCATTGTGGACACGAGTCCAAAACGACGTCGTTTTCAGGGAAAACGGGTCATTCCAGTAAAAATAAATAAATTGATTTTGTCTCGCCGTTAACGGCGTTATTCGTTTGTGCCATTATGAATGTACAGTTATGGAATTATGAATGTACAGTTATAAAATTATGAACACAGAGCTCTGACATTATGAACTTACAATTATGAACATATAGTGATAAAATTATGAACATAGAGCTCTAAAGTTGTGAACATGGAACTTCGAAAATTATGAATTTACATTTATTGAATTATGAATGTACAGTTATGGAATTATGAATGTACAGTTATGCAATTATGAATGTACAGTTATAGAATTATGAATGTACAGTTATGGGATTATGAACACAGAGCTCTGACATTATGAATTTATAATATGAACATATAGTGATAAAATTATGAACATAGAGCTCTAAAATTGTGAACATAGAGTTTTGAAAATTATGAATTTATAGTTATTGAATTATGAATGTACAGTTACGGAATTATGAATGTACATTTATGCAATTATGAATGTACAATTATGCAATTATGAACACAGAGCTCTGACATTATGAACATATAGTGATAAAATTATGAACATATACTCTTATAACAAAGTGATCTGAAATATTAAAAAAAAAAGTGGAAGAGAACGGTGCCACTAACGGCACCGTTACCGTGTCCAGCATGCATGCTGGACACGGGTCCATAGCATAACGATTGATCTATATGGTAGTAGTTGTAAGTGATATAGTTTCTACCTCTTAAATGTATTCATAATTACCCTTGGATATAGTGACACCTTTGTATAAGAATTCTAGATGATGAATGAGAAGATCCTGGCCTTCCCTCTCCACTCTCTGTCTATTCTTAATATTTATTCAATAGAGTTAATACCTCCCATGGTCCTCCGAGTATTAGCCATATACCAGCTGTAGTCATCCGACTTTTAAACGACCACGAAACGTCCTCTAAGTTTTAAAAAGTTACCACCCGTGATCCTCTGTTATATTTTCTGTTAAATAGGCGTTAAGTTGGAGGGTAAACTTGTCATTTTCCATTTCAGAGTTTTTGTTTTTGTTCCTTTTTTTTTTTTTTTTTTTAAGAAGAAAACTAATGGACGCTAATGGAGGTGAGTGACCGGAACCCCCTGAATCGGCGACAGAGATTGTCGCGAAATTTCTGGATGACTTGCGTCGCGTGGGTTAATCGTAACAATAATAGACCAGGTATGGCCGATGCTTCTTTTTCGAATTTCATCTATGTTTCCTCGTTGCCGGAGCAATTTCCGGTGATTGCACCGTCCGATTTTCAACTAGGTGGTAGGGATGGAATGGGGTTGACGTCCGTCCCTGCCTCTCAGATTAACGCTCAGCCACCGGTGGCCGGGATTCCCCCGGTGATGACGATTGCTACAGAGACACAAGCGGCAGTTCGCGGCCAGGCTAGTGGCGTCTCTGCGAACATCCACCATTCTTTTGTCTTTCAATCTGTTCAGCATACCTCCTCATCCGCCATTGCGATCCGGACGTTCCTGAAAATCCTAACGAAAGCGGTGCAACCGTGTAAAAGAGAGGCCTGTGAGATTGTGAGAAGCGAGAATTGGGAAACACGATTGTAAAGAAAACATTTATCTTTAAAAAAAAAAAACAAAAAAAAAAAAAACTATGAAATGGGAAATGACAAGTTTTCCCTCCAACTTAACGCCTATTTGACAGAAAGGAATAAGGTTCAAATTGGCCATTGAACCTAACCTGAAAATGCAATTAGGCCACTGAACGAAAATAAAGTGCAATTAGGCCACTGAACACTCCAAAAATGTGCAATTTCACCTGATAGCAGGTTACCCTCAATTTTAGCAGGTTATCTGCTTACGTGGCAGCTGAGTTGGCATTTTTAATAAATTTTAAATCATTTTTAATAAATTTTAATAATAAATGTTTATTTAAAAAAATTTTTAAAAAATAAAAAACGACTATTTTAATTTTTTTTCAATTTTTTATAAAATTTATTATTAAAATTAATTATTAAAAATTATTTAAAAATTATTAAAAATGCCAACTCAGCTGCCACGTAAGCATGTAACCTACTAAAATTGATGGTAACCTGCTATCCGGTGAAATTGCATACGTTTGGAGAGTTCAGTGGCCTAATTGCACGTTTTTGGAGTGTTCAGTGGCCTAATTGCACTTTTTGTTCGTTCAGTGGCCTAATTGCATTTTCAGGTTACGTTCAGTGGCCAATTTGAACCTTATTCCTGACAGAAAATATAAAGGATCATGGATAGTAACTTTTTAAAACTTGGAGACGTCTCGTGGTGGTTTAAAAGTCGGATGACCATAGCTGGTATATATGGCTAATACTCGGAGAACCATTGAAGGTATTAACTCTTATTCAACATGTTATGGGTACTTTGCTCTACCTCATCCCACCAATCGCTCCATGTCCAATATCATCTCCATCTAAAATATTCGCAAGTTTTAGTACCAAAGCCATGATGAATTCTTGGTCGCTTGATGTTTTGATCTGCAACCATGGAGTATTCCCCGAGGCCCATGACGCCGGGATCTCACCACGGATCCGAGATCCTTATCCGTAACCGCCTCGTGAAACAGGCCACCTGGGTATACCTCCCGCCCATGTCCACCTCGCCGGACTCCTCCGATTCTCTGGCAAACGCCCCCGTCGTCGCTCTCCCAGACTTTGTGGATCGACACATTCTTCTACCGTTGACCCGCGTCGTTGACTGGCTGCTTCGTGCAACTGGGTTTCGGAGCTTCAAATGATGACAAACTGCGGAACCTTGGAGGAAGAGGGACTCGAACTTGCCATACAAAAGATAAGGAGTCGTTTACTTCGTTTCTCTGTTTTTCTATTTCCAATTTTTCATTTATCCATTTCTCCAGTTTTCCTTCTCCATTTCTCCAGTTTTCCATTCTCCAGTTTTCTATTTCTCCAAATTTTTAAATTTCATTTTACAAATTCAATTTTTAAATAAAAAATTCAATAAATTAATACTAAATGTGTAAAACTAATAAAAGTTAATAAAAGTATATTACTAAATAAATTATAATTATTTCAATCATTACACATAGTTTAGCTACAAAACAAGAACAACATTGATTACAATCCTTCCATATAGCATTTGCTATTTTTTCTCGAACTTCATGCATAACATGTTGTTGAGACATATCTAATTCTATGAGATCATTTCCACCACTACTTCCACTACTACTAGGCATTTCCATGTCTTCACTTTCATATTTTGTAAATAATTGATCCATAGCGTCATGCATCCGTATAAAATTGTGCATTGCACAACAGGCAATAGGAATTTGGACTTGCCTTCGCAACGGGTAACCGTGAATGTATAAAGAATTGGGAACCTCGCTTTTAGTAATCCAAAACACCTCTCTATGACATTTCGCAAGGACGAGTGTTGATAGTTGAATAGAGCTTGCTTATTCCGTATTCGTCCTCGTCCACGGAATTCATTTAAGTGATAGCTCTCCCCACGATAAGGTGCCAAAAACCCAGGTGTATTTGGATAACCGGCATCGACGACATAGTAATAACCTATATAAATGTTATGTACATAATTAATAACGTATTTATAATTTTCAACAAACTAATTTACTTATTTTTTTTTTTAAAAAAAAAAAGAAGAAAACAATATCATACCTTGGGAAGGCATAGGAAATCCATGTTCAGATTTTGTAATTGCATCTAAAAATATGCGGGAATCATTGGCACTTCCCTCCCATCCTGAGTGTATGTAAGTAAGCATCATGTCATGTGAACAAACGGTCATGACATTTTGGGTCACCATTGAGCCCTTTCGACCATGATACATCTTTTTTTTTGATGTGGGTGCCCAAGCTGCCACATGTGTTCCATCAATGGCGCCTATACATTTCTACAATAAAGATTGTAATAATATTAACAATAATAACAACAATAATAATAATTTTCATTAACTTTTCAACAAATATTCCGTAAATTACTCATCTACAATTTTCATTAACTTTTCAACAAATATTCATAAAAAATTAAACATACAAAACAGTTTGAAATTCTAATTACAAACTTTCTTCTCTGCAATTAAAACTGTAAAACATTAATTTAAGGTTCTACAATAAGAACCTCATTTTGAGGTTCTATAATTAAAACCTCAAAATGAGGATCTGCTTGAACCTCAAAATGAGGTTCTAAAATCAGAACCTCATTGAGGTTCTATAACCAGAACCTCATTGGTTCTGGTTGTAGAACCTCAAAATGAGGTTCTAAAATCATAACCTCATTTTGAGGTTCTATAACCAGAACCTCAAAATGAGGGTCTGCTGGAACCTCAAAATGAGGTTCTAAAATTAAAACCTCATTTTGAGGTTTTATTGTTGGAAAAATAGCTTAAAATGGCATGTTAAGTGGTTATTTTGTGGTACAATTATCAGTGGGGTCCACTTCCAATTTGGGTCGGGTCAAAGTGAATTCGGATTCTTCATAGTGAGACGAAGAGGCTTGATTCCAACTAGAATCGAGAACGAAAGGCTTGATTCAAGCCTGAGCTCGTGTGCGCCGGCACCTGCGGGCACGAATGTCGTCCGGAAATTGGCGGGCTAAGTTATGCCAAACGGACCAATTTTTCCAATTTCCTGAACGAACCTGTCCTGTTCTGTGACCGTTGGGTGTTCAATTCTGCTATTACCGAATTAATTTTTTGAGTTAATTCCAATTTTTAATTTTTGAATTGAAGACCATGCTAATGATTGCTATTACAGGAAGGTGGAGGGGTGCCCTTAAGTGCCTAATAAAAGCTATTTAAATCCTCCACTCCTATATAAAGAGGAGTTGGGCAGTAGAGTCTTTACACACAGAAAATTGGAACACGAAAGTTCATCTTTTTAGCCTCAAAACCTCTCTGCTTCTACTCCTTCTTTAGCCATACTGTTTTCATAACCTTGTCTTGCTCGCCGGATTCTTTGTTTGAATGCTCAAACATTGAATAATAGCAAGTTTTATCCTGGGAAGCCTAGGCCACAACACTCCTAGCATCTTTGGGAGGTGGCAAATAAGATTTTAAGGAAAGAGTGATCGCTTGACTATTGCAAAAACCCAGCACCAAACACGAGCCAAATTTCTCCATCTTTCCTTCCCTTATTTTCCAGAAAATAATAATCTTATTTTTTATTATTATTTGTTTTTTCTACCAACGGTTCCAACATCTATAACCAGAACCTCAAAATGAGGTTCTGCTGAACCTCTAAATGAGGTTCTGAATGTCGAACCTCATTTTGAGGTTCTGCAATTTGAACCTCAAATGAGGGTTAACGTTCAAAATCTCATTTTAAATTGGTATTCTGTTAAATGTGGTTCTACAATTGAGATTCTACTGAAACATTTATCAATTATCAATTATAATAGTAAAAGAAAAATAGATATCATTCATCAAAAGAAATAAAATAGGTTTTGACAATTACTTGTGGACTTGGACAAGATCCTATGGAAGATTTTGGAGAGTCCGTGTTGAGTTGCCAAGGTTCACCGTAGAATGTAGAGTCACCGGAGTGATTGTGCGGCTTGACAGACTGTTGCTATGCTCCACTTTGTTGTACGCGAAGAAAGAAGGTTGGAGACGTGGGGAAAAGAAAAGCAAGAAAGAGGTGAGGCGGTGGGGAAGACTGGAGGTGAGGTGATGTTGAAGCCTGGAGACCGCGATGAGGAAGACGGACTGTAGAAGCTGCTGCACGATGGGGAAAAAATAAAGGGGGAAGACCGGACTGTTGAAGCTGCTGTGCAATGGGGAAAAAAATAAAAGAAGGACTAAACCTAGAAGAAGGGGAAGCAAAAATTATATTCAGCTGGGTTCAAACCAATGATTTCTTTAAACACCACTGTTCACACATGTTATTCCATATCTCCATTTGGAGAATGTGGTTTTTCTTCTCTCCAAAAACATATACAAAGTTGGAGAATGGAGGTGGAATAAGCATTTGGAAGCATAAATTTAGTAAACAACTTCTCCAATTTTTATTTTTCCCATTCTCAATTTTTCTATTTTTCTGGAAAATCCTCCATTTTTCCAAGTTAGTAAACGACCCCTAAGTATTCTACATCTTTGATACTTAAATATACCATACATATATGTGCATATATTCTGCCATAAAATCACACATTGATATTTATGTTCACAAATATATTTTATAAAGCATGAGAATATGCACACATATAATTATGTGACAATTTATTAGTAATATGTATGAGCATGAATATTTTTTTTCTTGGGCTTTGATTTTCTGGAAAAAACATATGGCTTCTCTCAATGGCAACATTGTGAATGGGCTTCTTTGCAATTGACATTGTTTTCACCTTCTTTGTGGCATACATGGATAAAACCACGTGGTTTCTTGTTGATGACCCAAGCTAGATTGCTTGAAGAGTTAGTGCTTTATCTCACATAAGTTGTTGGTTCACTTCGTTCTAACTCAATTAACATCTCAGCTATTTGTTGTTTTTTTCATAAAAATTTTGATCGGCACAATTTGATAAATAAATTCATGAAAAATACTTATTGAACTCCTTTTGGCATTTGTTTTGGATAACCTAGACTTGTGGTATTTTATGTCTATAAAAAGATTTTGTTAAAAATATGCTTGGTTGTTCCAGAAAAATTTTGTAAAGTTTTTGTAGTGTGCTGCCAGTTATTTTTCTGTTTGGCGCAGTGTTAGGAAATATTTTGAGAAAAATACTTCTATACCTTGGATTGGCTTGAAATTTTTTGTGCACAATCTAGACTCGATGTACTTCTTATCTGGTAAATTTTGTGTCAAAATGAGTTACCGTTTTCCCCCAAAAAATCCTGCAATCCAGGTCAAAATTCTGAAATTTGCTGTCAGTTTCAGTTTAGTTTGTATATCTTGCTATTTTGTGTTGTTTTGATGCTTGTATGAAACTATGAGAAAAAAATGAGAGCTTTCTTGGAAAAGTGTTATTTTTTACTCCTCGAAATAGGAATGAATGGGCCCGGCAGCAAACATGTGCTCGTTATCCTTCGGCACACGGTACTTCTCTCATTTTATTTTCTAATTTATGAATTAATAGAATATCTCTTGTCATGTCATGTCTTGTGTGTACCAAACATGATACTCTTTATTTAAAATGGATGTGCATGACTCAATTGAGTTTTTTTTGTGTCCAAGACATAAGGGATAATTATATCACATATTGAATATGCTTCCCCTTATTTGACAAAATTTGGCATATAATCTCTTGATTAGGCTCATATAAGAGAATTTGTTATTTCTCTTGTTAGCAATTAATTATTTGCTATAGGCCACTAGAAATATGGTTTTGTGAGGTTGCACCTGTTGTTGCTAAACCTTAACTTGTTCTTGTTATAACAATTATATGATATGAGCCTGAATGTTGTGGTATAACTCACACCCTACGTTTTAAGAGAGATTATAGCTTCAATTTTTAGACATAGCATTGCCCAGAAGACGACAAGTCATACCACTAATTAGAATATAACAGCACTAGGACAATCTCTTAATGAAAATTGACTTGGTATTTATTTAGAAGTCAATTGATTATTTGTCCAAGTTTAAGCTTATTTATGGTGCTAGTCTTTATTTTAGAAATATATTTACATGAGTCTCGGATATTGAAATAAATCTCAAATATGAATATCCAAACAAGATGATAGTGCCTAATTTTTAATATAGTTTTGCCCAGAAGGTAAACACTAAGAGCACTAATTTTTATTTGTCACCTTTTGGTTATGAATATTTGATCGGAAAAGATTTATAGAGCCTAAGTTAATCCGTGAAGGATAGCTACGGGCCTACGATCAATAAATTATTACAATCCATTAATGCATAGAATGCATGATCTGAGCAGTTAATATATTCTCGTGGGTCATTTGACAATTCAGAATTTACTTCTTGAAGTTTACTTCTCTATGTTTAATTTTCTGGACGGGTTTTACTTTCCGGATAGTACCTCTCGGATGGTGCATGAACCCGTTGTACTCCAGTAGAAGTACATAACTAAAATTATTGTAAAATAGTGTGAGCCTCATTGTCATATGTGATGGTCACTTTGTACTCTTGTAATAGTACATGACCAGATTATAATAAGTATTTTGAATGTCATTGTTTTTTTTAAAGACATCAAAAAACTTAATTTTTGTGTACATAAATATACTCCATGAGTTCTATGATTTTCCTACTTAGTAATGTGCCTGGTCAGACTCCTTTTAATAAAGGTCTGGAAGACCTCTAATGAGATTGATTTTTGGATGACCAATGACTCGTGAAAAGTTTTAAATTTCTATCTTCAGTGCTATTCCATTCAATCCAAAATATTTTATGATCATGTTACAACGTAATACATGATATAGTTATTCAAAATGCTATGTGTTTGAAAGCTAGAAGTAAATTACGTCATAATAATTTGCCTGAAGCAAATTAGTTATATATATTTGATGACGATGACTTCTCATATGTTTATAAAATGAATGTTTGAGATCCTGGATGGTCTCATCATCTATACATCTATTTGGCGTTTAACCTACTTAAGATGGTTGTGTACTCGTATAATTTCATTTAATTAATATGTATGCTTGGACATATATGATTGCATATACTTTTGAGTACTTATATGTTGTGATTCTTTTAAAATTTCTAAGACCCAATTTTTCTTTTTTTAATTATGGCATGAACAATTGGGTCACTTAGGGCAAACATAATGAGTCAAATATTTGTATTTCTTACTCGTATATGAGTAAATTATAAAGCAGTGTGAAAGAGAAATTACCAAATTATCTTCTTTTGGGATATTTGTATTAGTTCAAATTTGACTCACTGCATATCGTAATTATTCTCACATACACATAGTACGTGGTAGAATTGAACATTTCACAATCTGCGTTTCAATTCTTAGTATGCAGTTCATTTCATTGTATCACCACCTCAGTGTATCTCTGTGGGCTATAAATCTCCGTCTGTTGTTTAAATACATAGAGCCCATTATAGGGGATCAATAGATACATTGATTGCATACTTAATGAAGATTGTTTATCGACATTAAAGGGGGGGGGGGGGGGCGGGGGGGGGGGGGGGATAATAGACTAACTTTTAATGGAATGCCAAGAAATTTCGTAGAATGAAAACATCTTCATTATTAAAAATCCATGTACTAGTTAGACTGAACTAGAAGTTCAAAAGACAGTCTATATATTTGCGACTTTAGCAAATAATCTGCCAAACATATCTATTGATCACAGTGATCACAAAAGAGTGACTAGGTTCATATACCTTCCCCAACTTGGACCAAATATATCTACCGATACTCCTTGACACTAGAAGTGTAGAAGATCTATTGGTGAAAAGAGATAAGAATCATAATACCTAGATCTAGTAAATAAACATTGTCAATCTTGGAAAAGCTTGAATAATTTAGTTCTGGAGACGCTCGTCCAGATGACGAGAAATCCTAGTCAATTCATATGTGCACCAAACAAACATAATACTAGGGTTGCGGGACAAGCAGATGTGATCTGAATAGTTATGGGAAATGTTTAGAATCTGGTTGACTTAAATATTGCCATGAACAGTTAAAAATATGGGAGAGATTTATGAAAGTATTATAGTTGTCGACAACACAATTGCCTTACAAATTGCTCCGTTATATGATAATCTGGATCCAAAGTTAGGCACCGGAAGTGCCATGACTATTTAACGTATAAAGGTGTAACTAAGGCATAGCTCGACTCGCTAAAATATATATTCTCTTTATAATAATACACCATTGTGTGTTAACCCCGAAGGTTACAAATGGGTATGTGTACGAAAGAGAAATAAGAATAATGATGTAATATGATATAAAGCGAGTTTGTAGCCTATGAGTTCACGCAGATACCCTTGATTGATTCTAATAAAAAAATACTCTTTCACGGAAAATGGCATTAAGTTCCACTACATAATATTATTGGCAGAATAATAATCTTAGATATGCAACTAATATTGATTTCAAAAGTCCCCGAAGGATTTTAAGTTCTCAAAATGAGAAAAAGTGAAAGCCGCAACATTAAAATAATAAGGTTTTTACATGACCTGAAATAATTAATAATTGGTTGAGATTTTCCTCTCGAAGAAGGAATATGTATTTATGTGTCATTATGTACTCTATAAAGAGTTGTGAATGGAGTTATTATCCTCATTAAGAAGGAATAATATGTACCATTATGTGCTCGATAAAGGGTTGATAATGAACTTATTTATTATTCATTATCCTAGTCAATATTGATGGTGTAAACATAACTGAAATATATAAAGAGCTTGATGATGTCAACCCATATCTAAAGACGGAGATTTTGAAATAAAAAGCTTGTGAAAGCTAAGTATTATCTCAACTTGAAGGTCGAGTTTTCCTTTGAATGAATTTTATACACCAGTTAGCCTATTTTTCACCTGTCTATATGGTTAAGTATCATGGTTTTATCAAACTATAGGTTGCCTAATAATCTCTTGAAGTAGATAAGGAACATTTTAGACTCGGTAAGGATACCTTAACAGTCCTTTACTTCATTTGTCATTGGAGCACCTCTTAGAACTAGAAGTTCCATAATCGTAATAGACATGATATTTGCGATAAAATTGCTAGCAACATCTAGGACTCCTTCTACAATGAAATATTGAAATAATGTTTAATATATTCTCTGAGTTACAAAAGAGTTTAGCATTTATATGAGAAACAAATGTATGGTTTTGATAGGCTGTTTGGGTATTGGCTATTATATATGTTTGATCCCCGTGATGCCAAAATTCCAAACTGGTTAAACATTGAATTACCCCCAATTAGGGTTGTTAACGAACTGAACATAAACGAATGGAGGTTGTTCGTGTTCGTTTGTTAAGGAATTTGTAGTGTTCGTGTTCGTTTGTTAAGGTTTTTGAAAATCCTGTTCGTGTTCGTTTGTTAAGCGTTTGTTAGTGTTCGTTAACGTTCGCGAACATGTTCACGAACATGTTCGTTAATGTTAACTAACATGTTCGTTAACGTTAACGAACATGTTCACGAACGTGTTTGTTAACGTTCGTGAACATGTTCGCATATGTGTTCGTCAACGTTAACAAACACGTTCACAAACATGTTCATTAATAGGCACGTTCACGAACATATTCATTTATGTTCATGAACACTTAATAAACAAACACCTGCGCATGTTCATGATCACAATTCGTTCGTGAACAATAAATAATCTACATTCACGAACAATAATCAAACAAACAACACAACTACAAAACTAATATAATATAATATATATGTTTGTGAACATGTTCACGAACATTATTAAGCGAACACAAACGAGCTTTTTTACAAACATTATTAAACGAGCTTTTTTACAAACATTATTAAATGAACACAAACGAGCTTGTTCACGATCTCTTAGCAAACGAGCTTACAACTGTTCAAGCTTTGTTCGTTTATTAACCGAGCTCTAAATTTTGTTTGTTAATGTTCGTTTACCTTAACAAACGAATATAAACGAACGCTTACCGAACACGAACACGAGTAGTTTGCTGAAAGCTCTATTCGCTAACACCCCTACCCCCAATGTCCCAAATGAGGACAATAACACTTGAGTTGCACAAATGATATATGAGTATGTTAAAGAATATTTGACAAAGTATATATAGCGTCAAAATTCAACCAATACGAGATCTAGAAGAGTCACAAAATTATTGTGCAATATATTCACTCTAGTGATAATCTAGAAGATGACTAATCCATTTCTACAATTTTGGATATATATTTTATGTGTGGATTATATTTGAAGATTGTCTTCTTGAGGGGGAGTATCATTTTACAATCCTGAAGATTGGGTCTTGACGACTAACGACTGTACTCTTTTTTCTTAGTTAAGTTTTTCCCCGCGGGGGTTTTTCCTTAAATCTAACGTTTTTAATGAGGCAGCTAATCTAGAACAAGAATACACATACATCATGCACTCTTTTCCTCAACTAATTTTTTCCACTGGGTTTTTCTAAGTGAGATTTTAACGAGGCATGAGTATGATATAGTAATGTAATGGGAAAAAGTTGCAAAATTATTGCTTAAGTAGAAAAACCACAAAATCCTAGAGATTATGCCGATTGTGCCCTGAAGGCTTATAGTTGACTAGTTGTACTCTTTTTCCCTTAGCTAAGTTTTTCAAGGGTTTTCTTAAGTTAAGGGTTTTAATGAGGTAATCAGTACAATATATTTCCTTACAAATATCATGTACTCTTTTCTTCAACTAGGTTTTTCCCACGTGGTTTTCCTAGTGAATTTTTTAACGAGGCATGAATACATATATACTCTTTTTGTCTAGGTTTTTCCCACAGGGTTTTCCTAGCAAGTTTTTACGAGGCAGGATCATGTCAAATAATGTCTAAGGGGGAGTGTTATAAATATGATTATTGTGGACATTATTATCTACATGGTAGTAGTTGTAACTCATATAGTTTCTACCTCTTATATGTATTCATAATCATAATTACCTTTTATATAGTGATATTGTGATACCCCGAAAATCCTTTAAATAAGATTAATTGAATAATTAATCCTAAGTCATCCTTGTGGACTTTCTTATCCATTTTCCAAATTGATAGTCGGAGGACTTAAATTGACTAACTCCTTGGTCAACTAATTTAAGTCAAAAAGTGGTACCTTTAGCTTTGATGGTTGTACCTAACTCTTTGGGGCAATGTTGCAAAAAACGTTAGGCGCCCCCTAGGCGCCAAGGGGGCGCCTAGCGCCTAGGCGTCGATTAATCGGCGCCGATTTTTTATTTTATTTATTTATTTTTTATTTTTTTAATTAAAAAAATTTAAAATTAAAAATTTAGTACTAAAACATAAGGTTTCCATAGTTATTTCTTAGAAACTATTTACAAGAGTGGTTGTAAAATTGTTCAAAAGATTGTTTAAACCATCTAAATACATAAAAAACTAAAATTAAGAGCTAAAGAAGCATTTTTTTGAGAAATTAGTGGACCAAATCGCCTTTGGTATAGATCTCAAAAAAATACGCGATTTGAAAAAAAATTGTCCAAATCGGACAACCGAGTCAAAAGTTATGCATTCCGAAACTTTTCCGACATTTTCAAAAAAAAAAAAAAAAAAAAAAAAAATCGCCGAACCGGCCGGTTAGGCGGTCTAGGCGGCCGCCTAGACCTCCTAGGCGGCCAGCCACGGAGGAGGCCGCCGAGGCCATTCCTCGCGGCGGCCTCCTAGCGCCTAGCGCCTAGGCGTCGATTTAATCGGCGTCTAGGCACGATTTTTGCAACACTACTTTGGGGTCTTCCTAAGTTTCTCTAGAGAAAGTAAGGGCATTATAGCCTTTTCACACTTGTTTGGCCTTGAAGCCTTACCCTATCAAGCCTAGACCTCATTTCTCCACTCTGGCAAGAAAACCTTTCTCTACCTTCTCTCTAAGAAGAACTTGGCTTATTCTCCAAACTAAGAAGAATTTCCTCCATCCTTGCTAGGGATCATTCCATGATTCCACCTTTCCATCTCCTAAGCTTAAGGAAGGGTAAGATCTAGGATTAGTTGGTGTTTTTAATTAGCTTTACCTAGCCTTTATCTAAGATTAGTGTTTTCCTTGTGGTTTTGGTTGTGTAAGAAGATTTGGTTGAAGAGGAGCTTCAAGGAGAAGCTTAGGAGGGTAAAGAAAGAAGTCTTTTGGTCTACAAAGATAACCCATGCTATACTAAACCTATTTTCTACTTGCTATTGATGATTCTTGACTTCTATTGATGATTATTGGTGTTAATGTGAGATTTGATGCATAATCTTGTGTTTATGCATGTTTAGAGCTTGTATCTAGGATTCTTAAATGCTATTCTTTGAGCTATTTTTGTGTTGGAGTCATTTCCTTGTTGAACCTGAGATTTGAGGTATTTTGGACTTGGACATGGTTTTGTTGACGAATTTCCCCGAAGGGAATTTTGGTGTACAGGGACGTTCCCCGCGGGTGGCTGTCCACCCGCGGCCCCACCCGGCCGTGGGTGGAGAGGTTGTCCCCGGCGGGCAGAGCCGCGGGTAGGGACCCACCCGTGGTTCCACCTGCTGGGAACATGTATGGGGTGTGACGGGCGGTTGTTTCCCCGTGGTTCCACCCTTTGGTATGTGATGTATTGGCCTTCGTTTGTTGAATTGTTGATCTTTTGTGTGTCTCCTTGATGTTTCGTATGTCTAGAACGATGTCCTAAGTATATATGTTAGGATTTGGTGTCTTGAATCGTGCTTATGATCCAACTTTGTGAATCGTTGGATTAATGTGAGTCTTTGAGGTTTGTTGGAACCGTTTTGGTTTACCCGTTTGATGAGCATGCTAGAAATGATGTCGTTGATGCTAGTATGTGTTGTTTGTCCATTCTTATTGCGGATTGGCAACTTGTGTTGTCAATCATGTTGATATTGGATTGAAGTCCATTGTCGTGGTTGAGTATCGTTTCATGTCTTTCATTGAAATCTCTTGATTTAATTCTATGATGTGAACTTGTACATCTTGTGTATCGTTGTTGATACTTGATTGCGCTATTGATGAGCCTCAATACTCTTGATAATGACTATGTGTGACTATGAATGAGATTGGTGGTAATATTATTTGAGCTTTGTTCACGAGGTCGGTGGTAATATTGTGTTATTTAATGGTACCCTCGTGTACTGAGAGATCGGTGGTAATACAATGAGATTGGTGGTAAACATTGGTGGGGGACGACGGTCCCAGGCGGAATAAGGTTGGACTCAGAAATACAGTTTGGCACTAGGAGGTAATGGTTGGAACTGATATAAGGCCGGGGGTAGCCATAAGGTTGGAACAGGGCATAAGGTTGGAACGTGAAACTTGTCATTTTGTGATTTGTTGTATTCATTGCTTATGAGCATGTCTATCGTGAACTCTACCTTGATTATGGTAGGTTGGGTCTAGTGTTAAGTATGTTGCTTGTTGTCCTTATTGACTTGTTTATTGTTGTTTATGGTTGGTCTTTGTTAAGAGTGTTATGTTGAGTCTCTTGATGTTCCCTCTGTTGGTTTTAAAATGATATATACTGTACTCCTCTATCTCAAATGGTTTATGATATCTATATGTTATGTTACTCATGGTTGCAGTAGGCGCTAGTCGGGCGCCCGGATAGCGCCTAGCACCTAGGCGGTCTAGGCAGTGCCTAGGCGGCACTAGGCGGGCGCCAAAAAAAAGTGGTAGACTTACAGTTTGACAATTTTATTGAGGTTGTTTTCAATATTTAATCAAATAACACATCTAAATAAATGAATTAATGATAATTCATAAGTCATAACATCAAAACAATGATTTTCAAAAAAAAAAAAAGCATTAAAACAATATTAAAAATTTAAAATACTCAAATATGAAATACTCAAATACTTCAAAGTATCAAACTAATCTACGAGTGTATATATGTCATATTATATATATGTATGCACATGCGCGCACACAGACATATATATAATAAAAAAATAGGTCGAGTCGATCGGGTTAACTCGACCGAAATGGACGAGTTAACTCGACTAACTTAGAATCTAGGCGGCCAAATCAACCGAATTAGGCGCTAGGCGGACGCCTAGGCGACCGGTAACCTAGGTGGGCGCCTAGGGGGGAATCGCCACGGTCTAGAGGCGCCTAGACCGATTTTTACAACCCTGATGTTACTTAACGCGTATTGGTGGGTTACCAGCATCTTTCGCTGACGGGTGTTATCCCTATTGCTTTTACAGGTTTTGAGTAGCTTTGGAGAGCTCGCTAGTGGCTGTATCTAGTTTAGTTCTCCTTTACATTCCTTTAGTTGACTTATGGCATGTGTGCCTTACTTCCTATGACTTTGTTATTGAGGTTTTGGTTTAGACTTAGCCTGTGCACCTATGTTTGAGATAGGTGTGGCATAGCACTTACCCGGTTTATGAATTTAGCTTCCGCCTTCTTGATGCTTATCAATTAATGAGTTAGCTTGTTTTCCTTGTTAATTAAACTTTTAAATTTTGGTAAAATCGGGGGTGTTACAGATACATCTGTATAAGAATTCTGGATGATGAATGAGAAGATCTTGGCATTCCCTCTCCACTCTCTGTCTATTCTGAATATTCTTTCAACAATAATAATTATTCTTTTGGAAAGAATAATTATTATTATTACAAGTACTTTCGCCCGTGCGATGCACGAAGTGAATTTGTTGTAATATATTAAGAATATTTGGATCGATATATAATTATTTAAATTAAAATATCAAATATTATATAGTGCAATTGAAGATATAGTTTGGGTTATTTATGTGTTTTGATGTTATCATTGCTTGAATTTGAGCAAATAATTGCTGGTTCTGTAACTTTGGAGATTTTATTTATCATTGTTTAGTATTTTTTTTTTTTATAAATTAGGCAAATGTGCTCGTTCTCTAGCAACTCAGTTATAGGAATGAATTGCTATCTTAATTCATTTGTATGGAAGATATATATATTTTTGTCTAGATATATACTCCGTAGTATTTTGTCATTAAAAAACATAATGTATTTACACATTATTGAAACCTCTTTGTAGACGACATTGGTAATAGCAACACAATCTTGTCGCATCATCGTCTAGAGCTAACACCTTCAATCTATCAGGATGGGTGACTCGGGTGAAAATATATAATGGTAGAATATTAGTCAATTAGCGTTCCTTTTATATTTTAAGTCAATTAGTAATATCATATTCATTTTCAGGCAATTATTCTTTTTTATTTTTAGTCAATTAGAATATCATATGTAGGAAAGAGTAACTTTATATCATATTCATTTTCAGGCAATTATTCTTTTTTATTTTTAGTCAATTATAATATCATATGTAGGAAAGAGTAACATTATTACCCGGGGCGCTAGGCTCAAAATTATGCGTACAAAGCCCGAGGTACGGACCCAGAATAGCAGCCCAAATACTAAGCGAACAATGCTGCTACTGAGGATCGAACCTGACCGGAATAGTTGAGAGTCTGAGACCAAGACCACTTGACTAGTGTGTCTATCGTGTGTGTCTTGCCCCTTGCCAGGAATCCAGGGCCCCTATTTATAGCATGTTCCCTCCCCCCTGACACCCACATGTCCCACGTACTCCGATGCCACTCCCCCCTTTTTTGTATGCCAGTCCGCATGTTCACCACCCCTCCGACACCCCCGCACATCCCACGCACCCCAGGCGGCCCACTTGCTCGGCACCGGAGACCACACGCCACCGCGCCACCCGCGATGGGGGCGCCGGGCCCGCGCACCGAGCGCACCGACGCTGGCCGGGGCCAGCGCCCTAGCCGGCGATCCCTTCCGGCCGTCGGCGCTGGCCCATTGCCGGGCGGTGTCAGCCACCACCCCGCCACCGAACACCCTGCCCTGACCATACCCCCTAGACCCATTCGACCCGACCACGTCAGCCCAATAAGTCTTTAGCCCATATCCAATATCCCTATCATAATTGATGATGTAGAATATTATTATTGAAATATTTCGTTTCATTTTAAATTTTTCTTGCATTGTTTAAAATTCTGAAAGATTTATGATATAATTGTGATTTGATGTATTATACTGTGTAATATTATTGTGAAAAAATAATAAATGCAATGATCTGATCATTTCTTTTTCTATTTTAGTCAATTATGGATCATTTTTTTTAATTTTCAGTCAATTATTAATATTCATTTCCTTTTCCAATAAACCTAATTTCTGCATTTTTTCCATTTTTAATTTTCAGTCAATTATTAATATTCATTTCTTTATCCAATTTACCTAATTTTCATTCCATTTTTAATTGATGATGTAGAATATTATTTTGAGATATTTCTGTCCCCTTTTTTTTTTTTTTTTAGCTATAATATTTACTATTGTTTGGACAGAAGTCAAGTAAATAAGATTTTATTTTTAATTATAGTATAAATAAGTAAGTATAGAAGTATAGATTTTCTTATAAAATAATAGAATAATTATTAATTGGTTCTTTACTTATAAATTAAGTAATAACATTTATATAATATACACAGCAAGAAATTTATAGAAATTAAAAAGATGTAAATATTTTTTAGTAAGTAAATTATTTGCTTATAAATTATTAAATCAATGTGGATGTTTGAATCAGGTAAATTATTTCCTAACTGTAATTATGGTCCTAAGATCTAAATATCATTAATGTTTATTTTAATTGTTATTGTAGGTGTCATTTTAGATCACCTGGTATTAATGAATGATGTGTTTAGTTTTGATAATTTAATGGTATTAGGATCAAGCTTGGATAATATTATTGTTTCGCCAAAAAAAAAAAAAAAAAAAAAAAAAATGCTTTGATCGTATCATGCCTTTTACCATTATTAATTGTATGTAATGTGACACTAGTTTTTATGTCATGCACACACATTTTTATAGCATTATTGACCATAATGAGTTGCTTAATCGTGATACAGCATTTGTCATAACACATGATTTTCTGCATTGTACAGAGGTTTATTTCTTACGACCAAGGCAAGACTAAAGTGTGATATGAGTTATGAGTTGCTGGTTACACATCTCAAATGCATAGAGCTCATATGTATGCAATTTCCCATTCATTTAGTGCTATAACATGTGTTATGACATTACAATCTGATGTGAAGCAAAGAATGACATTACAATTTGATGCAAATTCTTTAAACCACTCAGTACACACAATATAAATTGACAGTGTAGCACTTTTTCTTGAAATAAGCAAATGAAGTTGTCACAGGCATTGGTTATTCCATTAAAAGATATAGTCATATACAAATAGCATGTAAGAAATCTACAAATACATTATATCATATATGCTAATATTAATTATGCTTTAACTGATACATGTAACGACTTAGTAGACTGATATCATAATTATGTTTGACAGTTAAAGAACTTCATTTGGTGTTGGATATGGAGGATAGTAATTTGGGCTCAAAGGAGTCTATAAAATTTCATGTATGTATATTACTGGCAATGTACAATGTATCTATGATATTATTCATTGATCATAGTTGGTCTCACATATTTACATAACCAAGTGGAAAAAACACTACACATATAAGACAACAACATGGAATTGAATATACCTACATAACATAGTGATTACATTATAATACTAAAAACAAATTAAAGATACATACAAAAAAAATTGAACACCTAAATAAAGACTAAAAGCATATATATATGTATATGTATATATATATATATATATATATATATACACCGTTGAACTCAAATCCTTATCTAAGGATGACAACAATTCAAGGGCATGATCTTCAACAAATTTGATGTCCCTATTGATCCTCATAACAACAAATGCGTTATGAAGATTCTGAAATTGTTCTTTCCTAGTTGCCACCTTAAAAGACATGCATTGATGTACCAATGCATCAATCTCTCTTGGCACTTCTTCCTTTGTCTAAAAAAATAAATAACATTAAAATTCTCAAAAGAGTATATACTTTAATAGAATAATCATTTTAAAACATATATAAATTTTACCTCCGCACACTTGGCCTTTCAATCTTTGGCCGTCATTCCCAACAATTAATTGCATTCCCTGTCCCATACCAAAAAATTTCCATGTGTATATAAATAATATAAGATGCATTTTACTAAAAAGAAAATAGAAATCTGATGAAAAGAATAAGATGCAAAAAAAAAAAATATCGCTTAATCATGGAAGACCATATTTTTGCCTTTGTAATCTCCTATTTTCACCGGAGTCTTGGATGAAGTTAACTACCAACAATCTCGCTGTGAAGTTCAGCTGTCATTGAAAATCGGTGTAAATAGGAGAGTACAAAGGCAGAAATGTTGGAAGCTTACCGATTTGGGTTTAGCGATTTAAATAGCAAATTATTATGTTATTACAATAATTAATTATTACGTTTTATTCTATGTTATAATTCTTTCTTACGTTAATATTTTTATTATTATTACTGACAGTTGATTACTTTTAGATATTCTTATTACCACTTATACTATTATTTTCCTGTTAAATTCTGTTAATATATATATATATATATATATATATATATATATATATATATATATATATATATATATATATATAAACAGAATGTTAAATGTGTAACACCCCTGAATTTACCAATATTTAAAACGTAAATAAGAGATAAACAGTCTAATCATTAATCTACTATACTAATAAGAGCCCAAGAGAGTTAGGCCTATAATGGGTAGAAAAAATGGCGGTCACAGATTTTAATCAAATGAATGGCTCAGATTGATTAAAAGATTGATTAGATTTAAATTTTACACTAAAATTTCCTAAAATACCCACACACCGTTACTAATTCCGTTAAAATTTCAAGAATTGTCGTTAGTTCACCGTTAACTTACTCATTGATTTCAATAAAAAAAAAAAAAAAAAAAAAAAAAAGGTCTTAGGTTCGAACCTCATCCCAATCAAAGTTGGCATAATTAGTACTCTATTTTACTCTTATTAAATTATATAAATAATAATTTAGTAGTTACAACAAAAAATAATACATATGCATTTCTTTAATTTAGAATTATGTGTTCACAATGTCTTTATTCAAAAAAAAAAATATTCATTATCAATAAATTAAATAAGATAAATAATTTTATTAGTTATATTGTCTTTATTTTTCTTCAATATAAAAATTCTTTATATTCAAATTTATTAATTGATTATATTCGCTACATTGTCCTTACAATGTCTTTATTCAGTGAAAAACAAATTATTAATTATCAATAAATTAATTAAAAGAAATATTTTCATTAGTTATATTGTCTTTATTTTTCTCAAATGTAAAAATTTTTACATTCAAATTCATCAATTGATTATATTCACTACATTATCTATTATCTTTTTTGTGCACTATTTTTCTAATTAAATATCAAAGTTATAACATAAAATAATGCTATATATTTATTTACCAAGTATTTTATTAATACCATGAAAAAAATTAAAAAAATATAATTAATAAAGCCAACCATATTAACTACTTGAGAGATTTTGTGACAAAGAGAGTATTCAAATCACACAACAAATTGAAGTGAGAACTACCTCGCAATGTCCTTGTTTGACAATCAGCACTTAGCGGTTAACGTTAGCGGATTATACAAGCGGATTTGACCAGCGAATTTATTTAATTATTAACATTGAGTAGAAAAAATGACCGCCAAATTATTAAATCAAATGAATGGTTCATATTGTTCAGGTTTTAATTTTTTTCTATTAATATTTTCTAATTTATCCTTAATTATATGATTATCCATTTAACTTTTCCGTTAATTCACCGTTAGTCTAATTCTAATATTAAAGTCTAATATAGAATTATAACTACACCATTAATCTAATTCTAATATTAAAGTCTTAATAGAACTTAACCACAAATCCTAATGTCAGAATCTCCTCAAACAATATTAGTATATATTTCATATTTTATGCCCTAATTTTTATTTGTTCTCCCTTATGTCCCGTATTTGGTTTCAACCATACCTATACAATTATTTTATTGACAATTATAATCAATATTGACTATATTATCTTGCATTTGTAAACTTAGAATTACCTATTTAACCTGCACGGGCTTAGCTCAATGGTTTAGTGGGTAGTATTTGGCAGAAGAGACCAAGGTTTGAACCTCGGCGGCGGCAATGCGTGAATTATGTCCAAAGTGGGCAGATTCCTTGTGCGTACCAGCATTTGGCCCTATCTGCTGAACCATTGAGTCACCGGGATTTACAACTTCCCACAATGCTCTGTCGGGTCGGAGTGTGGGGGGGCCCTTGGGGTTGAGGACTTAACCTTTGGGAGAAGAATTACCTATTTAAATATGCAAATTCAACCTTCAATTATCTATGCATGAACAATTTCAATATAATCTTGCCTTAATATATTTTAAAGTACTTATTTTAAAAAACGCATTGGACATTATCCCAATCGCGCAATGCGCGTAAAAAAAACTAGTCATAAAATAAAGCAGAAGCTAAACATAATTCGGGTAGTGCTATGCCACACCTATACCAAAAGATAGGTGCACACGCTAGCTACAACTAAAACCATTGTCAAAAGTCTACGGCTCACAGGCCAAAAAGAATACTAAGGCAAAACAAGAGCTACACTAACTACGGTTCACATCTAGCGCACTCTTCAATCTAACAAAGCCTGTAAAGACAAGGGATAACACCCGATCAACGAATAATGCAGGTAACCCACCAATACGCGTTAAGTAACATAATATATATATATATATATATATATATATTCAAAACCGTTTGAGACATGGGAATACATTATATATCATTTCAAAGCCGAAAGAAGGAAACGTCAAGAAACACAATCCACACTCTCAACAAAGACCAACGACCACAATACACAAGACAACAAGAACCACAATCAACATACTCAACACGAATCACAAGCAACATACTCAACAAGGACCACAACTTACCATCTTAATGGTAGAGTTCTCAACAGACATGCTCATAAGCAATAACACAACAATCACATAATGACAAGTTTCACGTTCCAACCTTATACCTTGTCCCAACCTTATGGCTACCCCCGACCTTATTTCAGTTCCAACCGTTACCTCCTAGTGCCACCCTGTACTTCTGAGTCCAACCTTATTCCGCCTGGGACCGTTGTCCCCCACCAATCTTTACCACCAATCTCATAGTATTACCACCGATCTCTCAGTACACGAGGATACCATTACACAACACAATATTACCACCGATCTCGTGAGCAAAGCTCAAACAGTATTACCACCAATTTCATTCATAGTTACACATAGTCATCATCAAGAGGATTGGGGCTCATCAATAGCCCAATCTAGCATCAACAAAAGGTACAATCAAATGTACAAGATCACATCATAGACACCAATCAAGAGGTTTCAATGGAAGACATGAAATAATACTCAACAACAACAATGGACTTCCATCCAATATCAACACGATTGGCAACACAAGTTGTCAATCCTCAAACGAATGGACAAACAACGCATACTAGCATCAAAGACAACATATCTAGACTGCTCATCAAACGGGTAAACTAAATTGGTTCCAACAAACCTCAAAGACTCACATAAATCCAACGAATCACAAAGTTGGAGCATAAGCACGATTCAAGACACCAAATCCTAACATAGATACTTAGGACATTGTTCTAGACATACGAAGCATCAAGAAGACACTCAAAAGCTCAACAATCCAACAAAAGGAGGTCAAAACATCACATACCAAAAAATGGAGCCACAGGAAAACAACACTCAACAAATCACCGGGATTGTACCCCGCGGGTGGAACCACGGGTAGTCACCTACCCGGTGGTGCCCCTGCCAGGTACAACATCCCACCTGCGGGTGGGGCGGCGGGTGGACAGGTACCCGCCGTTCCGCTCGCGGGGAACACACTTGAACACAAATAATTCCCTTCGGGAAATTTCATCTCCAAGGTCAAGTTCAAGTCCAAAACACCCCAACTCTCACATACAACAAGGAAATGACTTGAACCCAAGAATATATCAAAGAACAACATTCAAGAAGCCTAGATACAAGCTCTAAACATGCATTATCACAAGATCATGCATCAAATCACTCACAATCATCAAGAATCATCAATAGAAGTCAAGAATCATCAATAGCAAGTATAAAATAGGTTTTGTAGAGCATGTGTTACCTTTGTAGACCAAAACCTTCTTCCATTCAACCCTCCTAAGCCCTAATTGGAAGCTCTTCTTCCTCACAACCTTCTTACACAAGCCAAACCACAAGAAAACACCAAACTTAGATAAAGACACATTAAAGCTAACCAAAAACACTAAATAACTTTAGATCTTACCCTTTCCTAAGCTTGGAAGATAGAAAGGTGGGATCTTGGGATGAATCTTTGCAAGATTGGGTGGTGTCTTTCTTGGCTTGGGGGAGAAGCCAAGTTTCTTAGAGAGAAGGGAGAGAAAAGTTGTTTTGCTAAAGTGAGGAATGAATTTTAGGTTTGGGTAGGGTAAGGCTTCAAGACCAAGTAAGGAGAAAAGACCATCTTACCCTTACTTTCCCTAGGAAGGTTTAGGAAGACTACATGGAATTAGGTACAACCAACAAGGCTAAAGGTACAACTCTTTGACTTAAATCAATTGACCAAGGAGTTGGTCAACTTTGGTCCTTCGACTATCAATTTAGGAAATTGATTAGGGAATTAACAAGGGTAACTTAGGATTAATTACTTCATTAATCCTATTTAAAGGATGGGATTTTCGGGGTGTCACATCCTCTCCTCCTAACAATAAGCTTCGTCCCCGAAGCTTGGGTACAACAAAGATCGTCAAAAAGGATAAAGTGACCAAAATGTGACAAGAATAGAAGGAAAAGATAAACAAGGCTTTAGGCAACAAGCTCTAACCAAGCAAACACAACATCTAACTGAAAATCTAGCTACCATTCTCCCAACACTAAATCTACACGGCTAAAACACAAGGGGGGAGGGGGGTAACTCGCGGTACCTGAGGTAAACAGATCGGGGTAACGCTCACGCATGGCGCACTCCGACTCCCATGTTGCTTCTTCCACTCCATGATGAGACCACTATACTTTTACCATCTTCACCGACTTCCTACAGGTTTATCTTGTTTTAGAGTCCAAGATCCGAATCGGCCTTTCTTCATAAGACATGGTCCCGTCAAGGGGCACCACTTCCGGCGGAATCACATGCGAAGGGTCGTACACATACTTCTTTAACTGTGACACATGAAACACGTTATGCACCCGCTCCAACTCCATCGGTAGCGCCAAACGGTAAGCCAGATTTCCTATCCTTTCAAGGATTTCATAAGGTCCGATAAACCTAGGGCTCAGCTTGCCCTTCTTCCCGAACCTCATCACTCCCCGGGTGGGAGAAACTTTCAGCCAAACCTTTTCCCCAACTAGGAATTCTGCTGGTTTTCTTCCTAAGTCCGCGTAGGACTTTTGTCTATCTTGAGCCATCTTCATTCTACCTTGGATATACTTGATCTTCTCTGCGGTATCATGCAAATATTGAGGCCCCAACATCACCGGATTAACCAAATTCTCCCAACATAACGGGCTTCGGCATTTCTGTCCATAACGGGCTTCGGTTCCATTTGAATGCTTGAGTGGTAACTGTTATTGTAAGAGAACTCAATCAGGTCCAAGTGCTCTTACCACGAGCCTTGGAAGTCCAACATGCAAGCCTTTAACATGTCTTCAAGAGTTTGGATGGTCCTCTCGGTTTTCCCATCCGTGGCGGTGTGGAAAGTGGTGCTTTAATTCAACTTCGTTCTCAAAGCAGCTTGCAAAGATCTCCAGAATTGGGACAAGAACCTTGAATCTCTGTCTGAAACGATATCCCGAGGAACTCCATGGTATTTCACCACCTGACTCACGTACGCCTTGGTTAATTGTGTCATTGACCACGTTTCTTTCATAGCGATTAGCCGAGCCGTCTTAGTTAAACGATCCACTATCACCCAAATCTTGTCCTTGCCTGAGTGGGTCATGGGTAATCCACCCACGAAATCCATAGAAATGGAGTCCCACTTCCCTTGAGGTATCTCCAAAGGTTGCACCAATCCTTTGGACTTGCATCGCTCGGCCTTGACTTTCTGACAGTTCAAGCACCTACTCACGAAATCGGCTATTTCTTTCTTCATGTTAGGCCATTAGTAAAGCTTTTTCACATCCTTGTACAACTTGTTACCCCAGGGTGCACCGAATATGGGGTGTTGTGTCCTTCCTCAAGAATCTGTCACTTCAAACGATCACAAGATACGGGCACGCACCACCAACCTTTGTATCTTAGGCCTCCATCGTCAAATGACTCAAAGGGTCCATGCTTTCCTTCAACCAACCCGCTCCTAACCTTCACTAAGTCGGCATCCTTCAACTGTTCGTCTTCTAGCTCTTCTATCAAGGTGGGTATAATCCTCAAGTTGAACATACGGACCTCAGTTTCTACTTCGCCCTGTTTCACAACCTCCAAGTTCATCTTTTGGAATTCCTTACATAGTTCGTCGGCCACAACCCAGGTGGAATTGATGGAGTGCTTAGACTTTCTACTTAGAGCGTCGGCTACCACATTTGTTTTTCCTTCGTGGTACTGAATGTCCAAATCATAATCCTTAATGAGCTCTAGCCAACGCCTTTGGCGCATGTTCAAGTCTTTCTGAGTAAAGATATATTTCAAACTCTTATGATCTGTGAAGATTTTGCACTATACTCCATACAAGTAGTGCCTCCAGATTTTTAGAGCAAAGACTACCGCTGCCAATTCCAAGTCATGTGTGGGGTAGTGCTCTTCATGTTCTTTAAGCTGTCTTGAGACATACGCGATCACTCTTCCATTTTGCATTAGAATGCACCCCAAACCTTTCTTTGATGCATCGCTATACACTTCAAACCCTTCTGAACCCGACGGTAGAGTTAGTACCGGTGCAGTAGTCAACTTATCCTTCAACTCCCGAAACGCTGAATCACAATCCTGGTCCCACTGAAAGTGAACATCCTTCTTTAAAAGCTTGGTTAAGGGTTGGGCCACTTTGGCAAAGTCCAAAACGAACCTCCGATAGTACCCCGCCAAACCTAGGAAGCTCTGATCCTTACTTCCGCGATTGAAGTCGGTACTGTCCAATCCTTTACTGCTCGGATCTTATCTGGATTTACAGAGATGCCATCTTTGTTTATCACATGCCCCAAGAAGGTTACACTATCCTTCCAAAACTCACACTTGGAGAGCTTGGCATAGAGCTGTTTCTCCCTCAAGGTCTTAGCACAATCCGAAGATGTCTTTCGTGTTCCTCTTTGCTTCGGGAATAGACTAGGATATCATCAATAAACACGATCACGAAATCATCCAAATGAGGCTTGAATACCTGGTTCATTAAGTCCATAAATATTGCCCGGGGCAATGGTCAGGCCAAAAGGCATGATGGTGAACTCATAGTGCCCGTAACGAGTCCTGAAGGCTGTCTTAGGTACATCTTTATCAGCTACCTTCAACTGGTGATAACCCGACCTTAGATCAATTTTAGAGAACACGCCCGCACCCTTGAGTTGGTCAAAAAGGTCGTCGATTCTCGAAAGCGGATACTTATTCTTGATAGTTACCCGATTCAACTCCCGGTAGTCTATACATAACCTCGTACTCCCGTCTTTCTCTTTAACAAAGAGCACCAGCGCTCCCCATGGCGACGTACTCGGCTGAATGTAACCTTTATCCAATAGATCCTGTAGTTGCACTTTCAGTTCCTGCATTTCCTTGGGCGCCAATCGGTAAGGGGTCTTCGAGATAGGTGTTGTCCCAGGCACAAGATCTACTGAAACTGTACTTCTCTTGGCGGAGGCATACCCAGAATTTCCTCGGGAAAGACATCTAGAAATTCACACACCACCGGTATAGACTGCGACTTGCTCTCCTTGACTTCCAGGTTTTCAACGGTGCAAAGGAAAACTTCATGACCCTTCTCCACATACTTCTTCATCCCAAGCATGGACACCAACTTGGCTTCGCATTCCACAACGGTGCCTCGGTATGATACTCTCTTCCCACTCGGCCCTCTTAGCACGACCTTCTGTTTCCCGCAAAGGATTTGTGCCTTGTGTTGTCCCAACCAATCCATTCCTAGGATCACGTCCACTCCGTCCAAGCCAAACTGAATCAAGTTGCTAGGTAATTCCTCCCCATTGACGGCAATCTTCACATTCTCGAACAGCCAGTTGCACGGCTTAACTTCCCCCGATGCTACTTTCACACTCAACTTCACCTCTACACAATCGGTCAAACCCTGCTTCTTGACTAACTCCGAAGATACAAATGAATTGGATGCCCCCGAGTCGAATAGAACCAATGCCGGTATTGACTACACCAAGAAGGTTCCGGTCACGACATCGCTGTCCCCAACCCGAGCTTCACTCATTGCGAGGATCTTTCCTTGAGATGGTTCCCCCTTCGAGTCCCGAACTACCATATTCCCAACCGGTCTTTACTTTCGAGGTGGTGGCGCTGCAACCTTGCTGGGAATAACCTGAGTGGAAACACAACTCCTAACCCAATGCTCAACAACACTAGAAGTGTTAGGAACATCCGTCACCCTTGGTTTTTTTAACACTGCACCGGCGTTGCTTTCGCTTCTTCTCCTTATCGAGTCCAAGGACCCCCTTTGCAACTGCTGAACTCGGCACAAATCTGCTGTAACACCCCGTGTTACGACCCCTAAAACCAAATTAATTAATTTATCACCCACCCTAAAAAGGGAATTAAAATCCATCAAATTGCTAAAAAGAGGTCCACCATGGTCCATGGGTCACCTCCGTCGCAATGACATCTACTACACCGAAGGGGGACAATACATCACTCTCGAAGAGGTTTGCCTTAAGCCCGAGGAAGAACAAAGAGAATTGGTTGACCAACTGGATATCTCCAACAAGGAACTCAAACGGGCAATGCAAGAATGTGGGGGAATGGAGGGAAATGAGGAGCAAGAAGACGAGGGCGAGCCTAACCCACCGATGGCCAATCAGGCAAGGGGAAACCGAAGGGACCAAAATGAAGGGTCCATCAACGAACAAATCCTCGCAAAACTCACCCGGCAGAACCAAATCATGGATGAAGGGTTCTCATCCCTAATCCGCGCGACACGCGCTTTGGACCAAAGGGTGGCAACTATCGAGGCCGTGTTGGGCACTCGCGGGGCATCCAGCTCAGGAGCAGAGAACCAAGGTAGACCCGAACTTCCCAAACCACCACCTCACCAAAAATCCAGTCTACCCCAGCAAAGATAACACGTGGGGCCACATTTCCTAATCAGGAGGCAAAAATACGTGACATCTAGGGGTGAAAGAATGGATCCACGCACCGGCTTCGGGGACGAAGCCTCTTGTAAGGGGGGAGAGTGTAACACCCCGTGTTACGGCCCCTAAAACCAAATTAATTAATTTATCACCCACCCTAAAAAGGGAATTAAAATCCATCAAATTGCTAAAAAGGGGTCCACCATGGTCCATGGGCCTTTATCCTTAAAGCCAATCCCTTAGTCCTATAAGAAATAGAATTAGCAAACTCATGCCACTTAGACCCTAATTAGGACTCTTAATTATATAAATAGGGACATAGGAGGCACCTAGAACTCACACCACAGTAATCTCTCACCACACAAAAAGTTCCAAGAAATCCCATAACCTCCCCCTCATCCCTCATTAATTTAAAAGAACCCCCCTTCGCTTATCATACCAAGGTAAGGGTACAACACTCTAACTCAAACGTTGCTATAAACATTGGCTTTATAGATCAGCATCATGGCACCAACCAGAAGACAATCAAGGACCCCGAAACCCGCTACACAAGACCCCCTGGCTCAAACCCTACAACAACTAACCCAAGTCGCCCAAACACTAAGCGACGTAGCTCTTCGCAACAACCGACCACCACCAAACACAAACTCAGAAGTCGCCCCACAAGTTTCGAACCATAAGCCACCCACTTTCTCGGGTGAGGAAGATCCCGCTATCCTTGAGGAATGGATTCGAACCTTCGACAAAATCCTGGGGTTAGTAGAATGCCCATAAGAATGTCGCGTAGAGGTAGCCTCATTCTACTTCGGACACGAGGCAGACCTCTGGTGGATCCACGAGGGACCCACTTACAGACATGAACCAGGATTCAACTAGGAAAGCCTGAAAACACGACTGAGAGAACGATTTTACCCAGCCCACATAAGAGCATCTATGCACGAATAATTCCTTCACCTAAAACAAGGAGCGGCTACCGTCATGGAATACCATAAACGATTCCTCAAACTGGCACGCTTCGCGCTAGAACTAGTCCCCATATAGACAACCAAAATAGAGAGATTTATATCAGGCCTCAACTTTGAAGCCCGAAAAGCTCTAGTAGTGAGCGGACCCTGGACCCTCAACGAGGCCTACTCCAGTGCCGCCAATCTCTATCGAATCCAGCTACTACAGTGTGGGGTTCAGGAACAGATTCGAAAAAGAAACACCGGGGGTGGGGCACCACCTATAAAAAGAACAAGAATCGACACCAACACCAGGCCAAGTAACCCAGCTGGACAAAGGCCACCCCCAAGAAACAACGAAACCAATACAGGGGGCTTCCCTTGCCCAAAATGCCACTAAAGCCATGGGGGCAAGGACTGCATGGGGAACCCCTTACGATGTTTCAACTGCAGGAAAGAAGGGCACAAGACCTTCCATTGCACTCAACCCTCAAGCTCACGCCCCATAGCCATGGGCCAACGCGGGAGCACGAACAATCAAGGAAATTACGGTGCCTCCGGAAAAGTATTCCTCATGAGTCGCACGCAAGCCGAACTCGAGGACGAGGGCAACCCCGACGAAGAAAATACGATCCCAGGAGACGAAGATCACGCAAATCCACCAGAAAAAATCCAGGGAGATGAATTCTGTTTAGGATAACTAACAAACCCCTTGTAACCACCCTCGTAGTAGAATCGCTTGTTTAGACTAATTACTTTAGAATTATTATAAATAAAGGGCTAGATCAAAATAATATTAGCATAAGGAAAGGGAACTAAGACTACCCACAACAACAAAGACCAACCAAATCTTCTACCACTAGAAGAAAGAGGGAAAAGACAAAGAAGACTAATGTTACCGATAGGAATGGAACCTTGGACCTCTCATCTACAAGTTAAAACCTTAACTACTAGGCCATGAGTGTTTCTTGAAACCTCAAGGGAACACTCCCTTCTTAAACCCCTACAAATCCCTAAAAACCCCAAAACCCCCAAATCAAAAACACTTCTTCTTCCTCAACTTCTTCTTCTCCCACAATCCCTCTCTCTCTCTCTCTCTCCCACACCGCACCGCCGTCAGCCACCCGAAGACCTCACCCCACCGGCAGCCACCATCAAACAGCCGCCGCCCGCCACACGGTCAGCGCCACCACCCCGTACACCCGCCGTCGACATCCCGGAGACCACCACCCCTCGCCCGGCCACGACCCGCTGCCACGCTACATCCGCAGCTCGCCCGGTCACCGCCCACTGCCAGCAACAGCCACCTGCTCCGCCCGGCCCTCGCACCCTCGTCGTCGACCCCAAAATAGTAGGCCGCACCACCGCCCCACACCGACGGAACCTCGCCGGAACTTCACCGGAGCCTCACCGGAAAACGCCACCTAGGGGAAAAATAAAAAATGCCAAAAAAGCCCCTCGAAGTCCGCACCCCGGAATGGAGCAACGCCGACTACACCGTGATCGGAGGTAAAGCCCTCGAACCCGACCAATTCTCGCCGGAATTGGTCGACATGCTTAATTTCCAAGGGCTCTTGGATACGTTTCTCACCATTAAAGGGGATACATACCTCGAATTGGTGAAAGAGTTCTATCATCATTTGATAGCCGTTAAGCGGGGCGATAAACAAGAAATCACCGCTAAGGTCCGAGGCAAGGAAATCATACTTTCCGAAGGACGCTTGGCCAAGCTCTTAAAATTGACTACCACGGGTGTGTCAGACTACGACCGGAAAGGATGGATTGGTACCCAAAACACGGGGTACAAGGACTACCTCGGGTACCTACTCAGGAAAGAAGAAGGTTTCACCTCGGCCACTCGGCCAAACAGGAAATGGCTAACTGCGAAGCAAAAGATACTAGTCATGATTGTAACTGATAGCCTGTTGCCCACAAATAACAAGAGCAAGGACGTGGGAAGTTTGGAGTGCACTTTTGCTTACCTCCTAAAACACAAAATCAAGTTCAATCTACCGGCCCTTATGTTGAAACACATGGAGTTTTGCAAGACTAGCAACCGGCTTAGCCTACCCTACAGGATGATCCTAAGTTGGATCATGGAGAAAAAGGGGGTAGACCTGAGCCACACCGAGGTCAAGACCGCAAACGGTATGGTTTTCAATGCCCAGAACCTCCGTCGCAATGACATCTACTACACCGAAGGGGGACAATACATCACTCTCGAAGAGGTTTGCCTTAAGCCCGAGGAAGAACGAAGAAAATTGGTTGACCAACTGGATATCTCCAACAAGAAACTCAAACGGGCAATGCAAAAACGCGGGGGAATGGAGGGAAATGAGGAGCAAGAAGACGAGGGCGAGCCTAACCCACCGATAGCCAATCAGGCAAGGGGAAACCGAAGGGACCAAAATGAAGGGTCCATCAACGAACAAATCCTGGCACAACTCACCCGGCAGAACCAAATCATGGATGAAGGGTTCTCGTCCCTAATCCGTGCGACACGCGCTTTGGACCAAAGGGTGGCAACTATCGAGGCCGTGTTGGGCACTCGCGGGGCATCCAGCTCAGGAGCAGAGAATCAAGGTAAACCCGAACTTCCCAAACAACCACCTCACCAAAAATCCAGTCTACCCCAGCAAAGATAACACGTGGGGCCACATTTCCTAATCAGGAGGCCAAAATACGTGACATCTAGGGGTGAAAGAATGGATCCACGCACCGACTTCGGGGACGAAGCCTCTTGTAAGGGGGGGAGAGTGTAACACCCCATGTTACGACCCTAAAACCAAATTAATTAATTTATCACCCACCCTAAAAAGGGAATTTAAGTCCATCAAATTGCTAAAAAGGGGTCCACCATGGTCCATGGGCCTTTATCCTTAAAGCCAATCCCTTAGTCCTATAAGAAATAAAATTAGCAAACCCATGCCACTTAGACCCTAATTAGGACTCTTAATTATATAAATAGGGACATAGGAGGCACCTAGAACTCACACCACAATAATCTCTCACCACACAAGAAGTTCCAAGAAATAAGTTCCAAGAAATCCCTTAGGAGAAATCAAGAAAGAAGAAATCTTAAAGAAAGACCCTTCATAGCCAAGGAAATTAATTAAGGCTAAGAGGTAACCCATGTCTCAACAAAACTTATTTTCTTCGCTATAATCTCCTTCCTTGGCCTCCTTCTATATGCTTGTGGCTTGATTAATTCCTCTATGCTAATTGTGATATATTCTTGATGATTGATAAGATGATTTATGTGTATTCTCGGAAATCTTGATGATCTTGATGATGAAAAGAGGTTCTTGATATTGATGTGATGATTCTTGACAAATCTTGATATTTCTTGATGTTAAAGATAAATTGTGATTTTGATGAATTGGGAGGGATTAGAGCCCTAGGGTGGATTGGGAATTTGTGTTGTAATGTTCTTGATATATATTTGGGTGGGAATTTGCATGTTTGGGTGTGGTTTATGTTTAGAAGTCGTAATAGGATGAGTTATACGTGATTCTTGCTTTTGATCCATTAATTGCCTACGTGGTGTCGTTAATTGCGTTTAAAAGTGTCTAAGCATGGTTTCGGGTTCCACAAAGGATCCCGGGACGTAATTGTGATGAAAGAGTCAGTGGGGGGAAGGTGGGGGTAGGGGTACCCGCCACCTACCCGCTACCCGAAGATCATCGCCAGGCAGCGGGCAGGCGCCGGGCAAGTGTTCGCCCGCCGGCAACCCGTTGCCCGGGCAGTGATCACCAGCGGGCAGCCGGCGGGTGACCCCCCACCCACCGGCTATCCGTTGGTCCGTACCCACCCCGGGTCGTTGGCTTCCCCGTTTGATGTTCCCCGTTCCCCGTGGTGTCCCAACGGGCCCCGTTTGTTGTGCTTGAGTCTAGTTTGATATTTTGGGAACCGTTCGCAGGATAAAAGAGTCTTAGGGATTGCATGCTAGTTGAATCGGTAACCCGTTGACCTAGGTGGAAGTCGTATGAACCCCTTAGGACAATTCTTAGTACGTGAATGATCACACGTAAGCTTAATTATGTGTCTCCCCTTCCCAATGTGCTATTGTGTGTTATGTGATGCATGATTCCCCAATTTGGTTGCGATCAAGTTGGCTATACGGGCAGTTGAATGGGTTGAGAACCATCCCAACTGTTAACCATGCCGGTTGAGATCGGTCAGGTATATAAATATTATATAGGGCTGCGGTCCACTATACGGGCAGTTGAATGGGTTGAGAACCATCCCAACTGTTAACCAGGCCAGTTGCGATCGGTCAGGTATATAAATATTATATAGGACTAAGGTCCACATGGGCCTCGGGTATGATGACCCACCGAACTGGACGCCCCAGGTGGTGTGTAGGGCCAATAAACCCGAGAAAGGCTGTAGTCCACCGGCCTGAGTAATCAGGCGGTGTGTAGGGCTACGGCTGGCTGCGATCCACCGAGTGATGGGACAGCGGTGTGTAGGGTCGTAGTCTCCGAGGTCTTCTCTCACCGACTGAGTCCCTCAGCGGTGTGTAGGGCTTGATCCGCTACGGTCCACCGACTGTACGCATCAACGATGTGTAGGGTTGTAAGTCCCACCTTGTAAAGGGGACCATAGTCTACCGACTGTGCGCGTCAGCGGTGTGTAGCATTGGAGTGGGTTACCGGCATCATTCGCTGAACAGATATATTTGGCTTTCAGGCACAGTTGATTAGCTCCCAGAGCGCGCTAGAAGAGCTTGGAGTAGATAGATAGTTTTCCTTTTCGGCCTGCGTGCCACAATTATGTATCGAGGATAATTAGTTAGTTTAGCCTGTGCATCTGAGTTCTCCAGCTCATATGTGGCATAGCACCCCGCACCCTTATGTTTAGTGATACTCTATTTGGGATTTTAATGAGAATTTACCTTTATTATATAAGTTTTAAAAGTTTCAAAATTTCGAGTTGTTACATCTGCGGCACTCAAATAAGCCTCATTGAGCATCCTCGGTTTGCTCACTGTCAAGGCCTTCTTTGCCTCATAGTTGAGCCCGGCTACAAACTTATCCACCTTGGCAGCCTCGGTGGGAACCAACACACGCGCGAATCTGGCCAACTCAAGAAAACACTTATGATACTCCACTACAGACTGAGTCTCTTGCTTCAAGTGGAGGAACTCCTCATACATAGCCGCTCTCACATGCGCCGGATAGAACCTCTCTCAGAGCTTGTCCTTCAAAGCTGACCAATCAAACCCCGGTACCTCAAGACATGCTGGACCCTCGTGGACCCACCACAGGTCCGCCTCGTGGCTGAAGTAGAACGTTGCTAGATCCACACGACGGTCTTCAGGGCAACCAACCACTGCGAAGATTTTGTCAAATGCACGGATCCACTCCTCTAAGAGAACAGGGTCTTCTTCCCCGGCGAACACGGGAGGTCGGTGACTCGAGACTAGCCGGCCAACATCGCGATTACCAGCTGGCTGTGGCGGAGGGTTGTTGTTGTTGTGCAGAAGGGCGTTGCTCAACGTCTGCATCATCTACGTGAGGTGCTGAAGGTTCTGGGCGAGCTGCTCATTCGTAGGCGTTCTGGGGTCCGGGCACGATAACGAGGAGGTGCCATCACAAGATTCTACAGAAACAACACGGTTACGGCAAAGAAACGAAGAGACTTGCATCCTTACCCGATGCTCAAAGCGAGAGAACTAAGATTAAGCAAGAACAAGCAAAGCAAACACAACGAACGATAAGGAAACTCACATCTCACCGCGCGTCCTAAGAGTCTTAAGTCCTAACACTTAGACACTTAGGGGTCAACTTAGAGTCTCAAACTTAACTCAACTTCTTAAAGTTCAACTCTTAACATCCTAAGCTCAAACCTAGGCTCTTATACCAATTGTAACACCCCTGAATTTACCAATATTTAAAAACATAAATAAGAGATAGACAGTCTAATCATTAATCATTAAATAAAGTGGAAGCTAAACATAATTCGGGTAGTGCTATGACACACCTATACCAAAAGATAGGTGCACAGGCTACAACTAAAACCATTGTCAAAAGTCTACGGCTCGCAGGCCAAATAGAATACTAAGGCAAAACGAGAGCTACACTAATTATGGTCCACATCTATCGCGCTCTTCAATCTAACAAAACCTGTAAAGACAAGGGATAACACCCGGTCAGCGAATAATGCTAGTAACCCACCAATACGCGTTAAGTAACATAATATATATATATATATATATATATATATATATATATATATATATATATATATATATATATATATATATTCAAAACTGTTTGAGACATGGGAATACAGTATATATCATTTCAAAGCCAAAAGAAGGAAATGTTAAGGAACACAATCCACACTCTCAACAAAGACCAACGACCACAATACACAAGCCAAAAAGAACCACAATCAACATACTCAACACGAATCACAAGCAACATACTCAACAAGGACCACAACCTACCATCTTAATGGGAGAGTTCTCAACAGACATGCTCATAAGCAATAACACAACAATCACATAATGACAAGTTTCACGTTCCAACCTTATACCTTGTCCCAACCTTATGGCTACCCCCGACCTTATTTCAGTTCCAACCGTTACCTCCTAGTGCCACCCTGTACTTCTGAGTCCAACCTTATTCCGCCTGGGAACGTTGTCCCCCACCAATCTTTACCACCAATCTCATAGTATTACCACCGATCTCTCAGTACATGAGGGTACCATTACACAACACAATATTATCACCGATCTCGTGAGCAAAGCTCAAACAATATTACCACCAATCTCATTCATAGTTACACATAGTTATCATCAAGAGGATTGAGGTTCATCAATAGCCCAATCAAGCATCAACAAAGGGTACAATCAAATGTACAAGATCACATCATAGACTTCAATCAAGAGGTTTCAATGAAAGACATGAAACAATACTCAACAACAACAATGGACTTCAATCCAATATCAACACGATTGGCAACACATGTTGCCAATCCTCAAAGGAATGGACAAACAGCTCATACTAGTATCAAAGACAACATATCTAGCATGCTCACCAAATGGGTAAACCAAATTGGTTCCAACGAACCTCAAAGACTCACATAAATCCAACGAATCACAAAGTTGGAGCATAAGCACGATTCAAGACACCAAATCCTAACATAGATACTTAGGACATCGTTCTAGACATACGAAACATCAAGAAGACACTCAAAAGCTCAACAATCCAACAAAAGGAGGTCAAAACATCACATACCAAAAGATGGAACCACGGGAAAACAACACCCAACAAACCACTGGGATTGTACCCCGCGGGTGGAACCACGGGTGGTCACCTACCCGTGGTGCCCCCCGCTAGGTACAACCTCCCACTCCCGAGTGGGGCAGCGAGTGGACAGGTACTCGGAGTTCCGCCCGCGGGGAACACTGCTGAACACAAATAATTTCCTTCAGGAAATTTCATCTCCAAGGTCAAGTTCAAGTCCAAAACACCTCAAATCTCACATAACAAAGAAATGAATTGAACCCAAGAATAGATCAAAGAACAACATTCAAGAAACCTAGATACAAGCTCTAAACATGCATTATCACAAGATCATGCATCAAATCACTCACAATCATCAAGAATCATCAATAGCATGTATAAAATAGGTTTTGTAGAGCATGAGTTACCTTTGTAGACTAAAACCTTCTTCCTTTCAACCCTCCTAAGCCCTACTTGGAAGCTTTTCTTCCTCACAACCTTCTTACACAAGCCAAACCACAATAAAACACCAAATTTAGATCAAGACACCTTAAAGCTAACCAAAAACACTAAATAACTTCATATCTTACCCTTTCCTAAGCTTGGAAGATTGAAAGGTGGGATCTTGGGATGAATCTTTGCAAGATTGGGTGGTGTCTTTCTTGGCTTGGGGAAGAAGCCAAGTTTCTTAGAGAGAAGGGAGAGAAAAGTTGTCTTGCTAAAGTGAGGGAATGAATTTTAGGTTTGGGTAGGGTAAGGCTTCAAGACCAAGTAAGGAGAAAGACCATCTTACCCTTACTTTTCCTAGAAAGTTTTAGGAAGACTCCATGGAATTAGGTACAACCAACAAGGCTAAAGGTACAACTCTTTGACTTAAATCAATTGACTAAGGAATTGGTCAACTTTGGTCCTTCGACTATCAATTAGAAAATTGATTAGGGAATTAACAAGGGTAACTTTGGATTAATTACTCCATTAATCCTATTTAAAGGATGGGATTTTCGGCGTGTCACAAAATGTGCTAAATAAAAGCGGCATGACTGTGAGGCATAATAATAATATAACCATAATTAAATATTCTTTTATATTCTGCTACATTAAAAACGGAATGTTGTATGTGCGTTGCATGGAATATTCTTCTATTCTATATTCTTCTAAGATTTCTATTACCATCAGTAATTTTTTCATAATCTACCATAATTAAATAATTTGACCAATACAATGAGTTTGGGCGGGAAAATGGTAGAAGGAGGATTTTACTTTTAAATATATATATATATATATATATATATATATATATATATATATATATATATATATATATCCTGTTAAGTTCTGTTAATATATAATAATGACCGTGTGAGTGTAATTACTATATATTCTAGTATTATCATAATAATAATAATATATATAATCTATATATATAAGCGGAATGTTAAATGTGCTAAATAAAAGTGGAATGATTGTGAGGCACAATAATAATATAACCATAATTAAATATTCTTCTATTCTACATTCTTTTAGGATTTCTATTACCATCATTAATTTTTCTATAATCTACCATAATTAAATAATTTGACCATTACAATGAGTTTGGGAGTGGAAATGGTAGAGGGAGGATTTTACTTTTAATTATGTATAGATTAAATGTTACATCATATCATCATTATTACCATAAAAGTTTTGAATAAGAAAATTTAATAAGAATCTCGAAATATAATTCTTAACATCATAATCGAAATCATTATGGCAAGACTGAAAAGGAAAACAATATCCAATTGCCATAAACATATGCATTTTCTGAAAATGTGATTCAAAACTACACTCCATAATTAAAAAAATTTCTCAAATTATGGCAAAAATTGCAAGAAATCTATAACTACAATAAATAGCTATAATCACATAATAATATTACAATTAGGAGACTTAAATGGAAAAACATTTTCTAAAACCATAAGGCTTTATAAACCAAATCGGCCCATAATTAAGACAAGCCCATATGCCTTAAACAAATTAATAAATATTGGCACAAATAACAAATGGTGGAAGAAAATTTTAAGAAATTGGATCGATCCGAAATTGGGAAAATTAAGCCCAGAGCCTTAATTGAAATGAGTCCAGAATTTAAAGCAAGTCCAAATGGCATAAATATACCAATAGTTATGCTGTGGAAACGTGTTCACCATGCGCATGGTGAACACATTGATAGATCCATAATTTCTATACTGTAGATTCATAATTGGGATTTTCATTTTGTTGTTAACGGGATAGGGCTTGAACTCACAATCTTCCAAATAGAAGTTGAACCCGAATACCATTAAATCACATAATCTTGGTACGTTTCCACAACATAATTTACCTAAATATACCAAATAGGCCCATTAAATTTAAAGAAAGCCCATAATCCCTTTAAAATAAATAAGATCAGATTGTAAGCCCAAAACCCAATGACCCATTTCAACATCTTCATCCCTTAACCAAATTAAACCTAATTGGAGTTTTTTGCACTTTTGGTCCCATGACTATAGTGATTGATTGTCTATTGAACTTTTACTATGATTTTATATATAAACATAAAAAGATTTTTTTTTTTAAGTATATGAGTATTTATGAAAGTTACGAAACTTATTGTAAAACTTAATGGGGATAGAGGAAAACTTTGTATGTTTAGACAGACGAAAAAAGTTTGTAGAAAAGTTTAAAATTTTGAGGTTGGACTGTGAGTTTATCTATTATATTTGTAAGAAAAAAATCTATAGAAATTCTAATTTGATAGTGTTTAAAAAATAAAAATAAACAACAATGAAATAAATAAAAGAGTTTTTTCCAAAACGGTCCCTCGACTATTCCCAAAATGGTCCCTCGACTATTTTTCAGTGTATATTAGAGGTATAACATGTAAACGGACGAAAATGCCCCCCAATTTAACACTGAATAGATGGAAAACCTAACGGAGGACTAAATTGGGTGAATTTTTGAAAGTCAAGGGACCACATTTGGTGCAATTGAAAGTCGAAATGCAAAATTGAGAATGAGTAATAGTCAAGGGACTATTTTGGGTAAAAAAAAAAAACTCTTTATTTTAGTTTGAACTAAATAATTGGACTTCAATTGTTATACTATAGATCATGGTCCATCTTGCATTGTGAACCATGGTTCAAAAATTAAGTGTTTGCAGTTAATATATTATTTGCATTCAGTTAATATAATATGTTAATTACAGATATATAATATAGTAAATACAGACACATAATATATTAACTGCATATTAAGTGTTTGCAATTAACATATTATTTGTATATAGTTGACGTGTCTTCAATTTATTTATATACGCATAATATGTTAACTGCAAACCCATAATTGAATATTATTTTGAAAAAAGGTTCACAATGTAAGGTGGACTTTGAAAGATAGACTCTGATTCATGGTATAATTTGCCATTGTACTTAAAATAAAAATTAGGCACAACTGTCAAATAGGCTCATCTATTATTTCGAAGTGCTTAATTTCCCCATCAACTAAAACATAATCTAATTGGACACACCTACAACAATTTATATCGTGCACCACAGCAACGCGCGCGTTTCATGCTGACGTCATGTTGATGTCACTACGTCCATCCGAAAAGACCAAACTCATTATGTGTATTCAGTTAAAAGTTTATGTGTATTGTATTATGAGTTTATGTGTATTATGTATTATGTTAGATTATGTGTATTCTGTTATGAGTTTATGTGTATTCGAAACTGACGGTAAATATGTTACCGGAAATATAATATAAGAGTAACGAATAAGAAAGTGACAATAGTTGTATTGCCTTTTGTCTCAGTATAGAAAGTACAGTGTGTCCCCTGCTCAGCTGAGGGAAGTTCTATTTATGCTAGGTCCTAATGGTAACAACATGAAGAGACATCCTTGGGGAGTTGAGCTAACGGCAAGAATATGAAGAGTCATGAATGAGGCGTTGAGGCTTTAACTCTCTCTCTCATCAATGGTGGCATCAAAGGTGGCTTCAATGACAATAAAGGTGACACCTGATGGAATTCTAACCGTTGGAGTTCTGCCCGTTGGGTTCCCATGTGATGCTGAGTCAGATGCTCATTTGTGATCCGGGTCGGGTGCCAGCCCTATTACCCTGTCACCAGTCCCCCCTACTCCTGAGTCAACGGATGTGTTTGAGTTGACTTGGGAGTAAGGCTGAATCTATCTTGATCCTGTGTAGAATCCTGCTTGATTTAGGATATGTGATTTTATTTGATCCTGTGTATGTGATTTTATATATTTTTTTATCACATATGATTTTATTTTATTTCTTATGCTAGCCGAGATAGGCTTTGGCCTAGGTTGGCAGAGGTGCGTGCCTCCGGTCGAGGCGTCGCCTCGACTGATCGTGGCCGAGGCGTGCGCCTCGAATGACCGTGGCCGAGGCGTCGCCTCGACCGATCGTGGCCGAGGCGTCGCCTCGACCGACCGTGGCCGAGGCGTCGCCTTGACCGACCGTGGCCGAGGCGTGCGCCTCGACCGACCGTGGCCGAGGCGTGCGCCTCGACCGACCGTGGCCGAAGCGTGCGCCTCGACCGACCGCCCCGACCGATCGTGGCCGAGGCGGCGCCTCGACCGATCGTGGCCGAGGCGGCGCCTCGACCGATCGTGGCCGAGGCGGCGCCTCGATCGATCGTGGCCGAGGCGGCGCTTTGACCGATCGTGGCCGAGGCGTGCGCCTCAACCGATCGTGGCCGCGATCAGCCGAAGCACACGCCTCGGCCACGATAGGTCGAGGCGACGCCTCGGCCACGATCGGTCGAGGCGACGCCACGGCCACGATCGGTCGAGGCGCCGGCCTCGGCCACGGTTGGTCGAGGCGCACGCCTCGGCCACAATCGGTCGAGGCGCCGCCTCGGCCACAATCGGTCGAGGCGCCGCCTCGGCCACGATCGGTCGAGGCGACGCCTCGGCCACGATCGGTCGAGGCGCCGGCCTCGGCCACGGTCGGTCGAGGCGACGCCTCGGACACGGTCAGCCGAGGCGCACGCCTCGGACACGATCAGTCGAGGCGACGCCTCGGCCGCGATCAGCCGAAGCACACGCCTCGGCCACGGTCGGTCGAGGCGCACGCCTCGGCCACGATCGGTCGAGGCGCCGCCTCGGCCACGATCGGTCGAGGCGACGCCTCGGCCATGATCGGTCGAGGCGTTGGCCTCGGCCACGGTCGGTCGAGGCGACGCCTCGGCCACGGTCAGCCGAGGCGTCGCCTCGACCAACCGTGGCCGAGGCCGGCGCCTCGACCGACCGTGGCCGAGGCCGGCGCCTCGACCGACCGTGGCCGAGGCCGGCGCCTCGACCGACCGTGGCCGAGGCCGGCGCCTCGACCGACCGTGGCCGAGGCCGGCGCCTCGACCGATCGTGGCCGAGGCGTCGCCTCGACCGATCGTGGCCGAGGCGTCGCCTCGACCGATCGTGGCCGAGGCGTCGCCTCCACCGATCGTGGCCGAGGCGTCGCCTCGACCGAACGTGGCCGAGGCGTGTGCTTCGGCTGATCGCGGCCGAGGCGTCGCCTCGACTGATCGTGTCCGAGGCGTGCGCCTCGGCTGACCGTGGCCGAGGCGTCGCCTCGACCGATCGTGGCCGAGGCGTGCGCTTCGGCTGATCACGGCTGAGGCGTAGCCTCGACCGATCGTGGCTGGGGCAGGCTCCGGACTATTTTTATTATATTTTTTTTTTTTTTTTTTTTGCCAAGACGGACTTCGGCGTTAGCCGAGGCCGGTGCCTCGACCAACCCTGGGCCGAGGCGGGCGCCTCGGCCATCCGAGTTGAGTCACGTCTCGGCCAACCTGTGGTTGGGGCGTGTGACTCGTTCCTTTTTTTTTTTTTTTTTTTTTTTTTTTTTTGAAGCATATGTGCGGACCACAAGCACGATATATTATTCTAAAAGATTTCAGAATGCAAAGCGGGCGGACCGCGATTACCAAACACTAGTCCCAAACGACTACTAGAATATTAAAGAAAATACTTAATCAAATGTTCCTAGCTCCATACCTGATCGATTATCTTTACAGATGATGTGGACTTATGGATCATTTCTGCCAATCTTTTTGCATGCTTTAACGTATCAAATGCGGGCTGCTCGCTGGTCTCCTCTGATGACCCCTATCCCGCTCGGAGTGGTGAACTTCATACACAAGTGTTCCTCCGACACTATGGCCTTGAGGTTCTCCAGTGCCGGTCTCCCTAATATGATGTTGTGTGCACAAGTGAGTCTTACCACGATAAATTTCAAGTCAAGTTTTCGAATGTTAGGGCTCGTGCCTATCTCCTCTAGTAAGACCATTGACCCCTCCGTCTCCACTGAAGCACCCATAAATCCAAAGAGTGGGGTACGTACTTCTTTGAGCTGGTTCCTAAGTATTCCTAACTTGGTGAAGGCATCGTAACACATCATATTGACTGAGCTTCCCGTGTCGACTAAGATGCGGCGGACAATGACATCGTTGACGTCCATCTCAATTACCAGGGCGTCATGATGGGGTAACGGGCCCTCTGGGAGGTCATCACCAGAGAAGGTGATGGCCTCCTGTCTCTGTTTCTTTTCTCTGGGAAGACTCGCCACTTTTCCCACGTATAGCCGCCGGCTCCACTTCTTTCTTTCCGCAGGCGTGTCGCCCCCTGCAGGTCCACCATAGATAAAGTTTATGGTGTGCTTCTTTTGTCGTCTAGGCGCCACCTCGGTTTCTTTCTCGCTATCACTCTGCTCAGATATTTGGTCGTGTTCTCTTTTTTTCAAGGTGGACGGCTCGGTGACATCCTCATTTCTCCAGACATTTTTTGGTGCTGGATTTTTTGATGGATCGCACTGCGGCTGCTGCTGCTTGGATCGCTTGACAAAATGCCGGAAGTAGCCCTGCTGGATGAGTTCTTCTATTTGTCTCTTCAGTACGTTACATTCATCCGTGTCGTGCCCAGGTTGCCTATGGAACCTGCAATACTTTGCTTGGTCTCCTTTTGGGGAGACCTTCATGCATTCTGGTGGGAACTCGACTATTCCCATCTCCTCAGCCTGTTTTAGGATGACACTGACGGGATGGGTAAGTGGAGTTAGGTTACGCAAGGGAACCAGGCGAGGCAGTTCATGCTCCCGGCCTTTCCCTGCGGCCGGGTGGTTCGAACGTGGCGCTTGGCTGGGCGAACCCGCTTTCCCAGGTTTCCCATTTTTCCTGTCGTCCTCCTCATCTTTCTTCTTCTTGTCGACTTCCTTCGCTTCGGCATAGCGGCTAGCCATCCTCATCAAATCTTCGTAAAAGCGGGGGTGGTAGGCGTTCAGCTGCTTGTGAAAATACCCCGATCTCAAGGCATGGATGAATATCGGGATCGCCGCCTTGGAGTCAAAGTCGTAGACATTATTGACTTTCTTTTTCCACTTGATCAGGAAGTCTTTGAGGCTCTCGCCTCTATCTTGCTTTACTACGCAGAGGTGAGAGAAGGGTTTCTTACGCTGTATGCTACCGGAGAAGTATGTCAGGAAGCTTTTGGACAACTCTCCAAAGCTCTGGATCGACCCGTCCGGGATGGTGTTGAACCAAGCTTGGGTCGTTCCATCCAGGGTGGACAAGAACGCTCGGCACATGATGGCGTCCTCTGCCCCGATCATTACCATGGCAGCCTTGTACCTAGTCATGTGGACACGTGGGTCAGTGACTCCCGTGTACGCCTTGATGGCGAGTAACCTGAAGTCCCTCGGCAGAGGTACGTCCATGATGCTTGGGGAGAACGGTGCTGCCATCCGTACCTCAGGTTCCGGCGACTGCTCCCGTGCCTCCACCCTTCTTGCTAACTCCTCGATCCTTCTCTGCAGCCTTTCGACCAGGGCCGACTCGTCAGGGTGCCGGCGCGGAGCCGGCTGCCGCTCCTCCATGTGTCGGCGTGGGGCTAGTTCATCGACGTGCCGTCCATCTGAGTGTCGACGCGGAGCTGGTTCCTCGACGTTTTGTCCATCCAAGTGTCGGTGTGGAACCTGCTCATCAGCGCGTCGTTCGCCCACTGAGTGCTGACGCAGAGTCGGCTCATCGCGCCGCTCCGCCAAGTGCCGACGCGGGGCCGGTTCATCGAAGCGTCGCTCATCCGAGTGTCGACGCAGGGCCGACTCGTCACAGTGCCGGCGCGGGGCCGGCCCACGAGATGCGCCCATCCTTTCTATGCGCGATCTTTCCGCTTCCCTTTCCTCGTGTCAGCGAGGGCCTCTAGCGGAGGACCCCTCGGCACGCGACTCCGGCCTTTGCCGAGTGGGCGCCGCGTGTCCCAACCGTTCTAAGGCAGAGTGGGAGGGCCTAGGTTGCCGTCCGGCCGGTCCGCTTCTTTGGGTGCCCTCTCCCGGACCCCCGGTCCTAGTGCGACGCCCTGTGTCCCTCGCGGCACGGGTTGCGTCCTGGGCATCCACCCTCTGTGGGGATTCTACCTCTATTTCCTGAGGCCGCGGCGGGGGCACTTGGCCTTGTAGTCCCACCGCCACTTGGTTTAGTGCCGCCGTCACTGCTTGCTGAATGGTCGCCTGGAGGTTCACGACTTGGTTCGCCCCTCCATTGTGAAGTTGGTCTCGGCGGTCCCCTCCATTGTTGAGTTGGTCTCGAAGGTCTCCTCCATTGTTGAGTTGGTCTCGAAGGTCCCCGGGCCTCCCGTTGTTGAGCTGTTCTTGGAGGTCCCCTCCGCGATTGTTGGTGAATAGGTCACGGAGGTCACCTGAGGCGTTGCCATTGTTCACGTTGCGAGAACCGTGGGAGCTGCGGGACGCCATTCTTTCAAGCTTGCTGTTGAAATAGAAAAAGAGTTGTGTTATAGCCTGCTTGAGTATTGGACTCAGGCTCTCAATGAAAGCACCAATGACGGTAAATATGTTACCGAAAATATAATATAAGAGTAACGAATAAGAAAGTGACAATAGTTGTATTGCCTTTGTCTCAGTATAGAAAGTACAGTGTGTCCCCTGCTCAGCTGAGGGAAGTTCTATTTATGCTAGGTCCTAACGGTAACAACATGAAGAGACATCCTTGGGGAGTTGAGCTAACGGCAAGAATATGAAGAGTCATGAATGAGGCGTTGAGGCTTTAACTCTCTCTCATCAATGGTGGCATCAAAGGTGGCTTCAATGACAATAAAGGTGACACCTGTTGGAATTCTAACCGTTGGAGTTCTGCCCCGTTGGGTTCCCATGTGATGCTGAGTCAGATGCTCATTTGTGATCCGGGTCGGGTGCCAGCCCTATTATCCTGTCAGAAACAGTGAATTTTTTTTAACAACTTAACAAAACGACGTTGTTTTGGGAGGCGCGGGGCGCACAGTGCTATGTGCACCCTGGTGCACGGTATAACGATTGCACACTCACCTCTAAAAATTTGTCAATTATTATTATTTTTTTTTGTAGGTTACCTCCAAATTACCACTCCACATTGCTGACATGTAATTTTATTTAAATAAAAATGGTAATGATTTAGAATTTATTTTCTAATCTCCCGCGAGAAACCTAGGCCACCGTTCGAAACATACAAATGATACTCCGTGTTAGCCAAAAAAAAAAAAAAAAAAAAAAAAAAAAAAAAAACCAGTAAATAAAGTGGGAGAATATTAAAGGATGTCAGAAAACTCACTTCAAGCTCAGCTTCGAGCTCTTCCCGTTCGTGACCTGTCGCAATAGGCATTACAGCTTCGACTCGCTTCTTCGAAACAACATTTTCTACTCCGCAAAAAGTTCAGACAAATTATTCAATTCTCGTATCCGGAAAGAATCGTGCAAATGTATTCGTTAATTGTTTGAAATCTGAAAGATGGGCTTACCATGCCATGCGAATAATTCTCGGGAGTGTACAAATTTATTTCGCACGCTAGACTAGGGAGCTAGATATTAGGAAGTAAATTCTACATATCACCATTTTTATTTAAATAAAATTACATATTAGGAGAGTGGCAACCTGAAAAAAAAAAAAAAAGTTAACAAATTTTTAGAGGTAAGTGTTGTCCAATTAGATTATGTTTTAATTGATGGGGGAATTGAACACTTCGAAGTAATAAATTCATCTATTTGACACTTGTATCTAAAAATTAATAACTTTTCACTAAAATATCAAAGTAATTGTGTTATTGATGGAGAATATACCCGGGTTCAGGCTCCTGGTACGATCCGTCTTCCTGCTTCAGTAGGGTCAAACGGTTCGGGTTGAGGTCAAAGATGACGGGTCAAACTCATCATCTTCTTGTGCCTATAAAAGGGCCTTTTGCCCTTCAATTAGGGGGGGGAGGGGGAAGGGGGGTTATCTCCTCTCACCACTCTCTCTCTATACGCATGATCTCCCCCTTCCCTCTACAAAAATGCAGAAGAACAAACATGAATAAAAGAATTTGTTGATCTATATCTCTTGTTTATTTGTTCATACTCATTATATATGGTATATCCTACATACATTCGACATTACACACACATGTATTACCTACGGTACACTTCTTGCCTACTCCACGAGTACATACGCCCGTAAATTAGTACTATCAGTTATTAAGAATGTTAAAAATATGAAAGTTTAAATTGATTTCTTTAGCTCATAGTGTGTCCTCAGTGAAATGGAAGTGAATACTAAATAGTGCAATGAAACAGGAGCAAAAGAAAAGAGAAAGACAAAATAAATTACACAATAAATTTTATTCCAACAACCATCTATGGATAAGACAAAAGATATATATATAATTACAAATTACGAAAAGGACCATTAATCCATTACAATCGTTATATATATATTTTTTTGAATGTTATTGGCTCTATTACATTGTAGTATATTACAATTGTTATATAATTTACTTATAATGTCAAAACTTAATGAAATAAAAAGACTGAAAATGATTAAACACTTATAAATTATAGATGAGGCTATTTGATACTTCTCTCTCGACCTAATCATTTCCGGCCCTTTCATTTCATTACCCCTAAAGCCATAATTAAGCCGAGAGGCCGGCCAGAGCAGCAAAGCTTTTGGTGGAGCTCTTTGACCTGGTTGTCTCTCTTCCCGCGTAATTCCCTCATTGTCCAATTCACCATTTGATTTCTTCTCTTCAATTCCCCACCTACTTCACTTAAACTAATACTTCCTCTTTTCTTCCTCAACCCTTTCAACTCAACTGCCCACCCACCATAGCCTTCATAGCCACACCTTCCATCTCCCCCACCGCCGCCCACCTTCAACCATGTCCCCAATACCCTTCTGCTCTCTCCTCCTCTTCCTCTCTCTCTTCTTCTCCCTCTCCCTTTCTCAACCCCCTAGACGTAATTCAATTCCCTTATCTCCATATCTTTCTTTCTTGCTTGCACTCATAGTCTCTCGTTTATGTTTTGTTTTTAAAGTTCGTTTTTTTTGTTGTTGTTCCCCAGGTGCTCTGATTGACTGCGGCGCTGCTGTTGGCTCGGTGATCGACGGCCAAGAATGGTCGCCGGACGGGGACTATATCGCCGTTGGGGCACCCAAGAACGTGTCTTTTCCGGGTATGGACCCCAGGCTTTCGACCGCCCGTACATTCCCGGTTGTGGGCAACAATTTCAAGAAATTCTGCTACGTTGTCCCCGTGTTTCGCGGAGGGAAGTACATGGTCCGTACAACGTATTTCTACGGCGGGGTCAACGGGAATCCTACTCCGCCGGTATTTGACCAGATTGTGGATGGGACTCTGTGGAGCGCTGTGAATACAACCCAGGATTACCTTGCTCAGATCCCTACTTACTATGAAGGGATGTTTTTGGCTGCGGATAAGGCCATGAGGGTGTGCTTGGGAGCCAATGATCATACGGATTCCGACCCGTTTATTTCGGCTCTGGAGATTCTGTTGGTGGGGGATTCCTTGTACAATTCCACTGATTTCAACAATTATTCTCTTAGGTTGTATGCAAGGCACAGTTTTGGGTACAATGGCCCACCTATTCGGTTAGTTCTTACTATCTCATTGCTATTTGCTTTGAGTTTGCCTGGTTCAATGTATTAAAGCTAAGTTAACTTTGATTGGTGTTGGGCGAAGGCCAAGTCTAGCACCGGATGCCTGGGATTGTTGGGCAAAGGACTTAGTCCAGCACCCAACGTCTGGAAAATGTGATGACGGTCTATGACTCTATAAGTATATAAAGTTGTGATTTTGCTACTAGTTATAGCTTTTGGAGTAAGTGGTAAGCGTTTGACACTAACACGTAGTATCAGGGTCACGGACTCACGGTTGGGCAGAGGTTGATAAATGACCTAGTCCAGCACCCAATGTCGGGAAAATGTGATGGCGGTGTATAAAGAAATAAAGTTACGCTTTTGCTACTAGCTATAGCCTTTGGCGCATAGTTGGTGCTGGGAGGGGGAAATTGTTGGGCAAGGGCCGGTAAAGGCCAAGTCTAGTACCGGCTGGGAATTGTTGGGCAGAGGTTGACAAAGGACCTAGTCCGAGAATGTGATGACGGTCTATAAGGAAATAAAGTTGCGTTTTCGTTACTAGTTGTAGTTTTTGGCGTAAGTGGTAAGTTTTTGACACTAACAAGTGGTATCAGGGTCACAGTTGGTGCTAGGAGGGGGGATTGTTGGGCTGAGGCTGGTAAAGGGCCTAGTCCAGCACCCAGAGTCGCTACTAGCTATAACTTTTGGCGTTAAGTAGTAAGCGCTTGATTCTAAGAATTGGTTCAGTGTAATATAGGAACAGCTTGCAATTACATTAATTCTCAAGCTTTTGAAATACAAGAATGGATAACAATGGTTTTGAAGAGGAGTAATTTTAACTTTTTAGTGGCTATAATATAAGTTATAAAACAGGCTTCCATAGCTTTGTAGAGATGTTTTGACTGTAGATACCCCTCTTTGTTTGACTGTATGTAATGACTTGATTTTACCAGATACCCTGATGATCAATTTGATCGATACTGGGAGCAGTTTGGAGTGCATTCTCCTGCTGAACCAAATCTCAACAATGTGTCTGTTTCGGGTTTTTGGAATCTTCCCCCTCAGAAACTATTTCAGACACACCTTGGAATGAACAGGCCTGAACCATTGGAGTTGTTGTGGCCTCCCTCGCCTCTGCCAAACGCAACGTATCATATTGCTCTTTACTTTGCTGATGATCGGGATACATTTTCGGGGAGAGTTTTCAACATAAGCTTGAATGGTTTAGTTTATTACCCCAACCTTAATGTGACTCCATCTGGTTTAGCTGTCTTTACAAATGAATGGCTTCTCTCTGGCGTTACGAATATAACTTTAAACCCTGCCCCTGGTTCAAGTGTTGGTCCTCTGATCAATGCGGGAGAGATTTTTGAAGTGTTGCCTCTCGGTGGGAAAACACACACTCGAGATGGTAAGGCTAATGCTAGTTAATATTACCTGTATGTAACTATTTCTTGGTCTTCTCGTGTTGTGTCATATGAGCTCATCTTGGATGACCCTTGACTTTATGGCTCGTATAAATTGCAGTAGAAAAGAAAGGAAAACTCGTATAACCGGGATATCGATTTTGTTTTCCCTGCAGTCATTGCTTTGGAAAGATTGAAGGGAAGTTTCAAGAATCCTCCGCTTGATTGGAGTGGTGATCCATGTCTTCCCCCTCAGTACCCGTGGACCGGAGTTGTGTGTTCTGGAGGATCCCGAATTCGTGTGATAGCTTTGTAAGTTGCGATTATTCTAATTTACCAAGTTGCTTATGCCCCATCCCCGACGAATCAAGAAAAAGTAAATTGGTCTCGACTATTATAACTAGAAGGTGTATGCATTTTCCCTCTTCTCTGCAGAAACTTGACTAGGATGGGACTATCGGGAACAATTTCCCCGGGCATTGCCAACTTGACTGCATTGAGTGGCATGTAGGCAACGAAAAACTTCTCTCGGGTTTTAGTACATTGCGAGGGACAAATACATTTGCTAATATTATTATCTGACTTTTAACAGCTGGCTTGGAAACAATAATTTGTCTGGAGATATCCCGGATTTATCTTCTTTAAAGAGATTGGAAACTTTGTAAGTCAAGAACTGCATTATTTCTTTCACTGGCAATTTCATTATCTTTTTTTTTTTCCCCCGAAATTCCTCGTACTCATTATCTGCCCTTTCAGACATTTGGAAGACAATCTGCTCGGTGGAGAGATTTCCCCGTCACTTGGGAGCATTGAAAGCCTTAATGAACTGTAAGTTCCACTATCGTATTAAACGTTAGTCCATAACCGGCTTTCATTTGGCTTCCTATTTCTTTCGTGTCTGAATATTTTGACGAGACTTGGTATTGTTTATGTGGTTGTAGCTTCTTGCAAAACAATAATCTCACTGGCAAAATACCGGACAACCTTGTTGGGAAACCTGGAATAAACCTTAGGTAATTTATGTACGATGTTTGAATTCTTAGTTGCTGATTTAGGAATTTAATCGCCTGCCCTTCCTTCTCGTTTTGGTATTATACTGAACAATTTGTTGTTCTTCGTTTAGGACTTCTGGGAATCCATTCTTGTCGCAACCATGAACCACCTAGATGAGGAAGTGGATAAATTGAAGACTATATAAATGTATATTATTTTGGGTCCAACACTTTCACAATCTCCATTTGCATTTTTTTCTTTTCTTGTAAATCATATATGTACAACACAATGACCAGGACTTGACTCTTGAGCATGGAAAATGGTCCCCCATTTGTTGTTTAACTCACCATAGTTCAGTAGAAAGAAATGTTTGCTCAATTTTGTGTAATTAATTGGTTGTGTATAGACTGACATAAAGAAAAGAGCTCTGTTTAGATTCTTTAATTCTATCTTTTTTGTTTTTTGGTTTACAGTTTTTAATTGTATTGTGATGTGATTTCCTTCTTGTGTACCTGCAATTTGCCATGATGCAAGTGAAGTGTATACTGTTACAAATGATATACTCATAATAAAATTGTATGGATTTGTTAGGATGAAGCGCTTACGCCTTACGTCAAAAGGTATAGCTAGTAGCAAAGTCGTAATTTTATTTTCTTACCGTCTTTGGTAACATAGTTAGCTTGTCAGTTAATTTTGGTTTACTTGACGATTATTAGTTGTTTGACTTGGTTAAACAGCCAATATAAGTATTTGATTAATTAGTTTTTTGTAATAGCTTATTGCTCCAAAATGCTAAAATTTAAAAAGCTGCTCAAATTAGGTTTTTTTTTTTTTCAATAAGCTTTTTGAGAAAGTCATTTTGCATGTAATCAACTATCAACTAATGGCTAATTTATCAAACATTATTCTACAATCAGCTAATGTTATCAACTAGTCAAACCTACTAACCCAATCAGCTCACAGCTATTTACCAAACACCCCACCGTCACACATTTTTTAAATGCTGGGTGCTAGGCTTGGCCTTTTAAACTCTTTACCTATTTTCGCTCAACAATCCCCTGCTATTCGGTATTAAACTTGGCCTTTACCGATTTTCGCCCAACAGGATTATGTTCATAATTTCAGAATGATATTATGTCTCTGCTCACCTTTATTTATTTTTTTCTTTTGGAATAGTGGAAAGAATTGGTTGTGTTATTTGGAGGACTAATCTGCATGTTCTCTATACTGTGTTGCACTGGCTACTTTTGTTGTTTCTTGAGACCATTAAGCATCTTTTGGGGAAAAAAGGTACTGCTACCATTAATTTAAGTACACACACACACATATATATATATATATATATATATATATATATATATATATATATATACAGTCTCTAAGATAAGATTATTATATTATACTACTGTTTGATAGTATTTGCAGATCAAGCATCTGAGATTTCCCTTAGATGGAGCTAGTAAAATGCATGAAAATTTGTATGGTTAGGCCCTGATGAATCCCTTTGTCTACCCATTTTTGCTTCTTTTATACTCTTAATTCTTTTCATCCAAATGAAGCGATATTCTAGCCTTACTGCTAGAATATGCTTGGATGAATTGCTAGAGCAGCTTTAATGGTGTTATTGCAGGTGCTTCAAGAACGTAACTAAATATATATGCTTGATGAAGCTAGAGCTTTAATGGTGTTATTGCAGGATTTTCAAGAGCTAAATATGCTTATGAATTATAGACAACTTAAACTGGTTTACTTTCTTGTGATTCTTTATTTGCTAAGATCAAAATATGAGACTTATCCAATACATATTTTCTCGTATAATGATTGCGGTTTCCTCGTCATTCATATATATATATATATATATATATATATATATATATATGTACTTGATGAGCTTAAATGGTGTTGTTATTGCAGGTTGTTGAAGAACTAAATGGGATTAGGTCTTTTTTGGATGTAATTCAGGGTTTTAACGGTCGAACATAATGAGTAATTGTAGACATTTCTAAAGGTGGAATACTTGATTTGGAGATTTAAAGCTATTCATATCCAAAGTCAAGATTTTATAGATACATTATAGACACCTTTAAAGGTGAAACAGCTGACATAGAGATATAAGGCTGATCTATACTTAAAATGTAAAGATTTTGTAAATACATTATTAATACCTCTAAAGATGAAACAGCTTACTTAAAAATTTAAGACTTTTCTATACCCAAAGTGAAGTATGGAATGCAGTAGATTCAAAGCTATGATGACAAAACATGGAAAAAAATGGGAAATTCATGAGATCCATTAGAGGGAACATCAAAATAATCTAAATTTTACAGTAGAAAAGATATACTAAAAGATGAAGAGCAGATCGAAAATGAATGTTGAATTAGAGAGAGACATCATCATAATCATCTCTCTAATTTACTAGCCTTTTTGAAGGAGGAGAAAATGGGAGGCAGTGCTGCAGTGGTCTTCCCCTGTGAGCAAATAGGCATATTAATCACAGGCCTCACCCTTATAGTCGCCGATCTAGTTCTCTCCAGCCCTTTCTTCACCCTCATCTTCACATTACTCTTATTCTCCCTTTCCTTGCTCTCATCTCCGCCGGACACAGAGCTCCCGGAGGAAGAAGACGACGACGTCGAAGAAGACGGCGACAACGAAGAAGAACCTCGCTGTTTCCTCAGCCTCAACAGCTCTTTCCACAACACCGTGCATTTCGGCGGCCGCGGAGATGGATCCTCGTCCAGAAACCAGCTCACCGCCGCCGCCCTGCCGCAGCTCTCCTCCTTCTCCTCCTCGCCGGCGGCGGCGTGCTTCTCCGTTTTCAGGCTGATCTTGCTCAGCTTCTCGCACTGTTGCTGCTGCATTTGCCAGAACGGACGCAACTTCCCCTCGAAGAACAACTCGTCGGCGGTTATCATGCTCTCGCTGTTCATCTTGCTCGACAGGAATTCAAACTCCGCTGCTACATTATTCCTCACTTTCTCCTTTTTACGAACATCTTTCTCTGTGTCCGAACTAGGGGTTATGGATATGAAATCTTTCTCCTCCTCCTCCTCCTCGCCGCCGTCGAGAAAATCAGCGGAGAAGGAAATCCTGGGACTCGAGGTAGTAGTAGTAGAAGGCTCCATGGATGGCGTTAAAAGAGAAGAAGAAAGAAAGAAAAGCTTTACTGCATTATTAGTACGTGTTTGTTGGAGAGTTTTGAGGTTCGATCTTTCTCTCACTCAGCTTCTTTTATATAAAGCTTTTGGCCGGTGAGAATATTTAAACCAAGTGGTCTGGTGAAGATGAAACCAGATGAGCTAAGGGGGTGTTTAGAATATAGAAAACAGGCACATGGACAACTTTAGGGCTATAGGACAAAACCTTTCTTCTATGGCATCCCCCTGTCTAGCTACCTCTAATTTTAAATCCATAGCATGTAGGACAATAAAGTCATACAGCTGCCACTTTTCAGTTAATACCACTTCAAGTCCTCCGAATATAGTGGTACTGCCACGTTTAGTCATTCAACTTTCAAATTTAACCGTTAATGAATAAGACCAAAGTTAGGACCATGTACAGATTGTTAAGATTATGAAGTTTGAAGGATCATGAGTGTGGTTAACTTGACGGTTAAATGACCATGAGTGGTTAAATTTGAAAATAGACCATTGAAAATTTAGGACTATATGTGGTGGCGGTGGCCACTATGCTCAGAAGACCCTGGTTGGTATTAACTCTTCCAAGGCGTTCGGTTGGAAGGAAGGAATTAAGGGTGAAAGAAATTGTAATTCGCTGAGAAAAGAATTTAAAATTACATTGTTTGGTAGGAGGATAGAATTATTCGGAATGGAAATGAGAGAAATGATATAAAAACTAAAATACTCTTGTGCAATAATATTAATAATAACATTCAAGGACAAATATATCATTTCCTTCATTTTCCCTTTTCTTTGTATGGGTGAATTACAATTCTTAGAAAACCTATAAATTGCAATTCTCTCCAACCAAACAATATAATTTATCATTTCATTGAATTATATTACAATTCAATATCAATGCAATTCATGCCAACCAAACACCCCCTTAGTATTAGGAAATTCCATAACCCCTACTCTTATTTAAGGAGAAAGAAACTAGATCTGAAGATAAATCGCCGACTGAAACTTCTTCCGTTTTAACCATGAACCGTACGGTTTCTGACTCTGATTTCACCCGAATCCGGGACCCCTTGAATTTGTTTGGATATTTTATTTTTTTTTTTTTGATAAAATTTGTTTGGATATTCTACTGCTGAGCTTACCAAATAATGTTTGGCTGTTTAAGATTGTGACATTGCATCATCGGACATTTTGCATCTTTGTGCTTTGTTAACCAAGATTCTTAATTTGCAGAGGATAGAGCTGTGACATTTTATGGCCAAGCCCAGTATTTCTCTTGTTAATTATTTCCAGTAAAAAAATAGGGATAAAAGTCAAATAAACCCTCCAACTATATATCAAATGTAATTAGACCCTTGAACTAAAAAGAAATTCAAAAACCCTTACACTTGTTAAAAATGTGCAATTAACTAATTTGACCTATAATAACATGTTATCTTCAAGTCACATGCCACACGATTGCCACGTAATAAAATGTCACATAGATTAATATTTTTAAAAAGAACTAATTTCACTTTTGGTCCCACGACTTTAGAGGTTCTATCATTTTTGGTGCACAATTTTAAATTTTTTAAATTTTGGTGTCTAACTTTGTTATTTTTATCAATTTTGGTCCTTTCGATCAAATTGACTGCGAAATATTGCCAGATTTTACATTTTAGGGGCAAAATCGTCATCCCAAGGAAAGATATTCAATATTTAAACAAAAGAAAAATCATGTTAAGAGAAATATAAGAGTTTGGCAATCGTCGATGCTATAAATCTCATAGATCTGTGTCTAGTTTCTGTCCGTCTTCCCAATTATTCTCATCGATCAAACACCTATAGATATGATTTTAGAGTGATTTTGTTTAGATATTGAAGATGTTTCCTTGGGGTGACGATTTTACCCCTAAAAATATAAAATCTGGCAATATTTCATCGTCAATTTGATTGAAAGGACCAAAATTGATAAAAACAACAAAGTTAGGCACCAAAATTGAAAACTTTTAAAGTTGTGCACCAAAAGTGATAGATCCTCTAAAGTCGTGGGATCAAAAGTGAAATTAATTCTTTTTAAAAATTATTAAAATAATAAATCAAATTAATTAAAAAAAAAAAAAAACCACCATGGCAGAGAGCTGCCATGGCTTCTTCCGTTCTTCGTCCACGTTGAATTGGAAGGAGTCAGAGCCGTCCAGTTCGACATGGACAAAGTAGCTTGCGGGTTTCTCCGTCCGATCTGGACGGAGAAACTCGTCAGCTTCTTCGTCAGCTCGGACGAAAAAATTGCCGGTTTCTTCATCCGAAATGAACAGAGAAGGCAACTGTCGGTTTCTTCGTCCGAAACGGATGGAGAAACTAGCCGCGGGCTTCTCTGTCCGATTTGAACGGAGCAGTCATGGTTTCTCCGTTCTTAACTTACGGTGAAGCATGCCAGCTTCTTAATCCTGGGGACGAAGAAGTTGGCGACTTTTTTTTTTTTATATTTTTTTAATTGAAATGCCACATAGGATGTCATGCAATCAAAATTAACTGGTTACATATTGGTAACCTCTTAAATGTGTTAATTGTATATTTTTAACAAGTGTAAAGATTGAATTTAACATTTTTTTAGTTCAAGAATTTAATTGCATTATGACACATAGTTGGAGGGCTTATTTAACCCTTATCCCAAAAAATATAGTAATAAGGTCAATTCCATGCTTCTTCTTCTATGTTGGTATTATTTATGCAGCCAACCTACACCTCAAAAGCAAGAAGAGCTAGCTGCCCTAAAAGCTGCACTAATTGATGGGTTTTTATGGCAATGGTTAGGCATTATCCATTATTTAGAATACAATTATTATGTTCATGCATGACAGGGCAAAACTGTTCATGCATTAACAAAACTCTTGGATTGGTGGATGGAAAAGTACTATGGGACAATAAAAAGAAAAATCAATCTGGCCAGCACTTTGCTCCTTAATTAGGCCGGTTCAATGTAAATAAGAATGAATTTGAATATGATATAAGATTAAAGGTGCATCTTACAATTAAGGTCCATTCAGAACACCTCATGACTTGATCAAACAAAAAAATTAAAATAAATTTTAACTAGAATTAATTTCCTGACAAAAGTTTACAATAATGATGCTCCAATGCTCCATAGTACAACTATATGTTTTTTTGGGTTGTACATGATAGCATTAGTTATTGTCTTCGCAATACTTAGTACAATAATATTAAAAGTTGCGTAAGATAAAAAAGTACTAGTATTGATTAATGCTTTTAATATACCAGAAATAATGGTGTAAGATATTGTAAAAAAATTTGTTAAATTATTTAAAACTTTTGGCAAATAAATTTTTTTGTTTAAGCCCGTCTATAGAGTGTGAGCTTAGTTGCAATGGGAGTATTAAAAATGAATTAGAAGAGTAATATTACATCTATTTTTATTTTTTGTTTCGTTTTTTACTCTATTCTGACGTGACATGTTTTAATTGGTCTAAAAAAAAGATTGTGTGACTGAGCTACCGTTTCAGCTAGGTTTGTCAAACATAGCCACTGTCTCGGTTGAGCTAGTCACACATGAGTAGGGTTTACCTTTTGCATATTTTTAGATAATGACTCTTCAGATTTTTTTTGTTACACAAAAAAAAAAAAAAAAAAAAAAAAAAAAAAAAAAAAAAAAAAAAGGTCACAGTAAGAAGGAGGACACCCTGCCTGTCGAGTTCTCATTAGAAATCTTCAACATGAACACAAACGAAACCTTTAATTATGTACCGAAATAAAGGGAATCACTTCTATTCTCAGAGTTGAGGTATATGAAAAATGACTTTTTATGTTGATTTTATCCTTCTCTCAGTAAAATTATGATACGTGATTAGAGTTTTACTCAATCGGATGGCATTTATATATCCTTTTATATAAGAAAATGAAATGGTCTGAAGAGAGAGGGTTTTGCAAGTTTGACCCTTAATATAGCTTAAAATTAAACTAACAGAGCTCATAATAACACAAGAGGAGAGGATTCCCATGCATGTGGGCACATGAGACCTAATTTCACACCCATGTGATTATGCACTAATTCCCAGCAAAATCCAATCAAAAATTGATTTGACAAGAATGCCCCTCCGAAAGGTCCTCTTCTCCCCTGGTGTGTAGTGTTACTGTCCATCCCTGAGGATGGGTACATTTGTACCTTCATAAAGCTTACAAGTGGTGGGGATCATGCCAAGTTCTTGAAAAGCCTGCTTTAAGATTTGGAGGGTTCTTAACTACTCTAGACATCTAATCAATGGAGGGTGAATCTTCTTCATTTTTTATTTTATATGCTCTCTGTGCTGTAACAAATAACAATAATTAGTGTTTCCAGATGATAGTATCTTGCAGGATTATATCACTTGCCCTGATTAATGCTTCTGCTAATTGGGATTATCAAATTAAAGTCTTACCCTTTGTTGGCATAATGGTGAAGTGCAATGGTCCTGCAGGGCATATAGCTGCATTTGTACTGCATTTTTTTTACTGCTAGGTGCTAGCTACCACAGTGAGTCAAAATATATTTCACTCTTTTGATTTATTAGTATATTTTGGTATTTTAGGTGACCGGTAATAATGTTATCGGATATATTTTATGTATTAGTAAACAGAAACAATTGTATTGCTATGATTTGTGTACCATATATAAACAGGAGCGCGTCCTCTTTTGCTACATATGGTCAGTCTTAATACTATAAACCTATATAAGCGAGGATAATTGAATAAAGTAATAGATCCGACCCGGTTCGTCTAACCCATCAAAGCAGTCAAACAATGGTCAGGAGCAAAGAACATGTGGAATGGTTACAATAGTGATAGCAACGACCGGCTCCTAATAAGTGACACTACCATCCATAACTCCTATCTTTGATGAGGCGGTGTTCTTAATGCATTCTCTTGTAACCGATTCACATGTTCTCTGCTTCTGACCGTACGTTGTTTGACTGTTTTGACGGGTTAGTCGCACCGGGTCAGATCTAGTACTTTGTCCGATTATCATGTCATTACGATTGAATTTAAAATCTTGTATTTACTAATTCGAAATTTAGTGGTCTAGCTTGATAGCCCCAACCACTTAATTAAGGCTATTCTTTGTTACAGAGAAGTGATATGGAACAAAATATGCATGGAGTTTATATGTAAGCTCATCTTTAGTATTTTTAATTAAAATTTTAATAAATTTATTACAAAATAAAATACTTTCTATGAAGATAAATAATGAAAAAAATAAAAATTTTTACTATAAATATGATATTGAGTTAATACCCAAAATGGTTCTCGACTATAGTAGTTTTTCTCAATTTTGTCCTAAACGATTTTGGTGACCTAATGTAGTCCCAGACTTTTGTGTTTTCGCTCAATTTAGTCACCCGTTTGTTATTCCGCCAAATTGGTGTTAAATAAAGGGACAATTTAGTAATCTCAATATTGACATCTCTTTACTCTCAGGCCTGCGAAGTGCGAAATTCCTCTTTCTTTTACGGATTACTCCCAGAATTACTAACAGACCTGCGAGTCAAATTTTATATTTGTAGATTTGGGAGTAATTAGTAAAAAAAAAAAAGAGGGATTTCGCACTTTGCCGGTCTAGGAGTAAATAGATGTCAATATTGAAATTACTGAATTGTCTATCTATTTAACACCAAATGGACGGAACACCAAACAGATGACTAAATTGAGCAAAAGCATAAAAGTCTGGGACTAAATTGAGCAAAAGCATAAAAATCTGGGACTACATTAGGTCACCAAAGTCGTTTAGGACGAAATTGAGAAAAACCATTATAGTCGAGGATCATTTTAGGTATTAACTCATATGATATTATAGTGTAAGTATATTAATTGTTTTACGTTGGAATTCGAAAATAAAGATTTAGATTGATTGAATGATATATAAGTTCATATTTTGTAGTGAAAATATTTTAATTTATTAAAATTAAAAGTTTAAAATGTTAATTTAAAAATGTCAAAAGTTTTAATTGAGCACGTCGGATAAGTACAATAGTTTGAGGTTTTGGGGTTAAGGCTAAGAATTTTAAACCCGTCAAAAGAATATATAAGTCCGATAATTCGATAGGACTAATTAACTCAAGGCAAATTATGCTGTGGAACAGTGTCCACCTTGTAAGATGGACACGGTTTCAAAACTGTTCATAATTATGAATATATAGTTCAAAAATTATGAATATATAGTTCTATAATTATGAACGTAGAGTTGTGAACATAATTATGAACATATAGTTCTGTAATTATGAATAGAGAGATTCAATAACTGTGAATATGAAGTTAAAAAATTATGAATATATAGCTTTATAATTATGAAGATATAATTCATTAATTATAAACATAGAGTTCTGTAATTGTGAATATAGAGTTCAATAATTATAAATATGAAATTCAAAAAATATAAATATATAACTTTATAATTATGAACATATAATACAGTAATTATAAATATAAAACAGTGTACACATTACATCATAACGATTGTTAACTCAAAATCGAACGAACTGAAACAATTGACATTCTTATTTAGAACTCTCCTCGTCACCTAAACTAGATAGATAGGGTAGGGTGAAGACGTAAGTAGCTGATTGATTGTGAGTGCGGTAGTAGCGGTAAATTTAAGGAGGTAGAAAAGAATAGAAGAACCAAAATAAATAAATAAATTGTAAGAGTGTTTAATAAGCGTAACGGAATTGTCCAGTACTACTATGAACACAGCTCTTTAGTGGTTTCAGAAGGCAGTAAGGTAATTTATTACAACGTGAGGTAAACAACACAACGTGGTACTTTTATGATTCAATAAATTTAATGAAAAAGTGTTAAATAAGTCACTGAACTAGAAACAAAAGTTCGATTGAATCACACAATAAAATAAAAAAAAATTCAAATAAATCATTGAATTAGAGACTAAAATCCAATTGAACCACGAACCATTAAAAAATTTAATTAAACCACTCAACATTCAAAAGTTAACCAATTTTTCCATCCATTGTTCCAACTCCAAGTTCATGTAGGTTAGTTTTGAATGACCAAAATTGGATGACTTTTGAATGTTGTGCGGTTTAATTGGCTTTTTTATGGTTTAGTGGCTCAATTGGACTTTAGTCTTTGGTTCAATGACTTATTTGAACTTTTTTTTTTTTTTTTTTTTTTTTTTTGGGTACAGTGGCTCAATCGAACTTTGGTTTCTAGTTCAACGATTATATGAAAAAATTAGATTACTTTTGAATGTTAAGTGATTTAATTGTACTCTTTTTTAGTTCGATACCTCAATTGGAATTTAATTTCTAGTTCAGCATCCTATTTTAACTTTTTTTTTTTAGTCACTTAATTGAACTTTAATTTGATCTTTGCTCAATGGCCTATTTGACCCTTTTTTCTAAATTTTTTCTTTCAAAAAAAAAAAATGTATGCATTAGTGATGTCTGGCATGAAAAGGACGACAAAGGTTTTGTTATTCATCGATGTCTTCAAATTTTGAATGTGTATTGTACTTGCATTACTTCTCCATTCACAGTTTACGACTCATACGGTTGCATTCTACACAATTCGACAATAATATACTTTCTGTTTATACTTTAACTGTCTTTATTAACTAAAGAAATAAAAATTTAAAGGGTATATTTACACTACCTGTAACCTTAAAAATTCCTAAGATTTTGTTAAACTTGTGAAAGTTCTCAATCACAAACGATGCATGGCTAAACAACTGTAAACTGAAGAAGGGTGGTTTTTTTTTTTTTTTTTTTTTTTTTTTTTTGGGGGGGGGGGGGGGTGGTGGGTTGGGGTACGTGGGGGGGGGGGGACCATTCTTGGATTAATTAAAAAACATTAAATTATAACGGCTTGGGAGCCTGGTTTCATGCAAAGTCTGGCTGTTAACGTGAACCACAGCTTTTTTTAAATAGCCTTCATTATGATCTCAATAGCTGTTAATTGGTCTCTGTGTTTTGACCTAAGTATTTTTTTTCTTTTAAAAAAAAAAGAAAAAAAAAAAAAGAATTCCCTATGTTTATATATAATCCAATAGAAAGAGGAATCAATGTGTAGCTTAGGTTGAGGTTATTATAGTACACACTGTGTGGTTGGGGTTTTTTTTTTTTTTTTTTTTCCTTACATAGAATTAGCCAAGTTTAAAAGTTAAATACAGACCATTTCAAAATGTGTATATACAAATGAACAAATTGAGAATATAGAAAAATAGGTCTTATATTAGTTGTTGAGCATATTTAATATATAAATATAATTGTGCATCTCAATTATAAGCTTATATTTTTAGTTGAAACAAAATGTATCTTTCAATTTGATATTAGAATCAACTTACCTCTCGTCAACATACAATCCACAGATAGTGTGTGCAGCCTAAGCTAATTATCATCTTAGACATTTTAGTTGAGACAGAACACATCATTAAATTTTAATAAGTAGGTCAAGATCAAGACCAAAGTCCGGGATAAATGTATTAATTTTATCACTATATGTAAGAACGTATCAACGTTTTAGTATACAAGATAAGGATAATAGTAGATCGAATTTGAATGCAGATTTATTGTCAGTAAGATTTAGTATAGCACGGGTACAACTAGATCACTAAACTATGCATGTATTCCAAGAGGGAAAATGATACTTATATTCTCTAATTTTACTCCCTGACCTACAAAATGAAGATAACTTATCAATGATAGCCACGGCCTCGTCAATGAGTAAAAGTGAGTAAAAGTGAGAGGGAATGAATTGATGATAAGCTAATGGTTTCACATGAGATCAAATTAAAGAGACAAAAGAGGCAGGTTAGTTAAAACGTAACACACGATTTGATGCGAACATTCTTGTCTTGTAGGCTTGTGATTTGTTGAAGCAACAAACAACCAACATTTGTCAATGGTTTATGAGGACAGGGAGAGACAAGCAGCTAAGGGATAACCTATACCTAACCATCACATAATTTTTGGCCACTGTCAATCACATGAAATGACTACTCCCTAATATTGTTTTTGTCGTCTCAGCTCACCACACGTTACCACCCGCCCACAAACCTTAATTAATTCACAACACTGTATTTGAATGTCGTACTATACGTGCACGCAACATGTTTAAGTCTGAGGTTGAGACCATCCAGCAAATTAAATGTCTGAAAATTGGAATACTATACGCAGCTAAAACATGTATTGTTCATTTGGTCTCCATCGCCTTATCTTCAGGTACATGTCGATCTGTTGGGTTTTTGACTAACGGGGTAGTCATTCGACAAGCCCATCAGATTAATAAGAGATAATATAAATAATTGATGAGAGGAAAAACAAGGGATAAGATAATATTTATATGGAAACTGAAAGGTGAAAGCCACAAACCCTTTTAGGTGCTGGTGCCAACTGAAATCCATTATATTTTGTAGGTAGTTTGTACTTGTACAATTGTATTTTTCTCTAGAGAAATGTAGATATATATCAATTGAGTTCCCATTTGCGGCTAGAGAGTGGCGACCTTTGTGTCATCTTAGACAATGGTAGTCGTGAACCCTTATTACTAGAGAGTGGATGTCTCCCCTTTTACAATGTGACCCTAAGGGTATTTATACATAGAGAATGGAGTGAAGAAAGCAAAACAATAAAAATAAAAAAAAATTAACAAATTTAACCTTTACAAATCTTGGTAAATGAATTTGGGATTTATTTCCTAAGTTATGGGATCCATTTTCTAATGATAGAGAAGGAAATCTCGCCCCGAATTTGAAAAAATCTTCAAGATACTACTCTTCAGCTCCTGGGCAACATCCCGCTAGTCTCCTTGTTTCCCGACCACCTGCGACCAACCGCCTAGCGAGCACTATACTGACCGGCCGAACCACTTGGTGCTCCTGACTGGGTGCTGGTCGATGGGTTGACTACCCGCTATTGGTTAGCAGGTTGGTCGCCTTCTCATCCGGGGGTACGGGGGAAGGATGCAAAATTACCAAATTGTCACCACATTATTTTTTAATCATTGATAATCATGGATGTTAATTTAGGCAAGATTAATGGCTCAGATTCAACGGCACAACTGCACGGCAGCATGGGAGACACCCCACCGCACGGGAACTAAATTATATATATATATATATATATATATATATATATATATATATATATATATATATATATATATATATATAAACTAATGTATAATATATTATATTATTATAATTAAGGAATTAATTCTATGTACTATCTGACCGAAATTAATCTACGAAAATAATAATAATTACTTATTATTATTATTATTATTATTATTATTATTATTATATTATTATTATTATTATTATTATTATTATTATTATTATTGAATTAATTCTATGTACTAATTGGTCAAAATTAATATACCAAAACATAATAATTATTCATTAACATAATTTCTTGATATAATTGTCTTACACTTTCTGTTTAAAAAATAATACAAATTTATAATTCTATACATATATATTTTAACAAACGCATAATATTATTATAATTAAGGAATTAATTCTATTTACTAACTCGCCGAAATTAATGTATCAAAACAATAATTATTTACTAACATAATTGCCTAGTATAATTGTCTTCCTCATACTTTCATTTTGAAAAATCTTACAAATTACAATATTCTAAATGTGTTGAAAATATTGATTTGTGACCATGTAAGCAACAAAACAACTTCAACAGCAAATATTGCATACAAGAAAATTTTCAAAGTTTGTAAAAATTTGTCCATATTATATTATCATATTTTAATATTATAATTGTTATTAAATTTCTTATCTTTTTACATTCTAACACAAATTTACAAGAGTAATGAAATTACTCATGTTTTGATTCCAAGTATTTGTAATTCTTAACTACTGCCTAATTTTATTTTATTTTTTTTCCTTTTGAAACATATTTATTATTTATACTAAAAAATTACCTAAATCATATATAAGAACAAAACAATTCTAAATTAGGTGATTTAATTCAATTTTTTTTCACCGATTTATGCCTTTTAAATTATTTTTCCTTTTTTTTTTCTATTCTTTATTAGTAATAATATAATTGTCTAAATCATATTACAATATCAATTTTTTAAAGATAGTTGCGTCATATATTATTTAATTAATGGATAAATATTAATTCTTAATTAATTAGTGATACTTTTTCACTAATCTTATAATCAAATAAATGCGTACTTACAAATATTAGAGTTGTTTATAATTTTATTATCTAAATATATAATAAAAAAAATTTATTCGTTCATCGCACAGATAATTTAGTAGTTGGAATAAAAACAAATAAAAAATTAATAAAAATAAACATAAATAAATATGTAAAAATATAATACATACATACATACATACATACATACATACATACATATATATATATATATATATATATATATATATATATATATATATATATATATGTGTGTGTGTGTGTGTGTGTGTGTGTGTGTGTGTGTGTGTGTGTGTGTGTGTGAAAAGTTCCATACTGAATGTACACACAATACCTTTTTTTTTTATTTTTTTTTCTTCATCATTTTTTATTCTATTGTTCAAAAGTAGGGAAATAAAAATATAGTGAGTTTTATAATTACTAAAAGATTGAACCGATAATAAAATAGCAAAAATAGCCTAACAAAGATAATAATAAGTATCAAATCCAACAACAAGATACAAAAATTACCAACCAAACACCTCCCCTAACATTGCTCCCACCTTTTAAAACTTGATGGAGAAAAAGAAGATGAAAATGTTAGTTAATATAAAAAATTTGATGAAATATAATTAAATGGATGAAAAAAAAAAAGGATATTTAAAGAATACACAACGCATTTACGTTATGAATAATACTACATCCTCACTCTAGTTTTGAATATATCATAACTAAAAATATTTAAAAAATTAACCAATAATTCAAAATTTAATTTGAATTTCGAGTTTTATTGCAGATCATATTAAAAAAAAAAAACGTAATTTTAAAATTAGATTATATTGAGATAAATAGATGTGAAATAGAGTAGATATATTATGGTGGGTAAAATAAAAACACCACAAATGACCTCTTAAGAATTGTGCGAGACAACAAATAAAAAATAATTTTTCAATTTTTTTTTATTGCGAAACATTTGAGTGGTGTGGTGTTACGATGAGAAGCAGCTAGCGGTCAAAATTAAGGCAGGCACCTGAAGAAACCACAAAACCGAATATTTCGATCACGGTGGGACTCGAACCCACAATCTCCCGCTCCGGAGGCGAGCGCCTTATCCATTAGGCCACGCGACCTTGTTGTTCATTTCTTGTTATTTGATTCTCTTCTATCAAGCTTATTATGGTTTTTGTCTCCTCAAGTCTCTTCTTGTCAAGTCTTTTCTAATTTTTCCTATCTTGTAATTTTTCTTTTAACTTTTCTGGTTAAGTCTCTTTTAATTCTTTCAAAATTAGAAGACATTTTAAAGAGATATAAGAACCAAGAAAACAAACTCTTATAAAAATCAAATAAGAAGATTCTTAATCAATAGAATCTCTGTCAAAATTAAAATAATATTTACAATTTTACAACACTAAAATATTGTGGAGTATTTAAATTTCAGATAACTATATCTGAAATATAATATTTACCCATCTACTATATAAATCTCTAACAACATAGTTTTTTTTTTTTTTTAAAAAATACATATTTCTTGTTATATATTCATTTTTTTAGCACTCTGAGGATTCCAGTACGAAAACAAATATCTAAGACACCTAAATAAATTGTTTTTTTTTTTTAAAGAAGAAAAATCTACGACTAAGCTCATATAGGGGTTTATAATTTCAAAAAATTATTGAAGAAAATAATTTATTTTCTTGTAAATCAAACAACCTATTTAATATTGAGCTCTTAAAAAAGAAAATTTTATTTTCGTCCATACTATGATTTTACTAAAGGAGAAAAAAAATGAAAAAAATTGCAGAGAAAAACAAGATGAAGCTAGAAATCAATAGCAAAAATGGAAATAAAAAAGGACACAAGATTTATGTGATTCGAAAAAGTGCATACGGTGATGACAGCGAAACAATTCTTTTATTAATTGTGATAATAATATATATTTAGGTTCAACAATATGCCTACAGTAATCACAATATTTAAGTAGTTCTATTGTTTAATATACATCTTTGTTGTGCTTCGCTTCATTTGCTTCACCCTACTAGATTCTATCACCCGTCATCTTCTAGTAAGATATGAAATATATACAATAAAAACGAGGAAAAAGTATCAAATATGCCAACGATCCGAACTATTAATGTTTGTGCAATTAGGTCATCGAACAAATAAACTGTGCAATTAAACTATTTAACTTTATAAATTTGGAAAGAATTATTTTACATGCTTAACTTAAAAGTAACCTACTAAAAATAATATTTGCACAAATTTATAAAATTAAATGATTTATTTGGCCTTTTTTTCTAAAAACAAACATATGTCTTGGGTCAATCTACAAGGGTCAAGCCAGTAAAAAACGGAATAAAATGATGGAGAACTGTAGATAAAACGCTGAGGCTGTCCTTATCCCTGCAAACATCTCCTACTTTCAAAAATGGGTCCCACTTCCACATCATCCCATTTGCAAATCATCTACTATTCACACTACAACCCTGCAAATCCAATCAACCTTCAAAAGTGGGCCCAACATATTAAAATAACATTATTAATAATATTAAAATACTTAAAAGTACAAAAATCAAATAAAATTTTAAAAAAATATATACAAAAGCTGCCGCGGCAGTACAGCCGCGGCAGCTTTTTCAGGGTTTGCAAATTTGCTTGCAGTGCAAATTTGCAAACCCATTTCATTAAAAAAAAAAATAAAAAATGTATATGTGGCTTTGCCACATCAGCTTGCAAAGCCAATATTGGCTGGGATAATCCCAGCCTGACTGTAATTTCTTCTGTTTTCTGACATTATAACGGCTATAACAGGTTTCAAAAAAAAAAAACGACTATAACAGAGCTTTGTCCTGGAGTAACTATGGCGATATAACGTACGTTGAAATTTTCATGAAAGGTCAGAAAATTGAAAAATACGAGTGTGTTTGATTCGCACATGAAAATCAGAATCGGATTGAGTATTAAATACTTGGTAATAGTAATGAGTTTAATTTGGTAAAAGTATTTTGAATGTTTGATAGTAGGGTGGAATGAAAATGATTAGGTTAAGGATGAATAATGGGATGAAACCCTTATAAAATAAGGGAATGAATTTTTCTATTAATGAGATATTTCAAACCCATAGTAGTATTTAAAAAACCAGTCAACAAAACAATAACAATCACTTTCATACATATACCTGAGTGCTAAACCTACCAACTAAATACACCCTACGAAAAATCAAACAGAAATTAATCATTATTCTTTAAAATCAAAATCAATTTAATTATTTTTATGTTTTTACTCAGGGTACATAAATAGGCAAAATATTTGGGGATAACAATTAGTATTCTGTCACTTGGTGAAACAAATATTTCGATCACGGTGGGACTCAAACCCATAATCTCTCACTCCGGAGGCGAGCGCCTTATCCATTAGGCCACGTGACCTTGTTATATTATTATTATTATTTGAACTCTCTTCCTGGATGCTATGTTTTCCTGATTTTATTTCCTGAAGTGTCACTTATTATATTATATTTAAAAATAATACAATAGTTTTTTTTTTTGTTTCAATTTTAAAAAAAAAATTATTTTAATAATTTTAAATAAAATAATTATTTTGAAATATTTTTTTTTTTTAAAATAGCCTCCCTAGCTAGCCGGAGACGAAGGGGTCGTCTCCAGCTAGGCCTGTGCATAACCCGCCCAACCCAACCAACCCGAACCCGACACACGAGAATGGTTCGAAAACCGAACCCAAGAAGCCAAATCCGAACCGCGGCGTAGAACGACGCCGGTTTAATGAGTTCGGGGAGGGGGGGTATATTTTCCACCCGAACCCGTCCGACTACCCGATTTAGACTAAGGCTTCGTATAACCTAAGTAATGCGACGTCGTGTAGGTTGAGTATATATAGAAGAAGGAGCGGAGAACTCTCAAACCCTAGTCTCATTTGCGCAGCTCTTCCCTTCTTCCAGAGAACTCTCTAACTTCTCTCTACCCTAGTTCTCTCAAAGTCTCTCGTTCTCTGACTTCTCTCTCAGCCCTTCTCAGTTCTCAGAATCTCAGCTTCTCTCAATCTCTGAGAGTGTGACTGTGTGGACTGTGGAAGCTATTATTCTCCGGTGGAAGCCCTCAAGCCCCATTCCTTTCCGGTAGCCCCTGACCTCTGAGAGTCTGAGTCGAAGTGAGTCTCCGGTGGATTGCAGTTCGCTGGCTAGGAATCGAAGCCCTTTGTTCTCGGGGGTTTAATTTAGAGAAACGAAGTAATCTCTATTCTCTAAATCCTAGTCTTTTAGATTGTTAGATACTTAGATTATATTCTTATACTCTTATAGATTGTGATTTGTGTGGACTGTGATAATGTGATCTGTTGAGAAGTTCCAGATTGCATGTCACTTGTCTCTAATTTGTGATACTTTGATAGTTTGATTAGGGTTTATGTGATTATGATTCACTGATTTGTGTGGACTGTGATAATGTGATCTGTTGAGAAGTTCCAGATTGCATGTCACTTGTCTCTAATTTGTGATACTTTGATAGTTTGATTAGGGTTTATGTGATTGTGATTCACTGATTTGTGTGGACTGTGATAATGTGATCTGTTGAGAAGTTCCAGATTGCATGTTACTTGTCTCTAATTTGTGATACTTTGATAGTTTGATTAGGGTTTATGTGATTGTGATTCACTGATTTGTGTGGACTGTGGTAATGTGATCTGTTGAGAAGTTTCAGATTGCATGTCACTTCACTCGCTTGTCTCTAATTTGTGATCTGTTGGTGGAAGCTCTAGCCCATGTGTCCCTTTGCCCTTGGAAATCCATATTCCATATAAATGATGATTGATGAGCATTATAAATTTATAATTTATAAGTGTAAATCTGTGTAACTGTGTTGTCCCTTAAAGGAGTTAAAGGCTTAAAGGGTTAATTGTCCCTAATCTAGTGGAAGCCCTAGCCCCTGTGTGTGAAATCCATATAGATGATGAGCATTATGAAGTGGCATACATCTACTTAGCTTGAATGCCTGAATATGGATTTCTTTGTAAATTGTAAATTGTATTAAGTTTATGGATATGTGACCCTTAAATCGTTTTATGTGCAATTCTGCATACATGATGCCATGTGAAATTAACTGAAAGTAATTATATGAATATATGTGGTAATGTGCATGTTTGATACCTCTGTCCATAGTTGTTGATGATTTTCCCTGAGTGATTTCCCATTCACTGATACTTTACTTTTTTTAGATGGAAAGTATTAGTGGTTTATCTGGAAGTCAACCTGAGGTGGAAGCCACAGCTGTAGAGACAAATACATCTCAGTCTCAGCAGCCTTTGCCTCCACCTGTTCCTAAGAAAAGGAAAGTGGTTGAGACCAGATCTCCTGTATGGGATCACTTTGAAAAGATCAAAGACTCTGAGGGCATTGTTATCAAGGGAAAATGTTTATACTGTGTTAGGGTGTATTGTAGTGAGTCCAAGAAACATGGGACTTCTTCTCTTAGACTCCATGTGGTAAACTGCCTTAAAAATCCTCACTCTTAGGATACAAGGCAGTCCTTGCTTACTTTCCAACGTGAACCTTCTTCTGCTGGAACTGAAAGTAGTGAAGGATCAAAAGGGGTGTTAGGTACTTGGGTATTTGACCAAGACTTGATAAGGAGAGCCTTAGCTGAGATGATTATTCTGGATGAATTGCCTTTTAGGATAGTTGAGGGACAGGGGTTTAGAAAGTTTGTGTTTGTTTGCTGTCCTAGGTTTAAAATCCCTTCAAGATGGACTATCAGTAGGGATATTTTTAAGATTTTTTCTGATGAGAGGCTCAACTTGAAGAAGTTCTTTAGGACTAGTAGTCAGAGGGTTAGTATCACAACTGATACATGGACCTCAGTCCAGAGAATAAACTACATGTGCATAACTGCACATTTCATTAATAGTGAGTGGAAGCTCCAAAAGAAAATCATTTCATTTGTTCCTATCTATTCCCACAAGGGTGAAAGTATTGCAAAGGCTTTAGAAAGTTATCTTATGGACTGGGGTCTAAAATCAGTTTTCAGTGTCACAGTTGATAATGCTTCTAGCAATGATACTGCCCTAGGATTCTTAAAGAAAAAGTTTGTGTCATGGGGTTGTACTGCTGTTAGGAATAAGTACTTGCACATGAGGTGCATTGCTCACATCCTTAACTTGGTGGTACAGGATGGGTTGAAAGAATCTGGTAGTGCTGTTAAAAAAGTGAGGGATTCTGTTAGGTATGTGAGAAGCTCACCTGCTAGGCTTCAAAGGTTTAGGGAGCTAGCTGATGTAATGGGGGTGGTAGCCAAGAAGTCTTTGTGTCTTGATATTCCTACAAGGTGGAACTCCACCTATATGATGCTGAGTGCTGCTTTGTTGTATGAGAAAGTCTTTGAAGAGTATGCAAGCTCAGACAGTGGATTTAAATCTGATTTGGGTGAGAATAATATACCTAACTTCATGGATTGGGAAACCATTTCTGGTTTGGTACAAATTCTAAAATCTTTTTATGAAATGACTGTTAGAATTTCTGGTTCACTGTATGTGACTTCTAATACTTTTTTCTCTGAGATTTCTGATCTGTCTTGCTTGTTAAGTAATATGGTGGAAGTTGATGATAGTGTTAAACTGATGGGTACAAATATGAGGGCAAAGTTTGATAAGTATTGGGGTGAGCCTGAAAAAATGAACTTTCTCATATTCTATGCAAATATCTTAGACCCCTGGGACAAAATAGAATATATGCCCATTCAGTTTACCCAGTTATATGGTGAGGACAAAGGTAAAACAATGTTTGATAAGGTTGTTGTTGGCCTTAAGGAGTTATTTCAAGATTATGTGTCCTGTTTTCCTGTCCAGTCTGTTCCTAAAAATTATGCCAAATCAGCCCCTTCAGTTATAATTTCTGATTGTGTTTCTGTTGGGAAACCTCAAGCATTATTGAAATCCCAGATTAAGAAACAAAAATTGGGTACTGGTGATTTGTCAATGAAAAGAACTGAGTTGGAGGTGTATTTGTCTGAGGTCATTGTGGATGATGAGGATTCTTTTGACCTTCTAAGATGGTGCAAGCTGAATTATGATAGGTTCCCTGTGTTATCTAAAATGGTAAGGGATGTACTTGCTGTTCCAATCTCTACTGTTGCATCTGAATCAGCATTCAGTACCAGTGGGAGAGTACTAGATGCCTTTAGGAGTTCCCTAACTCCTATGAATTGTTGAGGCACTTGTGTGTGCACAGGATTGGTTGAGGTTAGCCAATCAACCAATCTCTGTTGAAGAAAATATTGAAGATGTTGAAAGGATTGAGAAAGGTAAATCTCTAAAATTTACATTTTAACTTAGAATTATAACTATTTATTATATATTAATACTTCTTTTAATTATACTTGTGTTTTGTTTTTTCTTTTCGCAGAGTTGTGCAGCACATCCACCACTGGAGTTGGATTATTGCCTACAATACCTGTATGATTATATACTTATAACTTTTATTCCATAAAGCATTTCTGTATTTATTTTGATATTTGATCAATGATTATTATATGATATCTCTGTATGACTGCATCAGTGTTACAGTGTATGTGTATCAAATATCAATGTCCCTCAGGCCCTCATTCCTTGGCTGGGCAATGGAATTGGAAAGTGTTCAATGACTTGGTGACATTTTAAATGTTGCTGCCATTGAGCATTTGACACCTGAATGATGAATGGTGTCTGGTAAAGTGGTAATGTATATGGCTTCACTTCTCTCAAGTCTCCATATCTCTGTTATTGACTTATTGTTAATTACTTAATTGTCTTTGGCCCCTTGTGCAATGATGATGCTTCCACCATGTTTTCTGAATATATAGAATTGGGTTTGACATGTTGCCTATGTAGTGTGGTGTTTTGTGCCATACTCATATTGAGCAATTTCCCCCAATCCTTGGTTGATCTGGAAAAATAGCAATCTGAGCACTCTAAAATTTACATTCATAACTCATTCATGTTCAATTGTTTAAACTTTAAAGTTTATATATTTTAAAGCTTAAGTTTTGTGTTTTTACTTATCAGGAAGAGGAATAGCCAAATAGGTTATTATCATATTATTAGGTTATTATCATATTATTAGGGTCTACTGGTATTCTTTTTGATGAATGCTGAGTTGCTGACTGCTGACGGCTGATGCTTGGTGGCTTGGACATTAGACTTTCAAGTTTTGGAGGCTTGGATTAAAACTTAATTGCTTACTGCTTAATGTCTGAACTTCAGTGTTTTTGTATTTTTGTATGCTTAATTGCTTAGTCAGTTAGTCTGTAATCAGTAAATGCTTATGAGTTATGAATGTAAATTTTAATTTGTAAGTTGAAACTGTGAACTTGTGAAGTGTCTTACACTTTTACTACTTAGGTAATTCTGTATTTTAGACTACTTAAGTGGTTAACTATTAAAAATCAGTTCTTTTTGTTAAATAAATTTATTATTTTTGCACTTACACTTTTATCATCAATAACCGATATATCCGACGGTTGAGTCAGATATCCGAACGGTAATTCGGAACAATATCCGACGGAATTAGGTGGGAAAATAAACGGTTAGGTGCTAGAATAGGGTATCCGAAGTCCGATCGGATTAGCCTTCCGCGAACCCGAACCGTCCGAACCCGTCCGAACCCGTCCATTGCACAGGCCTATCTCCAGCCAACCAGTCATGGAGAGCTGGAGACGAAGGGTCCCCTTCGTCTCTGGCCGCCATGGAGACGAAGGGAACCGTCTCCATAGCTAGTCGGAGACGAGGCGGTCTCCACCGCGTCGTCGATCCGGCTGGTCATGGAGACGAAAGGGGACCCTTCGTCTCCGGCTAGCCACGGAGACGAAGGGCTGGCCATGGAGACAAAGGGGTCCCCTTCATCTCCGGCAAGGTTGTTTGTTTTTGTTTTCATAATAATTATTTTATTTATTTTATTTTATTTTTGAAAACAATTATTTTATTTGAAATTATTAAAATAAATTTAAAAAATTATTTTTAAATACATTACCCGACACGTCAGAAAATAAAATCAGGAAAACATGGTATCCAGGAAAAGGGTCAAATGCTTAGTAGGATAATAAAAATAATAACTTGTTAACCTGCTAAAAATGCTAATTGCTCTTTTTATCCAAGTTCATAGATGAATTTGGAGCTTATTCAAATTCGGTGGCTTAATTGCTATCCCCGAAATAGTTCAATGGCCTATTTGTATATTTTCCCTATAATATATATACCTACATTAACATTGCCTTGTTGTTAGAGCATCCTCAACAATTGCGGTTTTTGAAGAGTTTTTGCAGGTATCACTAGGAAAGAGAAATTGAGAGAGGAAAGAGGAAAATAAAAGTAAATCTGACTACAAAATAAGATCTTATGCACCCAGGGGGGCCCAAGTTGCACTGAACGCGCGGGTGATGCATAGTTTTTTCTCCATGCGGGCCCCACCTTTTTAGACTAAAAACCCATCTTCCTGCAACATCTCATTTATTCTCTTTTCTCTCCCTCTTTCCTACATATCATCTTTGTTTTCTAAAAAACTCTACCAAAAATCATTGGTGTGGATATTCTTAGTGAATAATTAAATGTGTAGATGCAAGATGAATATTATTGAGATAAATATGTGTAAGAAGAAGAAAAATTCGGTAGATGGTAAAGAAGAAGATTTGTAGAGAAAGAATGATATTTGATATACATTACGTAAAGTTTATAAGTGTATTTATACTGTAGTGTAATTAACGGTAAAGATATAAAATAGATAAACAATTGTTATTTACCTAATACTAATGCCTAAGAAGATGTGTAGGAGGATATGTTTTGCTAAATATATGAGCAGAATGTTGGAAAAATAGTATTAAAATGGCATTTTAAGTGGCTATTCTGTGGTACAATTATCAGTGGGGTCCACTTCCGATTTGGATTGGGTCAAAGTGGATTCAGGTTCTTCGTAGTGAGACGAAGAGATTGATATATTGTACGCTCAAAACGGATAATGGGTGAATAAGATATTGATTCTCAAAGTAGACCCATTGAGTTGGAAAAATGAAGGGAAAAAGTGAGCTTTTGTCCCACATTGGTTTGGAAAGAGGATTTGACCGCCCCTTTTATACAAGAGCTTTTTAAGAGCTTGTAGAATTGCATAGCATAGAGGCTCTCTCGCGTGGGTGGGGGGTGCAAATCAAATTCCAACTAGAGATGACTTCGGAAAGGCTTGATTCAAGCCCGAGCTCGTGTGCGCCGGCACCTACGGGCACGAATGTCGTCCGGAAATTGGCTGGCCTTGCGGGCTAAGTTATGCCAACTTTCGGTATCATATTTTCCAACGCAATAGCCACTTGGTTTGGCCAAGACCGAAATGAGCTCGGTCTAGGCCGAACTGAAGTTTCGGCCTGGGAGGCCGAATGTGAAGCAAAGTTCGGCCTAGGGCCGAAACTCAGCCACAGTACAGCATTGTTTCGGGCTGGGCCGAAACATTGTCTGGTTTCGGCCTGAGGCCGAAATACTGTCAGTATGGTTTTGGCCTGGGGCTGAAGGCCAACGGACTGATGTGGGATTAAGTTTCTCTGTTACAGAATTAATTTCCATTTAATTCAGATGTAATTTTGAATTTAAATAATGGGTTATGGCTGGCTGTTTCAGATGTTACAAAGCGAAGGTTTAATGGCCTTGTTTAATGCTATTTAGTACTACATCCCTATAAAAGAAGGGGTAAAGGGAGCAGATTTTCTAAGCACATAGTGACAAGAACACACAACACAGAAAGTGGTTTCTCGCCTCAAAACTCTGCTTCCACTCCTTTCTTTGCCTAAACTGTGTTCATAGCTTTGCTCTAGTTCGCCGGTCCGTTCGTTTGGGTGCTCAAACGTCGAACCGTAGCGCGTTTTATCCTGGGAAACCTAGGCCACGGCGCTCCTAGCACTTTTGGGAGGTGGCAAATAAGATTTTAAGGAAAGAGTGGTCTCTTGACTCACGCTAAAAACCCTTACCCAAACACGAGCCAATCTTTCCTTCATTCGGTTTTGGATTATGCTTCTAAGCAAAAATCCTCCTTTTATGTTATAGTTTGGTTGGAATTATAATCTGTGTATTATAAATTCCATTTGGTTGATATGCATATATCTTTTCCGTAGATACTCATGTATATAACCATGGTGGTCTGATTTATATATATATTTGTGTGTGTGTGTGTGTGTGTGTGTGTGTATATATATATATATATATATATATATATATATATATATATATATATATATATATATATATATATATATATATATATATATATCGGATATAATATATCGAATAATATTTTATATACTTCGTGTGTGTATATATAAATATTATTTTACGATATTAAATCGATTTTTGGTTCATTATCACCAACACAGAATGCAAAATCTAAATTGAAATGCTGATTAGGTTGGGCATCATGGGGAGCAAAGGAGAAGTATATGGAGTTTATGCAATGAGAAATAGTTTGTAGAATTCTATAAGGGTGAGTAAATTCGTAGAGTTTAAGTAGAAAATGTTTGTAGAATTTAAGGAGGAAAAAAATGTATATGTAGAGTTTAGATGGATAGAAAAAGTATATTGAGTTTAGATTGGATAAAAAGTTGGTAGAGTTTAAGTAAAAAGAAAATGTTTGTAGAATTTAAGGAGGAAGAAAATGTATATGTAGAGTTTAGATGGATAGAAAAAGTATATTGAGTTTAGATTGGATAAAAAGTTGGTAGAGTTCGCGGGGAGAAAGTTTAGTGACTTTATGAATACCAATTAACTTTTGTCCTTTAAGAGAGGTCGGGAGTTTGAACTCCATTTCGTATAAAAAATCAATCTAGTCAGTATTTTGCTCTTTAATTAGGTCGGTCTGGTGTGAATGGACAATCATTATTGTATGGAACATGATGGAGATTAGTTTGAATATAGTATGCGCTCAAGGCTGGTCCTATCATTTTATAAGTTCGGGGCAAAGTAAAAATAAGGGCCCTTAATATATAAAGTTAAAATGTTTTATATATATATATATATATATATATATATATATATATATATATATATATATATATATATATATATATATATATAGTTTAAAAGATTTTGTTAATTGAAAATAATTCAATGATAACTTTGAATTTTTATGAATGTATAATTTTTTAAGACTTTATTTGTTTAAAAAAAAATTAGTTGGACTAATCCCGAAATAGTGATCATTCAAATTTTGGGCCCCTATATGAAGTTTAATTATAAATTAATTTAATATTCTCTAATATATACGGAGTATCTATTAATTGAATTATTATATTAAATGATTGTAATGGTTAAAGTAGATTTAATGTTAAATAATAATTTTGAAGTTGAGTTCAAATCTCTGCTCATGCAAGAAAAATTTTTTCTCTTAACTTTATCAAAATATAAAAATTCAAGTTAGGGGGCCCCTTTCAACATTGGGCCCTGTGCGGGTGCCCATGTTGTCCACCCCTCTGGGCCGGTCCTGTATGCGCTTAAAGGTACCTCCTACAATTAGGGCCTGCTCAAGATCATGATGCACAAAATAATTTGCGGCGAGCAAGCGCTGCAGCCTTGGGTAGTGCCCTCCTTCAAAGCCCTTATTTCATGTGTTTTAAGCTTGGTTTCTTCCAAAGTTTCATTGAATTATTTTAGGTAAAACAATATTAATTTAAAATTTAGTTTTCGAGGAATTAAATGACTTTGTTACTTTTAATTCAATAAAACAAACTTTGTTACTTTTAATTCAATAAAACAAATTAAAATCTAACAACGCAAAAATAATAATAATTATTACTACGTATTTTTAATATTTAATTTTGACAATTGAATTTCTTCCTACAAAGCTCTTAGAGCATCCACATCTGTGGATTGTTCACGTTTTTAAGAATTTTGTAGTGATGTGTAGGAGTGAGAAAATGAAAAGAGAGAAAAAATAATCTTTCTGTAAATATCGAGTTATTACAGAGTAAGTGGGGCCAGCGATCATTTAAGCACAGCACAACGCGTAATGCGCATACTGCACACTCAGTCCACGCGTGCCTAGCACGCTCCATCTGGGGCGTGAGTGCTCTTCATTTCATAGTATTTCTTTTTAATTTTTTGTCAGGCTTTAAGTTTTGTTTTTTTTTTTGTTTTTTTTGTTTTTTCCTTTTTTCCATCTCTCTCCTCACTCTTACATGACGCATAAAAAACCACAAAATAACTTCAACTGATAATGTTGCTCTCAAGGAGTACTTACAACTTTTGAACTTAACTTGTTATTGTTAATGAATAAAATAATGTGAAATTGAAACAACTAGAATAATCTTCCAATGTTGGATGTCAATCAATGTGTCAAATCAGAGAATATGAGCCTCAAAGTTGGAGAATAGTCATTTCCCCAATAATATACTTGTACGAAGTACAAACACAGAAATTTTAGTTGGACCTGTCAATCATTAGTTGCTTTTGAGCATGTTTGATTGTCCGGTTTTTGAGTTTTTCTAACAATGGCTTAATTCTGTTCAGACAAAAATTTGTTGGGCAACAAATCAAAAGAAATTGTAACATGATGGCTTTAACTATACAACTTGATAAGAATCTCTCTTCTGCTAGCTTTATTGTTTTGTTACAATAAGACCATCTCACATGGCTTCATCACCACCAATTCCATCCATTGGAGATTTTTGCAACTCAAAAAGCTTCACATGCCAAATTATGAAAATGATTAATAATGGATTTTTTGGCAATAATGAAGTGTATGTATGTTGTGTAAAAAATGTGGAACTATCTAGATTGAGAGTGCATTTATATATTGGGTCAGATTTGACTGCCCCAAAATAAGGAAAAAAAAAAATGATGATACTTGTGTAATTATTATGATTCGAGAGTGCATTGTATAAACTTTGAAATTACATCAGTTAATAATTAAAAGTACATGCACTTAAGATTTTTAAGAATGCACTCAAGTTGGTTGCACCAATATATAGTGCCTCTTGCTAGGTAAACCAACCAACAAGCAGCTATCTTCAATTCTAGTAGTTAGTATAATTTGGAGGCAAATTCTCCTTGAGGTTACACCGTCTTACGGATCCTCATCTGTGAGACGAGTCGACTTTTTGATAAGTATGGAGTATTACATTTTCTCACATATGTACTACAATTTTTTTTTTTTTTTTTTTCACAAGTAACTCTTCAACTCTTAATATTAAATTTTAATTTACAACTAAAGCATTATATTTTTCATCAAAAGTATCACATTTTTCAACACAAGTATTACATTTTCTCTCGTAAGTAATAATTAAACAATTTATCTATGATTAGTATTACAATTTTTCTTATAAGTAACTATTCAACCGTAAATATTACATTATGAATTAAAAGTATTACATTTTTCTTATAAGTAACAAATAATTTATTCATGATTAGTATTATATTTTCCAGCATAAGTATTACATAGTCATCATGACCTGACTTGTCTCACAGATTAAGATTTGTGAGACGGTCTCACAGGAGACTCACGTACTCTAGAATAGAAATTATATACTCTGTATTTCTTTTAAGAAAAAGCCAATAACAATGATGACAATAATCTTTTTACATGTGTGATGTACTGATGGGGATATTGGTTATGAGCTCAATTTATTGGACCTACATTGCTGGGCCGAGGCTGAGGATATGGGCTAGAGGGGAGGTAAGAGATCAAGAGGTGGAAGGTGGGCTGATTGAAGGGACATAGCCGATGACGACCTGGAGCGACCGACCGAGGTGAGCCGTTCAGCGCTAGCGTGGCCAGCGCGCCAGGCGGCATTGTAACACTCCATCAAAACAAGTTATAATAAAAGCCTTAACGCATGCAGACAACATAACAAAACACTAGCACATCGAAAGATAAAAGGGTAACTGGATAACATAAAATCCAAAACAGGGGTGTTATGCCACGCTTATCAACACGATAAAATGTAACACCCCGTGTTACGACCCCTAAAACCAATTAATCATTTAACCAATTACCCAAAAGAAAGAATTAAATCACAATAATTAATTAGGAAAGGCCCACCATAGTCCATGAGCCCTTATCCCTAAACCCAATCCTTAGTCCCAAAAGGAATAGAATTAGCAAGCCTATAATATTAGTTCCTAATTAGGACTCCTAAATATATAAATAGGGGACTTAAGAGGCACCGAGAACCCCCCCACCACAATAAACGTCTCACCACCCAAAGAGCTTCAAGAATTCCCTTAGAAGAAATCAAGAAAGCAAGAAAGCTTAAAGAAAGACCCTTCATAGCCAAGGAATTAATTAAGGCTAAGAGGTAACCCATGTCTCAACAAAACCTATTTTCATAGTTATGATTCTCCTTTTAGGATTTCCCCATATTATTGTGTATTGATGTTTTATTATTATTGATGATTGGCGGATTGATTCCATGGGTGATCTTGATGATGAGAGGTTCTTGATAATTATGGGGTTCTTGATGATTATATAACGTTCTTGATAATTATATGGTGTTCTTGATGTTCTTAATGATTATATGAGGTTCTTGATAGTTATATGATATTCCTACCGAATCTTGATTTTGGAAGATGAATTGTGTTCTTGTTGATTTAAAAATAATTAGAACCCTAGGTTATATCGTGGAATCCGTATGGTATTATTCTTGGTTATTGGGTGGGAATTCGCATGATTGGGTGTTGGTCATGTTTAGAAAAGCGTGATAGGTTATGTGCCATATGTTTCTTGATTATGATCCGTTAATTGTCTACGTGTGTTATCAATTGCGTTTAAAAGTGTCTAAGCATGGTTTCGGGTTCCACAAAGGTTCCCGGGGCGTTTTTGGTGAAGAAGAGTCAGTGGGGAGGGGGGGTAGGGGACCCGCCACCTACCCACGGCCAAGTTGGGCAACACCGGCAGCGGGCAGCTGCCCGCCGGGCACCCGCTGCCCGGAATAGTAGAACGCCGGCGGGTGACCCCTCACCCACCGGCTACCCGCTGGTTTGTACCCCACTTCGGGACCCCGGCTTCTCCGTTTGATGTTCCCCCGACCCCCGTGGTGTCCCAACGGACTCCGTCTATCGTGCCTATGTCTAGTTTGATTTTCAGGTATCGTTCGTAAGTCGTATGAGTCTTATATATTGCATGCTAGTTGAATTGGTTTCCCGTTGACCTAAGAGAAAGAAGTATGAACCCCTTAGGACTATTCTTAGTATGTGAAGGATCACGCGTAGGTTTTGTTATACGTTTTCCCCCCTTCCCAATGTGTTAATGTGGGTTGCATGTGCTTGCTATGTGTTATGTGTGCATGTTACCCCGATTTGGTTGAGATCAATCGGACTATACGGGCAGTCGGATGGGCTGAGAACCATACCGGCTGTTAACCAGGCTGGTAGAGACCGGTCAGGTATATAAATATTATATAGGACTAAGGTCCACTATACGGGCAGTTGAATGGGTTGAGAGCCATCCCAACTGTTAACCAGGCTGGTAGTGACCGGTCAGGTATATAAATATTATATAGGACAAAGGTCCACTATACGGGCAGTTGAATGGGCTGAGAACCATCCCAACTGTTAACCAGGCTGGTAAAGACCGGTCAGGTATATAAATATTATATAGAGCTGCGGCTCATCGGTCGGTTGCGATCGACCCCTCCGTATTGTGAGACGGGGCAGGGAGCTAAGGGGCCGTGTTAGAGCTATATGCGCTGACCCTCATGTATGGGCATGCGATTGGTCTTGTGGCGCCAACAAAGTGTGCTATGTGATGAGATAAGAAGGATTGATGTGGTGACTATTATGGAAACGTGACTATAGGACTCTTGTTGGTAATGCTTAATTATTGGTTGTGCTTATCTATGACTGTTTCCTATGTGAGAATTGTATATGCTTGGTTATGACTGCAGATTGCGTGTACCCCTACTTGACGAGTCGGTTCCCTGATTTGAAAGCTAGAGTCTCTTAGGATATTTCTTCATGCTTCGAAAGGACTTTTCGTATATATATATATATATATATATATATATATATATATATATATATATATATATATATATATATATATATATATATATATATATATATATATATGTATGTATTGTATTTCAACGCGTTGGAGTGGGTTACCAGCATCTCTCGCTGAACAGATATATTTGGCTTTCAGGCACAGGAGAATAAGTCACTGGAGCGCGCTAGATTTTGGAGCGTAGATGTAGATAGTTTCCCTTTTCGGCCTGCGTGCCATGTTATGCATTTACTTTATTAAGGATATTAGTTGTTGGCCTGTGCACTTGAGTTCTCTAGCTCAGGTGTGGCATAGCACCCCGTACTCTTTATGCTACGTTTTTGGGAATTAATGAGACTTCACCTTTATTTTATAAGTTTTAAATGTCCTGAAATTTTGGGGTGTTACAGTTGGTATCAGAGCCTAAGTTGACCCTAGGATAAGACTCTTAAACTTGACTTTAAGACATTAAGCTTGAACTCTAGATATTTAGGAACATAGGACGCGCGGTGAGATTGTGAGACCTACACATAACCTCTCCTCCCTTAACCTGAAGAAAACTTTCCCCCGCTTATCACGTCAAAGAAGGACACCAAGCCCTAATTTAACATTCTTATAAACATTGACCCAGGAAGACGACAGCATGGCACCCAACAGAAGACAATAAAGGACTCCAGAACCCGCCGCACACGACCCCCTAACCCAAACACTAAAACAACTAACACAAGTCGCCCAAGCACTAAGCGACGTGGCTCTCCGCAACAACAGGCCCCCACCACCTCCATCGAACGCAAACGCAGACTTCGCCCGACAAGTCTCTAACCATCGATCACCCACGTTCTCAGGAGAAGAGGATCCCGTAATCCTGGAGGAATGGATCCGAACCCTCGACAAAATTCTCGGGTTAGTAGAATGCCCAGAAGAACGCCGCGTGGAGATAGCCTCATTCTACTTCGGACACGAGGCCGATCTTTGGTGGATCCACGAGGGTCCCACTTACCAACAAGAACCGGGGTTCAACTGGAAACAACTCAAAACACGACTACGAGAGCGATTCTATCCAACACACGTAAGAGCATCCATGTACGAAGAGTTTCTCCATCTGAAACAAGGGACAGCTACCGTCATGGAATACCACAAACGATTCCTCGAACTAGAACGCTTCGCACCAGAATAGTCCCCACCGAGGTAACCAAAATAGAGAGATTCGTATCGGGCCTCAACTTTGAAGCCCGAAAAGCACTAGTGGTAAGCAGACCTCGAACTCTCAACGAGGCTTACTCCAGTGCCGCAAATCTCTACCGAATCCAACTACTCCAACGCGGGGTTCAGGAACAAATACGAAAGAGGAACCCCGGAGGAGGGGCACCACCAGTAAAGAGAACAAGAAACGACGCCAACACAAGACCAAGCAACCTGACCAACCAAAGGCCACCTCTGGGGAACAACGACGCTAGCGCCAGAAGCTTTCCTTGCCCGAAATGCAACAAGAACCATAGAGGCAAGGATTGCATGGGCGATCCCTTGCGATGCTTCAACTGCGGAGAAGAAGGACACAAGGCCTTCCTTTGCACCCAACCCCAAAGACCACGCACTACCACCATGGGACAACATGGGGACACCGCTCACCGAGGAAACTACAGCGCTCTCGGAAAAATATTCGTCATGAGCCGCACTCAAGCCGACCTCGGGAACGGGAGCAATCTCGAGGAAGGAAACCTAACCCCAGAAGACGAGGACCACGCAAACCCCGTGGGAGAAAACCAAGAAGACGAATTCTGTCTAGGCTAGGTTGGCAATTTCTTGTAATCACCTTCGTAGTAGAACTACTTATTTAGCTTAATTACTTCGGAGATATTATAAATAAAGGATCGGTTCGAAATTCGGTCCTATTTACGGGGGTAGAACTAGAACTATACAATCTAGCCAAGCCTCACCACTAGAAGACAAAAGATGGAAAAAGACAAGGGCCCCATCATCAAAAAGTTTAGTGGTACCAATGAGAATTGAACTCTTAACCTCCCACTTAAGTGACCAAGACTTTAACCACTAGCCTATAAGTGTTTCTTGAAACCTTAAGGGAACACTCCCTTGTTAAAGCTCCTACAAATCCCTAAAAACCCACAAAATCCCCAAATCAAAAACCCTTATCCTTCTTCCCCTTCTTCCACACTCCCTCACCCTCACCCCTCCTCTCCATCTCATCTCGCCGCCCCCCCCCCCCCCTCCCGACCAAAAGACACCACCCAGCAAACCGACGAGCCACCGCCACTAAGCCGGACCACCAGCAGCCACCTCGCCGACGTTCACCGTACACTGCCGTCGACAACCCGGAAGCAACCCGCCACACCACCGCCACCCGCCACTCGCCCGAACACCGCCCAGCTGCAACTCGCTGCCGCTGCCCAACGCTGCCCCCGCCATCGCTCCCTCGTCGCACCGGCGCCGGAACCCCCCTAGCCACCGTCTCCCTCGCAAACACCGCGCCACCGGGAACCTCGCCGGAAAACGTGCCGGGACTTCGCCGCCGACTCACCGGAAAACCACCGGAAAGTTCGCCGGATATTTTTTCCACCAAAAGAAGCTCCACAATGCCGAAAAAGCCCCTCGGAACCCGCACCCCGGAATGGAGCAACGCCGATTACACCGTGATCGGAGGTAAAGCCTTTGAACCCGACCAATTTTCTCTGGAATTGGTTGATATGCTTAGACACCAAGGGCTTTTAGATACATATGTCACCATCAAGAGGGATACGTACCCCGAATTGGTGAAAGAATTCTATCAACATCTTGTAGCCACCAAATGGGGCGATAAGCTAGAAATCACCACCAAGGTCCGCGGCAAGGAAATCATACTCTCCGAAGGCCGTTTGGCCAAGCTTTTGAAGTTGACCACCACGGGTGCGTCAAGCTATGACCGAAAGGGGTGGATTGATACCCAAAACACGGGGTACAAAGACTACCTCGGGTACCTCCTCGGGAAAGAGGAAGGATTCACCTTGGCCACACGACCGAATAGAAAGTGGCTATTGGCGGAACAAAAGATATTGGTTATGATTGTAACCGATAGCCCCTTGCCCACGAACAATAAAAGCAAGGACGTGGGGAGTTTAGAGTGCACCTTTGCCTACTTCTTAAACCACAAAATCAAGTTCAACCTACCGGCCCTCATGCTAAAGCACATGGAGTTTTGCAAATCAAGCAACCGACTTAGCCTACCCTACGGGATGATCCTAAGTTGGATCATGGCGAAAAAGGGGGTGGACCTAAGCCACACCGAGGTCAAGACCGCAAATGGCATGGTCTTTAACGCCCAGAACCTACGCCACAATGATATCTACTACACCGAGGGAGGACATTACCTCACCCTCGAAGAAATTTGCCAAAAACCCGAGGATGAACGAAGAGAATTGGTCGACCAATTAGACATCTCCAACAAGAAGCTCAAACGGGCAATGCAAGATTGCAGACTCCTGGAGGGAAATGAGGACCAGGAGGATGATGACGAACCCAACCCGTCGGTGCAACCACGATCAGGAGGGAACCCAAGGGAGCAAAACGAGGGCTCAATCAATGAACGCATACTCGCACAGCTCAACCGGCAAAACCAAATCATGGAGGAAGGGTTCTCATCCTTGATCCGTACGATACGCGCACTAGATCAGAGAGTGGTTGCAACCGAGGCCACCTTGGGCACTCGCGGGGCGTCCGGCTCAGGAGCAGGAGACCAAGGTAGACCCAAAACCCTTCTATCACAACACCACCAGAAATTCAGTCTACCCTAGCTAAGGCAAAACGTGGGGCCACATTCCTAACCGGGAGGCCAAGATGCGGGATGCCTAGGGGTGAAAGAATGGATTAACACACTGGGCTTCGGGGACGAAGCCCCTCGTAAGGGGGAGGAGAGTGTAACACCCTGTGTTACGACCCCAAAAACTAATTAATCATTTAACCAATTACCCAAAAGAAAGAATTAAATCACAATAATTAATTAGGAAAGGCCCACCATAGTCCATGGGCCCTTATCCCTAAACCCAATCCTTAGTCCCAAAAAGAATAGAATTAGCAAGCCTATAATATTAGTTCCTAATTAGGACTCCTAAATATATAAATAGGGGACTTAAGAGGCACCTAGAACCCCCCACCACAATAAACGTCTCACCACCCAAAGAGCTCCAAGAATTCCCTTAGAAGAAATCAAGAAAGCAAGAAAGCTTAAAGAAAGACCCTTCATAGCAAAGGAATTAATTAAGGCTAAGAGGTAACCCATGTCTCAACAAAACCTATTTTCATAGCTATGATTCCCCTCTTAGGATTTCCCCATATTATTGTGTATTGATGTTTTATTATTATTGATGAATGGCAGATTGATTCCATGGGTGATCTTGATGATGAGAGGTTCTTGATAATTATGGGGTTCTTGATGATTATATAACGTTCTTGATAATTATATGGTGTTCTTGATGTTCTTAATGATTATATGAGGTTCTTGATAGTTATATGATATTCCTACCGAATCTTGATTTTGGAAGATGAATTGTGTTCTTGTTGATTTAAAAATAATTAGAACCCTAGGTTATATCGTGGAATCCGTATGGTATTATTCTTGGTTATTGGGTGGGAATTCGCATGATTGGGTGTTGGTCATGTTTAGAAAAGCGTGATAGGTTATGTGCCATATGTTTCTTGATTTTGATCCGTTAATTGTCTACGTGTGTTATCAATTGCGTTTAAAAGTGTCTAAGCATGGTTTCGAGTTCCACAAAGGTTCCCGGGGCGTTTTTGGTGAAGAAGAGTCAGTGGGGGGTAGGGGACCCGCCACCTACCCACGGCCAAGTTTGGCAACACCGGCAGCGGGCAGCCGGCGGGCGTGCAGCTACCCGCCGGGCACCCGCTGCCTGGAATAGTAGAACGCCGGCGGGCAGCCGGCGGGTGACCCCTCACCCACCGGCTACCCGCTGGTTTGTAACCCACTTCGGGACCCAAGCTTCCCCGTTTGATGTTCCCCCGACCCCCGTGGTGTCCCAACGGACTCCGTCTATCGTGCCTATGTCTAGTTTGATTTTCGGGTACCGTTCGTAAGTCGTATGAGTCTTATATATTGCATGCTAGTTGAATTGGTTTCCCGTTGACCTAGGAGAAAGAAGTATGAACCCCTTAGGACTATTCTTAGTATGTGAAGGATCACGCGTAGGTTTTGTTATACGTTTTCCCCCCTTCCCAATGTGTTAATGTGGGTTGCATGTGCTTGCTATGTGTTATGTGTGCATGTTACCCCGATTTTGTTGAGATCAATCGGACTATACGGGCAGTCGGATGGGCTGAGAACCATACCGGCTGTTAACCAGGCTGGTAGAGACCGGTTAGGTATATAAATATTATATATGACTAATGTCCACTATACGGGCAGTTGAATGGGTTGAGAACCATCCCAGTTGTTAACCAGGCTGGTAGAGACCGGTCAGGTATATAAATATTATATAGGACAAAGGTCCACTATACGGGCAGTTGAATGGGCTGAGAACCATCCCAACTATTAACCAGGCTGGTAAAGACCGGTCAGGTATATAAATATTATATAGAGCTGCGGCTCATCGGTCGGTTGCGATCGACCCCTCCGTATTGTGAGACGGGGCAGGGTGCTGCGGGGCCGTGTCAGAGCTATATGCGCTGACCCTCATGTATGGGCATGCGATTGGTCCTGTGGCGCCAACAAAGTGTGCTATGTGATGAGATAAGAAGGATTGATGTGGTGACTATTATGGAAACGTGACTATAGGACTCTTGCTGGTCATGCTTAATTATTGGTTGTGCTTATCTATGACTGTTTCCTATGTGAGAATTGTATATGCTAGGTTATGACTGCAGATTGCGTGTACCCCTACTTGACGAGTCGGTTCCCTGATTTGAAAGCTAGAGTCTCTTAGGATATTTCTTCATGCTTCGAAATGACTTTTCGTATATATATATATATATATATATATATATATATATATATATATATATATATATATATATATATATATATATATATATATATATATATATATATATATATATATTGTATTTCAACGCGTTGGAGTGGGTTACCAGCATCTCTCGCTGAACAGATATATTTGGTTTTCAGGCACAGGAGAATAAGTCACTGGAGCGCGCTAGATTTTGGAGCGTAGATGTAGATAGTTTCCCTTTTCGGCCTGCGTGCCATGTTATGCATTTACTTTATTAAGGATATTAGTTAGTTGGCCTGTGCACTTGAGTTCTCTAGCTCAGGTGTGGCATAGCACCCCGTACTCTTTATGCTATGTTTTTGGGAATTAATGAGACTTCACCTTTATTTTATAAGTTTTAAATGTCCTGAAATTTTGGGGTGTTACATAAACGCTACGGCCAAATCTGCATGGTATACAACTATCCAAAACTCATAGTCTAAAGCTAAATCGGCTCACAGGCCGTAAAGCAAGGGAAAGATACTACACTATCGGGCACTAGACATCGCGCTCTCGTCTAGACATCACCTGAAAGATCACAAAGATAAACATGGGATGACGCCCGGTCAGCGAATAATGCTGGTAACCCACCAATACATGTGAAATAACATAAATAGGTAAGATATAAGTTGTCAAACCATTTTCGAAACGTAATACATATATATAAGTGTAAAACCAAGAGTCAAAGCCAACATACGACTCAACACTCTCAACAAACCACACGGGAGCACATCCCAAGACCACAAGAACAACACGACTCACAAATGAGTCAAGGCATGATCCATCATCACTCAATAGATCAAAATCCGACAAGTACAACTCAAAAGAATAAGACTTACACAACCGGCAACACATGCCAAGGCAACACATGCCTCTGTGACTACACACGTCACAAGAGAAGAACACACAACACTGGCTACAATAGCCCTCGTGACATCACCCATCACGAGTTGATATGGCTGCCTTATGGCTACCCCCAACCTTGTTTCTTCTTTCCAGCCATTACCTCCAGGACCCCTGTACTTCTTAGTCCAACCTTTTCCCTCCGGGACCGTCGTCCCCCACCAACGACCACCAACGAGACCACCAATTTCATAGTACACAAGGTACCTGTAACACCCCAGATTTTCAAGACTTTTAAAACTTATATAATAAAGGTAGAACCTCATTAAATCCCAAAATACGATACAAAGAGTACGGGGTGCTAGGCCTGTACCTCTGGTTTTGTACGCATACCTTTTGGGCCCAGCACCCCTGGGTAATAAAGCTATTATTTTCCTACCCCCATTCTACCTATATACCTGGTTTATGGTGGACTAGATTCCAACAAAACTATCATTGGCACCGTTAGTGGGGATCGCTACGAATAGCGTGTGTTTGTAGTCTCTGCTTGTATGAGCGAGGGTTCAAGGTATGTCGAAATGGTTGGTTCACACGATGAGCGATTATCAATGCAACTTGGTGAGGTGGAGAGGAATTCCGGGCAAGGTATGGATAGAGCACCGCCTCGGTCAATGCTGAGGGTGAGAACCCGGTTCTCCCAAACGAGGAGGGTGGAGGGTCCAGAGGTAATGAGAGGGCTCGTGTCATTCAAGCTGGAGGACAGCTTCCTGATTATCCGGTCCAAGGTTAGACCCTTTAGCAAACGGTAGGAGGAGAGCAGTCATAGTACCCCAAGGTCAAAGGTCACTAAGAATGAACGTCCTGGGAGAGGCAAGTTTCGAGGAGGCTAAGGGCGAAAGCGTCCATCGCCCGCTGGAAAGGTGGACACATATTGCTAATCGTCGAACCAATCTCCCAGAGGATTGGATTAACAGGGTGGACACCATAATAGTGGAATTAATTTGATGGAAGGAGCATGGTAACCACATCATAGTACCTAGAATAACAATCACCCCACCCTTCACCCTGAGGATATAAAACGAACCTCTCCCTCCTAACTTCAAGACTCCCAGTGTTAAGAGATATGATAAGGTAGGGGACCCTCAGGATCACGTGTTAGCTTATCAAGCTGCTATGATGTTGATGGGATCGTCTGAGGCCGCGATGTGCTGAGCCTTCTTCTTGACGCTATCGGGGGGAGCGCAGCGATGGTTGACGAACTTGAAAGGTATCTCCATAAATTCTTTCTAGGAGTTGGCTACTAGGTTCATCACTTATTTCACGAGGGGAAGGAAGAGCAAGAAACACTTTACACATGTTGATAGCCTTAAGCAAGGAAGGAATGAGACTTTAACTAAATTTCTCGTACGATGGCGAATGGAGGAGGCCGAGGTCGAGGATATAGATGCCAAATTGGCTATTGTAATATTCATCATGACATTACTTGTCGATGACCTATATAAAAGCCTGTGGCTTTGATGATGAATGCAGACCGGTATGCTGAAGCTGAAGAAACGGACTGCCTTAAGTGCCTGAAGATGAAGGATATACAAAACCGCTAACGAAAGAACCACCGCTGGTTCTAGTTCTAGAACCGAAAAAAATAGCCATGTGGCTTGTCGGTAGTCCACTGCTACCTAGGCAGTAGACTACTGACTGGGTGACTAGCGTAAAGGGCCAAAGGCTAGGCCATGCCTAGCCAGGCTGGCCTTTGGCCTTTGTGCAAGTCTCACTCACTCTCACCTTTGAGTCTGGTCAAGACTGTTGACAAGACTCAAAGGTGAGTTCGTGAGTCTAAGTTAGACTCTTAGTCTAACCCCCTTTGGGCCTTTGCCAGAGATTCCCTGGCATGACGTGAATAACAGTCCTCTATGTTTATTTATTCTGATATTTTTGGCCTAAAGCCAAACATTTTGGAATTTTTTTTGAAAATGACCGTTGAAGACGGTCATTTTTAAAAAAATTTCGAGGATTCAATTTCAAGTCTTCGCTCTTCAGACTTCACCTCTCATTCATCTATTTTTCAGTCTATAAATGCGTGGGTTGAACAAATATTTTTTACCCGACTCTCATAATCTCAGTATCTCTCTCTCACTCTGTTAGTCTCCCAAAGTCTCAATACTCTGAACTCTCATTCTCTTATTTTCTCATTCTCCGAAATTTGAATACTTGCCTACATTCCCTATAATTCTCAATACTTTCTTTCTCTGAACTCTCATTACTTATCTCTACATTTTTTATATCTTTACATTTCTACTTCTACCATTTTTAATTTTTGACATTTTCAAATGGATAGTTCAAGCAGAGCATGCATCTTTTTCTTATGAGGGCCAAGCTAGTGGTAGTCGTGGTAAATTTTCTTCTTCTTTTGAACCTCCACGACATTCAGTTCATGAATTTTCAAGATAATCTCCTTGTTTTTGAACCTCCACGGCATTGAGTTCAAGGATTTCCAAGTGAATATCAATACCACTAATTTTTACAACAACAGTCATACTACCAAGACTTAAATCCAAACCGTCAACTAGACATAAATGAACCTCAACGTACATCTTTTGGCTCTCAACCCTTTCATTCTTCTTTTGACTCTAAAAATGCTACTTTTTTTAGAATTTTCGCAGGGCTAGGACGATGAAGCCGAAGAAGTTCAACCTTCCAAACAAAAGTATGATCTTTTGAAGGTACACATGTAGAAAATTGAACATCCTGATGAAAGAATTATAGTAAAATGTAATTATTGCGATAAGGAGTACCAATGGTCAAAATCCGGTGGCTACAGGACGTACCAGAAACATATAAGCTCAAAGCATCCAGAGAAATGGGTAAATACGCAAACTCAACAACAAATTCGCAGGTACGCAACTAAATCTAGTGCTTTATTTCGTTACTCAGATGAGCAAACTAGACGCAAGTTTGCTGAAATGGTTGCAATAGATGGTCTATCTTTTATTTTTAGGCAAAAAATGTGGTTTAAAGAATTTTTTCATGGTGCATTAAATCGCCAAATGTGTGATTTACCTAGTAGAACTACTACTCGTCATCTTTATAAATTATATAAAGATGAAAAAAAGAAATCGATTTCTCTTTTAGAATCACATTCTAGACGTGTGACTGTATGTGCTATATTTGGAGTGGTCATTGGAGAGAACATTCATATTTGGGTGTTACATGTCATTGGGTAGATCATGATTGGGTACTGCATAAAAGAATTCTCATTTTTCGTTGTTTAATTTTGATGAACAACACACTGCACACAATATTTATAGTAAGTTGCAAAGTACTTTTGATGAATACAAAATTACTCACAAAATTTTTGCAGTTGGTTTTGATAATGCTTTGAATAATACTGCTGCAATCTCTGATCTTAGGAATTTATGTGTTCCATATTTTTTAGGTAAGTTTTTCCATCAAAGATGTGCTTGTCATGTTTTAAATTTATGTGTTCAATATGGTTTAAATTCACTTAGTAGTAGTATTATACCTATTAGAGATGTTGTTCTTTATTTGTTGAAATATCGAAGTGCCCGAAAAGAATTTAGTAGATTATGTAAAAGAAATCAGATGCCTCCGAAAAGATTTTCTCGTGATGTTCAAACTCGTTGGAATTCTACGTTTACTTTGATTAGTAGTACTATTTATTACAAATGTTTGTTATGTTTTTTTTTTTCCAAATAATAGTGATATTCATTTATTTTCGCAACATTGGGATGCATGCACTAAAATTTGTGAATTATTAAAAGAATTTAATGATGCTATGTTAGCTTTTCCTGGTGTGTATTATCCGACTACACATTTATTTCTAATTTATGGTGTAAATATTGTTGACAAGCTCTATGAATATCGTGATGATCCTATATTGGGTGCTGCTATTTTATAAATTAAATAAAATTTTTTAGAATATTATAGAAATATTCCTTTAATTTATTTAATTGCAATGTGTTTTGATCGTCGTTGTAAATCAGTAGCGGTAAGAAATTGCATCCTAGCCCGGACTGAATGGTGGCCAGGTAGGGGCTTATCAAAACTGTTGGCGGTTTGTCCAGGCTTGTTGCTGGCTCAAAGTAGCTAATCCCGTTAGGGTTCTGGTTACTATTCTGTTGGTGGTGCTGCTAGGGTGGACTGATGCTATTGGCCTGTGCGCTTTATTTGTTGGCCTACATGCCATTTATTAGTTTTTTTTTGGGCCTGCGTGCCTCCTGTTTTGTTTGCCTTGTGCTGATAGTTGGGCAGCTGCTGTTGTGTATTTATGTCTTTGTGTGATAGCCCGGAAACAGCCGTTATGCTGCCGGATGTCTTACAAAATGGACTAACATTCTTGGAGGTTTTGGCCAGCCGATAGCTTTGACGAGACGTTAGCTTGGAGCGTTGCGGCTGTGTTGGCGTTGTTGCATCGTTGCATTGTGGTACAGAGTCGCGACATTGCAACTTTGTGATGGTGCGGCATGGTGGCGCAACAGTACATTCTAGTCTGAGAAACATCTGCTATGCTGCCACTAGCCTATTATTTGGGTTTGGGTCAATTCTTTTATTTTATTTCTTTCATTCTTTAGACCTAACCTGTTATTGGGGGTTTTTGGGTCCGTTCTTTATTTAGATTTCTTTAGATTAGTATGGCGTGATGATCCTATATTGGGTGCTGCTATTTTATAAATTAAATAAAATTTTTTAGAATATTATAGAAATATTCCTTTAATTTATTTAATTGCAATGTGTTTTGATCGTCGTTGTAAATCAGTAGCGGTAAGAAATTGCATCCTAGCCCGGACTGAATGGTGGCCAGGTAGGGGCTTATCAAAACTGTTGGCAGTTTGTCCAGGCTTGTTGCTGGCCCAAAGTAGCTAATCCCGTTAGGGTTCTGGTTACTATTCTGTTGTTGGTGCTGCTAGGGTGGACTGATGCTGTGACATCCGGTAATTTTAAACAATAATATAATTTTGAGGAAATTATTTAGTTCAGCCTTAAAATATTTTTGTATGTTGCCAAAAGAATTTTCGAAAGTTATTCCTAGAAAAATTAAATTGTTATAGTTATCTAAGAAAGCCATATATTCTTTTTCGTGTATATATATATATATATATATATATATATATATATATATATATATATATATATATATATCATTTGCTAAGATGTAAACCAAGAGATGAAATGGTGTGGTGCTTTGAGATTTGAATGTTAATGTTGAGGTTTCAGGCTCGATTCTTAAGAGCTACAAAATGATTGTTTCGTTTTGATTTCAGCACAGCAAAGGATTAAGAGTTGTCAATCGTTTTGATTTCAGCACAGCAAAGGATTAAGAGTTGTCGAAGTATTCGGAAAACGAAAATATTTTAAATAAATAGGTGATTAGCAGATTAGGGACAAAATCGATGGATTAGCAATTATATATTCTCATATTGATGATTAGCATATTTATATTATTTATTATTATAAGATAAGGTTATAAGAAAGAGAAGTATTATAAGAATGGGTAGGGGATGAATGGAACGAAGAAAGATTAGGGGAAAAAGAAAGAAAGAAAAGGGAAGAAAAGAAAGAAGAAAGAAAGAAGGATAGCAGATGGAGATTGTGAAGTTTATGGAGTTGCTAGTATCATCATTTTGGTAAGATTTCATGTTCATCAAAATTATTTTTTCCGTAAAAATTATATGTTGTGTGAATGTGAATATATATGATGAATATGATATCTATGACTATATTTACTAAAGTTATTTGTTCCAAAAATCTATTTATGCGAATTATGTGTTGTATGATGTGAGTTATAATATTATGATGACACAGGTACATTTATCGATAAATGGTAACGTTGTGAGTGGTGATTCTCGAAGTATCGAGAATGGGGTTTGACGTGTCAAACCCGTGTGTTGTGTAAATGCTTGGCTTGGAAGTTTTGGTATTTATATATATTTATATATTAAATAATGATCAAATGTGATCAATTTGCAAAAAGTGTTATTTTGACAAACTACACTATTTATGTATGTGGTGAAATCTTATTATTCCACGTTCATATTATTACAAAATAATATTTGGAAAAGAAATATTTTGACATGAAAGTATATATATATACATATTTTAATCTTGGAGGAGCGTGATATTTTGTGCTGGTGTGAGCCGGAAAATTAAACTCACAACCAAGTGATTGGAAATTTGGTCATTTTACCGGAGTGAGCCGGGAGAACTCACAAAAATATTTTTATTATACCGGAGTGAGCCGGAAGAACTCACAAGTTTGGAATTTACCTCAGATATGGAAATCGGAGTGAGCCGGTAGAACTCATATTGGAATTCTAAATTATTTTCATGATTGGCTTATGAGATGCCTTTTGGTGGTTATGTTGAGAGCTTAAAGACTCTACACTTGGTATCTACTCCTCCTTGATAAATATGTTATATTTTGGAAAAATGACGTGGAAAGTTTTGGAAAAATGATTATTTACTAAGTAACACTTGGACAACTCTACTATGTTAATTGTACAAAAGTATACATATATTTATTCATATATGGTTTGCAAAAGTATAAAGTATATAAGTATTTTAAATTTGAAAATTATATAAAATCCAAGCCTATTATTTTACGGGGTGAAATGGAACTTACATAGCTTATGCTAATTTTGTCTATATTCTATTTTTGTGGGAAATGATTATTACAGGTGAACATGAATAAAGATTCAAGTTGAGAACGAGTTTAGTCTATTAAGAATAGACAGCATGGAAGATTTGATATTCTTGAGAAAAATATTGTTGTATAGAAATTTCAGTTTTATGTATTAAGTTGAATTTGGATCATTTATTTGATGTTGTAAATTAGCCTTAGCACTTAGGTTGTTGGTTGCCTAAGTGTGGCGGTAGTATTTTGGTTAGTTAATGCTTCCGCTAGAATATTATTGAACTTTTAGAGGTAGATGAGACCTTTCTCATCACCTGAACTCTCGGTGTTTGAACTTGAGTTGGAGGAGCACGGCACGGCTACGGTCTTCTCAGCTGTTTCTTCTACCGCTAATGCTTTCTTCCGTCTATCACTCTTCTGTTGACTACCTGAGTTGTTGGCGCTTTTTCCACTTGTTCCAGTAGGGGCATTCCTTGAGTTTCTTTGGGTGTCGGAGCTCTTTGCTTGGTCTTGGTGCTTGTGGACCACTAGGTAAGGGCATTTTGCCTTGAAATGTCCAGGCTTCGGACAGTTATAACATAGCATCTGCAACTGTAACACCCCTAAATTTCAAGATATTTAAAACCTATAAAATAAAGGCTAATGTCTTCTTAATTCCCAAACAGAGCATAAACTATACATAGTAGTCGGGGTGCTATGCCACATCTGAGCTGGAGAACTCAGATGCACAGGCTAAACTAACTAACAAAGCATAAACCATAACTAATGCCAAAATACAAATCAAGGCACGTAGGCCTTCTCATCCAGGCTAGAACTATCTAAACTAAGTCCACGAATCCACTAGCGCGCAACCAAGCTACTCATTGTCCCTGAAAAACATTCCATGTAACAACCATCAGCGAATAATGCTGGTAACCCACTGCAACGCGTTAAGTACAATATAGGTAGATATAAGAAACTCATTTTGAAACTAGAATACATATATACTTAGACTCTACTTTAAATCCAAGATCAAGACTCAAGTTATATTAACAGACTCAATATCATAGAATAATCATAAGAACTAATAGGCGTCCTAAACATGCAATGCAAGACATAATAGACGGATAAGCATGCAAATGACAAGTAGGGGCAACCAAGGCATTCAATACCACCAATTAGCAAGTAGTCAACAAAGCACGCAATTCATCCTCCAACCTTATACCAAGTTCCAACCTTGTAGCTCCCCTCCGTCCTTATATCAGTTCTAACCTATACCTCCAGGCCACCCTTATATCCCCACCCCATATGCCTCCGGGCAACTACATGCCCCCACCGACGAACCCACCTTTCAATCCCCAACATATCAAGATGATGCCGCAGTGCCATTCAATGATCCGCACCTCTAGTGCCAATATCAAGGGGTTAGCGCATATAGCTCTAACATGACACCGCATCACTTATAACCTGACCCATGCCTAAAGCAAGCAAGTCGAAGGTGGGTGTGTGCCTTTAGCACAGTCACCGCTATGGCCTGTACCTTTAGTACAATGACCGGGCACAAGTGGTGCAACCGCCAACAGTTTATTTTCCAGCAATCACAACCTCATCATCATCATCATCATTATCATCATCAGTCACACTGGCCATTGCGCAATGACCACAATACTCATCATCATCCAATCAATCAACACATAATCACGTAACAATCAAGACACAACAACAATGACACGTATCACACACAAAATCCTAGAATGATGCCTAAAACACCAAAAGTGACTCATACACGACAAACGGGGTACAACGGGACACGGGGAAACATCAAACGGGGAAAAACACCACGAACCACGCCGGGATTCCAGCGGGTAGGTGGCGGGTGGAGGACCACCCGTCGGCGGCCGGGCACTATTTCAACGGGTCGCCGGCGGGCAGACCACCGCCCGCTGGAACAGTGAAAGCGGGCAGCGGATAAGTAGCGGGTGGTCAGTCCCCCCACCTACCCCCCACTGATACACATGCAACTTTTGGTTACGGGATCTCTCGTGGAACCCGAAACCATGTCCAAACACATTCAAACACATAATGACAACACCACGTACTCAAGTAACGAAATCAAACCAAGAATCACACTAAATACACCCTAACACGATTCCTAAACATGCCAAGACTCAACATAAATCACATAACGATCCAGGGACACCTGGAATCAGAAGAACATCAAGAAATCTATATGCAAAGTCCTAAACAAAAATCCTAGGTAGGGATTGCAACGGGGCGGGGCGGGGATGGGGAGTATACTCCCCGTCCCCGTCCCCGAGACCCCGTCGCCATCCCCGTCTCCGCCCCCATCCCCAACGGGGAATTGAAAATATTCCGCATCCCCATCCCCACGGGGAATTAGGCGGGGACGGGGATTCCCATTTCCCGTCAACTCTTAGTCAAATGTTAAATTTTTAATTTTAATAATAAAAAATTTAAAATCTAAATCCTATTTTCAAAAATTAAAATACTAACTTTACAAATAAATAAATAAATATATAAAATACTAACAGTATACTTTTATATATATATATATATATATATATATATATATATATATATATATATATATATATATATATATATATATATATATATATATTATTCGGGGACGGGGAATCACACATATTCTCCGTCCCCGTCTCCGTTTTCCAAAAATTTTCTCCATCCCCGTCTCTTTCGGGGTGGGGATCGGGGATCCTCGTCAGGGACGGGGCACATTGTCATCCCTAGTCCTAGGCTATACTCAACACCCGATCATGCAAAATTCCACCCAAATATACCAAGAACATCATAATACGAAATCCACGTTATAACCCTAGGGCTCTAGAGATAATCAATATACAAGATCGTTCATATAATTAGTCATAGTATCAAGAACATCAAGATTATCACATAAACATTGAGATTATCACATTAACACCAAGATTATCACATAAACACAATATAAACCCTGGGCAAATGAATAAGATATATCAAGGAAGGCACAACAACAATGACACGTATCACACATAAAATCCTAGAACGATGCCTAAAACAACAAACGAGACTCATACACGACAAACGGGATACAACGGGACACGGGAAAACATCAAACGGGGAAAAACACCACGAACCACGTAAGGATTCCAGCGGGTAGGTGGCGGGTGGAGGACCACCCGCCGACGGCCGGGCACTATTCCAGTGGGTGGCCGGCGAGCAGACCACTGCCCGCTGGAACAGTGAAAGCGGGCAGCGAGTAAGTGGCGGGTGGTCTGTCCCCCCACCTACCCTCCACTAGTACACAGACAACTTTTGGTTCCGGGATCTCTCGTGGAACCCGAAACCATGTCTAAACACATTCAAACACATAACGACAACACCACGTACTCAAGTAACAGAATCAAACCAAGAATCACACCAAATACACCCTAACACGATTCCTAAACATGCCAAGACTCAACATAAATCACATAACGATCCAGGGACATCTGGAATCACAAGAACATCAAGAAATCTATATGCAAAGTCCTAAACACAAGTCCTAGGCTAGACTCAACACCCGATCATGCAAAATCCCACCCAAATATACCAAGAATATCATAATATGAAATCCACGTTATAACCCTAGCGCTCTAGACGTAATTAAAAAACAAGATCGTTCATATAATTAGTCATAGTATCAAGAACATCAAGACAATCACATAAACATCGAGATTATCACATAAACACCAAGATTATCACATAAACACAATATAAACCCTAGGCAAAGCTCTATCAAGACTTAAGCACAGAATCATATATCAAAGGAGCCAATGAATGAGATATAGCAAGGAAAATAGGTTTTGTCGAGACATGTGTTACTTCTTAGCCTTAATTAATCCTCCCTTGGCTATTAAGGTTCTTCCCTAAGATTTCTATCCGATTGATCTCCCTAGGCTTGGTGGTGGGGAATCTCTTGGGAATAATTTCGTGTAATATAACTATGGGTGGTAAGGGTTCTAATTGCTTTCTAACCTCCTATTTATGGAATCAGGAATCCTAATCAGAATTTGAATAGTAAAGGCCTACTTTCTTTATCCATAACAGATACATAGGTCTAGGATTCCTAATTAGAATCTAACTAGTAAAAGGTCTACTCTCTTTATTCCTAATAGGCTTAAGACTCTAGTTTAGGCAAGGGTCCACGGTCCATGGTGGACCACATAAATTAATTAGAGGGAATCCTAACCAAATTAAATCCTTTTTAATTATTATTAACGGAATTAATTAAATAATTAATCCGGGATTAAAGTCCGTAACATAGGGTGTTACAGCAACTCTTCAGTTTCTTGATTCCTCGAGGTGTTCTTCCTTTCGGTGTGCCTTCGGCTAAATGAGTTTGATGTACTCGGGGAGTCTTGATGATTATTCTTCCTCATGAACCTTGATGAGGAAGAATCATCAAACATAACAAACTGCTCATTAGTTAAAAAATTAGAAGGGTTAGAGTTGGACCTTGATGATGTGGATGGATGTTGATCAGCAACCAGTGCCATGTTACTTGTTGTAACACCCCGTGTTACGACCCCTAAAACCAATTAAATCGTTTAATCAATTGCCCAAAGACAGGATTGAATTACAATAATTAATTTAGAAGAGGCCCACCATAGTCCGTGGGCCCCCACCCCTAAAACCTAACCCTAGCCCTAAAAGGAATAGAATTAGCAAGCCCATTATACTAGACCCTAATTAGGACTCCTAAGAATATAAATAGGGGACATAAGAGGCACCTAGAACCCCCACCACAATAATCTCTCACCACCCAAAGAGTTCCAAGAATTCCCTTAGAAGAAATCTAGAAAGCAAGAAAGCTTAAAGAAAGACCCTTAATAGCCAAGGAATTAATTAAGGCTAAGAGGTAACCCATGTGTCAACAAAACCTATTTTCATAGCTATGTTTCCCCTCTTAGGATTTCCCCCATGTTCTTGTGAGATTGATGATTCGTTATAATGATCTTGATAATTGGTATTATGATTCCATGAGCGATCTTGATGTTCTTGAGAAGTTCTTGACGATTAAAAGGTGTCCTTGATGTTCTTGATGATTATGTGATGTTCTTGATGATTATATGATGTTCTTGATGCTTATGTGTTATTTCCTACCGAATCTTTTTTTTTTTTTGTTTTTTTTTTAAAGTGAACTTTATTAAGTTAAAAAATGGCCTAAGCCAATACAAAAACCAAGAACTTAGGCCTCACATGGCCTAAATCCAACTAACTAATCTAAGTAAAGTAAATAAAACAAGATTACATAAGGAAGGCCCCCGGGGCTCTAACATAAACGCCCCAAGTCCCATACTAGCTATTGCTAACTAGAATGCATAATAGAGCATAAACCATCTGAATATAAATTCAAGCTAAGTAAACTGCGAAGCTGCTCCCAAAAAATAATCGTGCAGCCCAACTACTTCACGGTCCACCATATAAACATGAAGCTCAATAGCAAGGCACAGACACCTTGCATGCCACAGCCATAGCACTCCCCCTGCAAGTTGCACCTCAGCGACTCTGCACTATAATGCAACCTAACCGGGTTGCAACCACGACTGTAACATCTCCTGGGATACTATTGACTGCCCTGTAAAAAGCAATAAAATACCACCCATAGAAGGACTAACAATAGCACGCAGGCCTAAGTCTAACTGATTCATGGTAAATCACAGGCCAATAATCAAAACAGCAAAGCACAAGGCAGCCAATAGCAGGAACTCCCGATCAGCACCAGCATGTACCAGAACCAACCCTAACGGGATTAGCTACTATGGGCCAGCAGCATGCCTGGACTACCGCCAACGGATTTGAAAAACCCCTACCCGGCCACCGTTCAGCCCGGGCTAGTATGCAATTTCTTACCGCTTGCACCAACGTTGAGGCCTGGTCTATCTCAAAAATGCCTGCAAAGGCGAAACCAAAACAGCCTATAGACCAGCACACGCCTCGGAGGTCAAAGAAACAGCACCTGCAAAAATAGAAACAAGGTAGAACAAACAAGTATCCTGTTCCCATGACCCAACTATTTCAACTTTCTACCTTGGGTGAGTGTTTAAGGTTTTAAAAGGCTGACGCGAACAAAAAGCAACCCCCAAATAATAGCCCGTCCCCCCCGGAGCCCAGAAGGAACTAAGCTACTATTGGCCAGCAGCAAGCCTGACCAGGTCAACGGATTTGACTAGTCCTGCCCGGTGCACCGTTCAGCCCGGACTAGGGTGCCATGTTGTACCGCCAACACCTTACGTTGAGGCTCGATCCTGCAAGCAGGACTTCATGGCCTCCTTAGACCTCACACACTCTCTGTTTAAAGCTCACTTCAACTCTTTCTTTTGCCTTTCCAACTCTCGTTTTCACTCCAATTCTTTTGCACTCTAATTCTTTCCCACTCCAATTCTTTTCACTCCATTTCTTTTTCACTCCATTTTTCTTTTCATTCTTCTTTTTCTTTTCTTTTTCATTCATTCTATTCCTTCTTTTTTTTTTTTTATATATATTTCTGTCATTCCTTTTTTCCTTTTCTCTTTCTCTTTTCTTTTTCTTTTCATTACTTCTTTTTCCACATTCAAACTAACATACAGCAGGAGTACTAACACAATCACGGGGGATCATCAATCTCAAAAAACACATAGGGCACATCATCATGTACCATTAATGAACGAACCCTACGCGGCAGATCATTGAGGTTCCGAAAGACGGCCTCCCCCGGCTCATCAACCACCCAATCAGCTAACGCTTGTGCAGGTAGATTGGCCCTAGACGGGCACACAGCAGCAGTAACTACCCCACAGGAGCACAGGAAACGGAGCCTGGAAACCACATTATCCAGAACCCACGGTGGACGGACAGTAACATCAACATAGCTAGCCAACTCCGCCCACGTGGACTCTATATCCAACATTGTATTTCCCCCGGCCAGGCACCATTCCAGGCAGGAGAACAAGACCCGGAACATGCCCCGAGCGTGCTCCCCCTGTTCAGACCACGCAACCCTATAACAAAAGCCACCCTCCTGGTTGCGCACCACGGCTGCAGCCCCCCCCCCCTGCAGCCCCTGGACTAACTTAGCAACCGGGTGAACCCGGCGGCAGTATTTAGCCCTCATAAAATCTGAACAAAGCGTGTGTTCTGTCCGGAAATTCCACCACAATTTGGCACTGGCCGCCCTTACCATCAAATCCAAGTCTAAGAACCCCACTCCCCCCTCCTTTTTAGGACGAGAAAGAGTTTTCCAAGAACTCCAATGATACCGGGCGCCGCCTGACTGTTTCCAGAAGAAGTGAGCATAACATCTTTCCAAGTCCCGTATGACCTGCTTAGGCGGCGCGCAGGCCGAGAATAAGTGCAATGGTATGGCCTGCAAGACTGAGGATATCAAAATTGCCTTCCCGCCCTTTGAAAGCACTCGGCGTTGCCAACTCAAACATCTAGCCTTTACTTTATCAACCACCGAGGCAAAGTATATACATTTCTTGCGGCCAATATACACAGGGCAACCCAAGTAGGTAAATGGAAACTGTTTATGTACACAACCTGTTGCCCTGCGAATCTCATCACTCTCACGAGCTGGAGTACGAGGGTGCATGTAAAAAGCACTCTTCTGAAAGCTCACCAACTGTCCCGATATTTCCTCGTACTCCTTCAAAGCATTAATTACCTCCTGAATTGCTCCCAACCTGGCCGTGCTAAAAATAATTACATCATCCGCATAGGCCAGGTGATGAATATGTGGTGCCCTTGGCGGCTGTGTAAACCGAGGCACCGTAGTGCCATCATACACCCGAGCAAGGTAAACGGACAGGACTTCAGCTGTAATCACAAACAAAGTCGAGGACAATGGATCCCCCTGTCTGAGTCCCCGCGTAGATGTAAAAAAGCCTTCCTTGACTCCATTTACTATCAATCCAGATCAAGTCAGGAAACCTAGGCGGCGCATCACCGAAGTCAGGAAAAACCACGATACCCGGTCATATGCCTTAGCCATGTCCAGCTTAAGAACTATGTCCCGGTTCTGCAAACTCAATCCATGGCACATCTCGGACGCCAACAGCACATTATCTGTAATAGACCGACCAGTTACAAACCCACTCTACTGCGGTGACAGTACCCGGGGCAAAACTGTAGCCATCCGAACTACCATGAGCTTCGTGATCAGCTTACTACTGAAGTTACACAAACTGATAGGCCTATAATCTGCAAAGGTTTCTGGACTCGGCTTCTTCGGCAGAAGGAAAATGGATGTGTGCGTGATAGGCCTGGTGAATTCCCATCCTGCAAAGTAACTCCGAACCATACTAACTACATCATCCTGAATAATATCCCAACAGGCCTTATAAAAGGCCCCCGAGAAACCATCCGGTCCTGCTGCGCTCGTAGAGTTCATCTGCATTACCACTGCCCTCACCTCCTCTACCTCTGGCACGGCCGTCAATAACTCATTATCTTCTTCTGTAACCAGTCATGGGACACACTCCAATCTAGCCAAATCAAAACCCCCAATCTCCGCGGTGAACATATGCTCAAAGAAAGAGACTGCCTGATTAGCAATCCCCTGCCTATCTTCCAACCACACACCGCCACTATCTTTAACCCTGTGAATATATAGCTTACGCCTGCGTTCCTTAACAACAGAGTGGAAGAACCGGGAGTTTCTGTCCCCATCCTGGACCTCGGTGATACGCGCCTTCTGCCGCCAAAATTCTTCCTCAATTGCAATCTGTTTTTGTAACAAAGCAACACCCTTTTTATATTCAATCAAAGTATTTTCGTCATCAGGGTGTTGCTGTAAGGCAGCTTCTAGGGTCTGGACACTATCCTCATACTCACGGAGCTTCACAAAAATATCCCCAAACACAGTCTTGCTCCACCTGCTCAGAACCTTACTTAGCCTATTCAACTTGGTGGCAATCACAAACATAGGGGCCCCCTCAACAGGAACCTGCCAGCTATCACGCACCACCCTCAAGAAATCTTCGTGTTTAATCTACACGTTCAAAAATACAAAGTGCTTCGGTACCACCTGCGTACTCAACAAATCACAAGATATTAAAAGCAGACTGTGGTCAGATGTGGACTTTGACAGATGTCGTACAGATGTTCTGAACACCGATTCCCACACCGAAGTATAAAGGAACCGGTGCAAACGTATCCATATAGCCGCCTCCTTACGTCGCCCATTTCACCAGGTGAAACAGGAACCGTAATAGGTCGCATCAATCAAGTCGCATGCACTGACAGACTCCTGAAAATCAGTAGTCTTCCGATGTGAATACGGAAGCCCACCTTTTTTCTCGTCCACACTTAACAAGCAATTAAAATCTCCTGCAATTGACCAAGGAACCCCCCCGGGAATCATAGAAAATACAGCTTTCAGCTCAACCCATAACGGGTCCAGAAGGCGTTCCTTGGTTTTGGCGTAAACAAATGAGAGCCAAAAAGGCGTGAGAACCGTAGAATGCACACAAGAAATCGTGACGCATTGCTCAGTCTGACTCTCAAATGTTACTGCCAAATCATTATTCCAAAAAAGCCAAATTTTATTATTATCAGAAGCAAAACCATTATCAAAATTAAACCGAATCCTGAAAAACTCAAGCCAGTCAGGCGAACTGAAAGGCTCTAGCAAACATAATATAAAAGGTGCATGCATTGTCAACAGTACACGGATTCTACAAGCAGAACCCCGGGAAGACACTCCCCTCACATTCCAGACGAGTAGTCTCATACAGACGACAAAACTCCCGTATCCAAACGAGAGGGATCCCCCCTATTCTGGTGTGACTAAGCCGACGTCTTACCGGGCCAATGCCTACTAGGCCTAGGTCCTCGGACTCTGACTCAGATCCTGAGGCCCATTCCTCCGGCTCATGATCTGCAACCGGGACGTCGGTATCTGACCACGCCTTTTCCTTCCCCCTCCTAGGCCCCCAAGGAGCCTTAGGGATAGGATGCGGAGTAAGAGTAAAAGAGAAAGATACCTTGTGCGGGCTCTGCAGGTCCGCCCGCTCTCTTGAAGAGCTAAAATCCTCATCAACCTCCGGGATAGTGGATAGATAACCAAGTGATTGGCCACTCCCTACCCCGGGCGATGCCATACCAACAGATATCCTGCTATCAATCGGGGTGGCTGGCAAATCACCACCACCCGAAACCCCCATAACAGCCTCCTCAGAGGCTAGACTTTCATCCTGAAGCGCGGCAAACCCATTACTAACTGGCACCGGGTTGCTGGTCCGACTAGTAGGTAGGGCCCGCCACACTTTATTACCTGCTCCTGCACTTAGCCCCTGACTATTGTCAGCCATCGGGGCCTTTCCTTTTAACTGTCTTTCTTTATTACTTTGCTTTTTTCTTTGGCTAGCAGTCATATCCCGGTGATCTAGCACAGTAGGTGAGCCCCGGTCCTGACCGCCCCCCTGCGGTTCGACCCGAGGGCCAGCATCAGCCACTGGTGCTGGCGCATGTGCCGTAGTGCGCACACGACAACTACTAGCCATATGACCTTGTTTTCTACAATTTGAACAATACGGAGGAACACGCTCATACTCAATCATTTGCCAAAACCCCACAGCCTCCTGATCCGGACGCGCAGTCCCCAACCGAATAAACATTTTGCGGCATAGGGGTTTCAACAAATAAATCTCAACTTTCACCCTAGCCACATTAGGCCGAGAAAACTTAGCCGTGGGCGTGTCCACCTGTAGAAATTTTCCAATAGGTTTGACAATTTGCTTGAGACAAGGTTCTGAGAAGTAATTGGCCTTAAGGTTAGGCAATAACACCCATACCGGGGCCAACGACGTCTCAAAACTTGTGTCAAAGTCCATTGTCCACCTAAAGAGCCGCATTGGGCACTTTCCGTTAAAGTGAATTTGACCCTTGACTAACGTGTTAATGCAATCTTCCGAATTAGAAAATGCAAGAGACACGTGGCATGGGTCCACTAAGCCAATACTCACAGTTCCTTTCAACTTCAAGTTCTTGGCAAAATGTTCTCATATAACGGAAAGCACGGGCCTGCCATAAGAGAATTTTCCAATAAGTAGGGTCTCCCCTATTTTATTCATTTGTTGCACCTCTTTATCCTCAAAGGTAATGCAAGCCTCCCCTTTATAGATTTCAACCATTTTATCCGAGATACAAGGTCCCGGGACATGGTTTGCATTAACCCTTTGAGCTGGCAGACCCGTAGAAGCAAATAAACTAGCAAAAGTTGGGGCCGTACCTGAGCTCACGGCCAATGCAGAGCTACTTACCTGGGCCGTATTATCCAAACGTGTTGCCACCATTGTGGTGGCATTCTTAGCATTCTTAGCATGCAGAGAAGCAAGCTTTGCCCAAACATTGGGCATGGCATTGGGCAAGGCAGAACCCGAGACATGCACACCATTCTCATTGGTGTCATGCCTCGGATTTGGGGTGTTGTTAGGGGTTAGCAAGGAATTTTGCTTGCCCCTAACCACACCCTCTTGTGGGGTGTCCAATGGTGGTGTAAGCACATCAGTTCGTGTAGCATTCAAACTTCTCACACCAACACTATCCCCAGCTGGATAACTAGATGCCGGTAACATGGCACCAATTTGACCGAATTGGATCGGGGTGTTAAGCCCCATCCCTTGGCTAGTATTTGCCATGTTACCACCATTTAGGCTCATATTTGCATTTAAGACATGCCCAAATCCATTCCCCCCAAAACCACCCAAAGCCAAGGCCTTGGACGTGAGGCATACAATGGATGGGGCACATCCCAAACTAGGCAAGATAGGGAGAGACTCACTTAGGGATTTGGCTACAAAACCCCCTTCTTTATATAGCATATCTTGCCCTCTAAGTGCAGTAGATGTACTCAAAATAACACCCTCATGGGTCCTATGACCAGCCAATTCCCCAAGGACTAGCCGATTAGGAAGGGGGTTTGCCGATTAGGATGTCTAAGTGGGGCATCTTGTACATCACCATACTTAAGTTGAGACCAAAAGAAAGAGGAGAAAAAGGCATACCTGCTGCCGTTTGGTCACCACTTAGCCGTGAATGACCATTAACCTCCGGCATTGAGGCCTCTACATTAAAAGCCATCTTATGCGTTGTGTTTGCAATTCCTACCCCCTGATCCTCACGGGCAGTATCACCATTTGCATTAATGCTTCCCCCCTTAAACAGAGGCAGAGTATGCACAATTGTGCTATAGGCTAAGCCTGCCGAAACATCACCTAGCAACTTTGCTTGACTAGAAACCAAATTGCCAAGTGGTGGCATGTTGGCATATTGTCCACACCAACATTAGCAACCAAACCCACCTTATTGTGTATCAAAAATGGGCAGTTCCACCCAAAAATCAAGCATAAACTATGTCATAGACAGTTAGGATTGGGCAAGCTCTCGGCCTTACCAAGAGATTGGGCGTTATCACCCTTGCCACATTGCACATCCTCCAAAGCAGGGAGCCCACCAATACAAGATGAATGCAATGCACTACTTAGGCAATTTTGGCCTTTAGCCATACCACCACTTGTGTTGGCTGGCTCCACACTTCGTTTCCCCTTATCAAGCAGCATATGATTAACATTAAGACCATGTGGAGTTTGAGCATTATCCCTATGACCAGCTTCATCAATATGACTTAGCCGATTAGAGACATCACCTAGAGTTCTATGACTAGCTTGCTCCAATTGAGTTTGCCAATTAGAACACCTAGATGATGACTGCTCACCCCCACCCTTTAAGCTAAATAAAGGAGCCAGAGCACTACCTGGTAAATGGTGCTGCTTTGCCGAGGCTCCATCATAGCCATGGGAGACACCATATGGCCTCACCTGTGGCCTCTTCTTTCTCCTTCGATGCGCACAGGAGACATGCAAATATTCTTGCATTCCCCTTTGGTCTCCGGTAGCAGCAGAATCACCATTGACCGCCTTGGGTCCATCAAGCTGCATGGATCCCATCATCTTCCTGCCTCCCTTGGGCGATGGAGCAACTGGCAGAGAGTCCACCGCCGTCACCAAGGGCTCCCGACGCTTTTTCATCTTAGGTTTTTTGACGCGGAGGACCTTAGACTTTGGCTGGAGAGGAAAACCACCAGACCAGCGACCCTCATCCTCCATCTCCATGCCTGCTCGAAGTAGATCCCAAAGATCATCCGGCTCCACCAATTTCTTCGCCTTTTCCAAGTCTCCATTCACAGACGCAAGAATGATAGCCGCCTTCATCCAGTCCCCATGCTCCATGCCAGGCCTAGGCTGTGCAGATGAGATGGCCACCATTGACGCTTGACCCTTCTCCGCCTTGCACAGGCCATGGCCTGCCGCACTCGGCCTGTCTACGGCCTTAGCGCCAGCCACAACGTCACGGCTAAATGCGCCAACCTCTGCGTTACGCCCTTCACACGGCCCCTCCCTCCACTCTTCTGAGATCACAGCCCCACCAGAGCGAAGGCCTAAACCCTTGGCTGTGTTCGCGCAAACGCGAATCTCCCCGCTGACGACTTCGCACAACTCATCTCGCCCCTCCGTGGACTGGCCATCAGCCTGATCATGGTGGCTCTGCTCCATTCCAACCCCTCTCGCACCCTTGACCCTGAGATGACCTTCATTCACCGGCAAAGTGGCCGGAACCGACGCGCCAGAGGTCGAGGGACCATTAATCGCCGGAGCAGCGATTGCACTCCGATTGGGCTCCTGGACCTTCTGAGCATCGCGATCTCTCCCCTGAAGCCCCTGCGCAGCTCCGAACTCCAAAGAAAGACCATCAGAGCCATGGATGGCCGGCGACGAGGGGCTGGCCGAGACCCTTGGTCCGTGATCGGGCTTCTCCAATGGCGTCCGATCACGTCGATCTTGATTGCGCTGAGATGCCCGTGGCTTGACGAACACCTTAGAAAGCTTTAGGAGTGGATCGCCATTCTTGAAGCACCTGAAAGCCTCTTCGGAAAATACCAGACCTTCGCGACGCAAATATTGCGTACGATGCGGAGCTCCTGCAGGGTCTCCTGGATGGTGAATGGGAGTCGATCACCCATCACCTTATTTGCCTCGATGAGGCGAGGTTTCTCACCGACTCAGAAAGGCCGGCGCCAAAAAAGCCGGCCGGAAGACTTGCGCGGAATTATTCGCACTTGCTCAATTCCTTTCGCCAGAGCGTTTCCAATAAAACTTCTGAAATTGCATTCTAATGTTTGATGGTAGATGTAAGTGTGTCTTGCTGAGAACCATACCGGCTGTTAACCAGGCTGGTAGAGACCGGTCAGGTATATAAATATTATATAGGACTAAGGTCCACTATACGGGCAGTTGAATGGGTTGAGAACCATCCCAACTGTTAACCAGGCTGGTAAAGACCGGTCAGGTATATAAATATTATATAGAACTGCGGTTCATCGGTCGGTTGCGATCGACCCCTCCGTATTGTGAGACGGGGCAGGGTGCTGCGTGGCCGTGTCAGAGCTATATGCGCTGACCCTCATGTATGGGCATGCGATTGGTCCTGTGGCGCCAACAAAGAGTGCTATATGATGAGATAAGAAGGATTGATGTTGTGACTGTTATGGAAACGTGACCATAAAATTCCTGCTAGTAAACTATACATGTTTAATTGTGATTATTGGTTGTGTTTATCTATAACTATGCCCTATCTCGAGAATCGTATATACTTGGTTATGACTGTAGATTGTGTGTACCCCTATTTGTCGAGTCGGTTCCCTGATTTGAAAGCTAGAGTCTCTTATGATATATCTTCATGCTTCGAAATGACTTTTCGTGTATATATATATATATATATATATATATATATATATATATATATATATATATATATATATATATATATATAGGATCCGGATCAGGTGAGGACCTAATCTTAGGTGAGGACGTGAGGACTAATCTTGTACGTTTGTTTTTTTATTTGGATGACCCAGATTTGAGTTCTTGAGATGACATGGATTGATCTTTTTTGTTAAAGTGGGGTAGTAGTGTCTTTTTCTATTTTTTTTTTAAGTGTGAACGCATATGTAATCCTTGGCCAAATTGGTTTCCTATTTTCTTGGATCATCACCATTGCAATTTGGAGCCGCGATTTCTTCATTATTGATTGAGTATTCGCCCATGCAAACTAATCAGTATTTTTTATTTTTTTTCGCCCGTTCTTTTGAGTATAATATTGTCTATATTTGGATTGTCGTGTATATGTATAAATGCTTGGGTAGTACAATTATGCATTCGTGTGTGTTGATTGTGCAACCTAGTGTTGTAAGTTGTGCACTATAGCCTAGAGAGTTGTGCATTATAGCACATAGTTCAGTGCATCGTAGGACATTGGGATGTCCACTGTATGATTTTTTGGCGGGATTTGAATGCACAACAATAAAGTTATCGATGCACAACACTCAGTATAGGAATGCACAACATTTTGTATAAGAATGCACATCTTTTAATAAGACTGATTTACCCTAAATTTATATATTTTAATATTTTAAAGGGATTTATTTTCTTAATCCGTGTGATTTTTTCCTTTTAATCTCAGCCATACATCATTATGATTTAATGATCTAGATTAGTCCTTACGTCCTCACGTAAGATTAGGTCCTCACATGATCCGGACCCTATATATATATATATATATATATATATATATATATATATATATATATATATATATATATATATATATATATATATATATATATATATATATATATATATATATATGTATGTATGTATTGTATTTCAACGCGTTGGAGAGGGTTACCAGCATTTCTCGCTGAACAGATATATTTGGCTTTTAGGCACAGAAGAATAAGTCACTGGAGCGCGCTAGATCTTGGAGCGTAGAAGTAGATAGTTTCCCTTTCGGCCTGCGTGCCATGTTATGCATTTACTTTATTAAGGATATTAGTTAGTTGGCCTGTGCACTTGAGTTCTCTAGCTCAGGTGTGGCATAGCGCCCCGTACTCTTTAAGTTACGTTCTTGGGAATTAATGAGATTTCACCTTTATTTTATAAGTTTTAAATGTCCTAAAAATCTGGGGTGTTACAGTTGGTATCAGAGCCTAAGTTGACCCTAGGATAAGACTCTTAAGACCGGACTTTAAGACATTAAGCTTCAACTCTAGATATTTAGGAACATAGGATCCAAGAATCTTAGGACGCGCGGTGAGATTGTGAAACCTACACATAACCTCTCCTCCCTTACCTGAAGAAAACTTTCCCCCGCTTATCACGTCAAAGAAGGACACCAAGCCCCAATTTAATATTCTTATAAACATTGACCCAGGAAGACGACAGCATGGCACCCAACAGAAGACAATCAAGAACTCCAGAACCCGCCGCACACGACCCCCTAACCCAAACACTACAACAACTAACACAAGTCGCCCAAGCACTAAGCGACGTGGCTCTCTGCAACAACAGCCCCCCACCACCTCCATCGAATGCAAACGCAGACTTCGCCCGACAAGTCTCTAACCATCGACCACCCACATTCTCAGGAGAAGAGGATCCCGTAATCCTGGAGGAATGGATCCGAAACCTCGACAAAATTCTCGGGTTAGTAGAATGCCCAGAAGAACGCCGCGTGGAGATAGCCCCGTTCTACTTCGGACACGAGGCCGATCTTTGGTGGATCCACGAGGGTCCCACTTACCAACAAGAACCGGGGTTCAACTGGGAACACCTCAAAACGCGACTACGAGAGCGATTCTATCCAACACACGTAAAAGCATCCATGTACGAAGAGTTTCTCCATCTGAAACGAGGGACAGCTACCGTCATGGAATACCACAAACGATTCCTTGAACTAGCACGCTTCGCACCAGAACTAGTGTAACACCCCAGATTTTCAAGACATTTAAAACTTATAAAATAAAGGTGAAATCTCATTAAATCCCAAAGCATAATACAAGAGTACGGGGTGCTATGCCACACCTGAGCTAGAGAACTCAGGTGCACAGGCTAACTAACTAATATCCTCAATAACGTAAATGCATAAGCATGGCACGCAGGCCGAAAGGGAAACTATCTACTTCTACGCTCCAAGTTCTAGCGCGCTCCAGTGACTTATTCTTCTGTGCCTGAAAGCCAAATATATCTGTTTAGCGAGAGATGCTGGTAACCCACTCCAACGCGTTGAAATACGATACATATAGTTATATACATAGATATACGAAAAGTCATTTTGAAGCATGAAGATATATCCTAAGAGACTCTAGCTTTCAAATCAGGGAACCAACTCGACAGGTAGGGCTAAGTACGGACAGCAATTATACTAAGCATATACAGTTTACAACAGGCAAGACAGATAAGATAAGCACAATTAATAATCATAACCCGACATATACGATCCTTGGTACAAATCCCATAGTCTCATCCCCAAGATACTCATAACCACAACTCATCCATACTTCATCACATAGCACACTTTGTTGGCGCCACAGGACCAATCGCATGCCCATACATGAGGGTCAGCGCATATAGCTCTGACACCCGCAGCACCCTGCCCCGTCTCACAGCACGGAGGGGTCGATCGCAACCGACCAATGAGCCGCAGCTCTATATAATATTTATATACCTGACCGGTCTTTACCAGCCTGGTTAACAGTTGGGATGGTTCTCAACCCATTCAACTGCCCGTATAGTGGACCTTTGTCCTATATAATATTTATATACCTGACCGGTCTCTACCAGCCTGGTTAACAGTTGGGATGGTTCTCAACCCATTCAACTGCCCGTATAATGGTCCTTAGTCCTATATAATATTTATATACCTGACCGGTCTCTACCAGCCTGGTTAACAGCCGGTATGGTTCTTAGCCCACCCGACTGCCCGTATAGCCCGATTGATCTCAACCAAATCGGGGTAACATGCACACGTAACACATAGCAAGCACATGCAACCCATATTAACACATTGGGAAGGGGGAGAAAACGTATAACAAAACCTATGCGTGATCCTTCACATACTAAGAATATTCCTAAGGGGTTCATACTTCTTTCACCTAGGTCAACGGGATACCAATTCAACTAGCATGCAATATATAAGACTCATACGACCTACGAACGGTACCCGAAAATTAAACTAGACAAAGGCACGATAGACGGAGTCCATTGGGACACCACGGGGGTCGGAGGAACATCAAAAGGGGAAGCCGGGATCCCGAAGTGGGGTATAAACCAGCGGGTAGCCGGTGGGTGGGGGTCATCCGCCGGCTGCCCGCCGGCGTTCTACAAATCCGGGCAGCTGCCCGCCCGCCCGCTGCCCGCTGCCGGCGTTGCCCGATTTGGCCGCGGGTAGGTGGCGGGTCCCCTACCCCCCACTGACTCTTTTTCATCAAAAACTCCCCGGGAACCTTTGTGGAACCCGAAACCATGCTTAGACACTTTCAAACGCAATTGATAACACACGTAGACAATTAACGGATCAAAATCAAGAAACAAATTGCATATAACCTATCATGCTTTTCTAGACATAATAAACACCCAATCATGCGAAATCCCACCCAATATACCAAGAATAATTCCATACGATACAACCTAGGGTTCTAAACATTTTTAAATCAACAAGGACACAATTCATCTTCTAATATCAAGATTCGGTAAGAATATCACATAAACATCAAGAGTATCCTACAATCATCAGGAACATCATATAATCATCAAGAACATTATATAATCATCAAGAACACCATAATTATCAAGAACCTTTCATCATCATGATCACCCACGGAAATCATCCCACCAATCATCAATAATAATATCACAAATCATCAATACACAATAATATGGGGAAATCCTAAGAGGGGAATCATAACTAAGAAAATAGGTTTTGTTGAGACATGGGTTACCTCTTAGCCTTAATTAATTCCTTGGCTATGAAGGGTCTTTCTTTAAGCTTTCTTGCTTTCTTGATTTCTTCTAAAGGAATTCTTGGAGCTCTTTGGAGGGTGGAACGTGGACTATGGTGGGCCTTTCCTAATTAATTATTGTGGTTTAATTCTTTCTTTTGGGTAATTGGCTAAATGATTTAATTGATTTTAGGGGTCGTAACATGGGGTGTTACACTCCCCCCCCCCCCCTTACGAGGGGCTTCGTCCCCGAAACCCGGTGTGTTAATCCATTCTTTCACCCCTAGGCATCCTGCATCTTGGCCTCCCGGTTAGGAATGTGGCCCCACTTTTTGCCTTAGCTAGGGTAGACTGGATTTCTGGTGGTGGTTGTGATAGAAGGGTTTTAGGTCTACCTCGGTTTCCTGCTCCTGAGCTGGACGCCCCGCGAGTGCCCAAGGTGGCCTCGATTGCTGCCACCCTCTGATCCAGCGCACGTGTTGTACGGATCAATGATGAGAATCCTTCCTCCATGATTTGGTTGTGCCGGTTGAGCTGTGCGAGTATGCTTTCATTGATTGAGCCCTCATTTTGCTCCCTTGGGTTCCCTCCTGATCGAGGTTGCACTGACAGGTGGGGTTCGTCATCCTCCTCCTGGTCCTCACTTCCCTCCAGAATTCCGCAATCTTGCATTGCCCGTTTGAGCTTCTTGTTGGAGATGTCTAATTGGTCGACCAATTCTCTTCGTTCATCCTCGGGTTTTTGGCAAATTTCTTCGAGGGTGAGGTAATGTCCTCCCTCGGTGTAGTAAATATCGTTGCGGCGGAGGTTCTGGGCGTTAAAGACCATACCATTCACGGTCTTGACCTCGGTGTGGCTTAGATCCACCCCCTTTTTCTCCATGATCCAACTTAGGATCATCCCGTAGGGTAGGCTAAGTCGGTTGCTTGTTTTGCAAAACTCCATGTGTTTTAGCATGAGGGCCTACAAGTTAAATTTGATTTTGTGCTTCAAGAGGTAGGCAAAGGTGCACTCTAAACTCCCCACGTCTTTGCTCTTATTGTTTGTGGGTAGGAGGCTATCGGTTACAATCATAACCAATATCTTTTGCTCCGCCGATAGCCACTTCCGGTTTGGTCGCGTGGCCGAGGTGAATCCTTCCTCTTTCCCGAGTAGGTACCCGAGATAGTCCTTGTACCCCGTGTTTGGGGTATCAATCCACCCCTTTCGGTCGTAGTTTGACACACCCGTGGTGGTCAATTTCAAGAGTTTCGCCAAGCGGCCTTCGGAGAGTATAATTTCCTTGCCGCGGACCTTGGTGGTGACTTCGAGCTTGTCACCCCGTTTGGTGGCCACTAGGTGATGATAGAACTCTTTCACCAATTCGGGGTACGTGTCCCCTTTGATGGTGAGGTACGTGTCCACGAGGCCTTGGTAGTTAAGCATATCGACCAATTCTGGAGAGAATTGGTCGGGTTCAAGGGTTTTACCTCCTATCACGGTGTAACCGGCGTTGCTCCATTCCGGGGCACGGGTTCCGAGGGGTTTCTTTGGCATTTTAGGGTAGGTGATGGCCTTTTCCGGTGAGTTGCGCTTTTCCGGTGGATTCTCCGGCGGTGGTTTCCTTTGTTTGCGAGGGCGGTGACGACGGGGCGGAATCCAAGTGACGGCTCGGTGAGGGGGGGTGACGGCGCTGTGATGGCGCCGGGTGGCGTGTGACAGTGGGCGGAGCCCAGGTGGCCGACGGGCGTGGTTTTCTTCCGGCGGCAGCAGCGGCGTGAGGCGGTCACGGCCTGGGTGGCCGGTCGTGGCTCGGTTGCTAGCGGCGGCGGTCTCGGGTCTCCGATGTCGAGGGAGGGGCGGTGGTGTGTTTGCAGAAGGAGTAAGGGGAGAAAGTGGGGGGAAGAAGAAGAAGAGGGTTTTTGATTTAGGGATTTTGTGGGTTTTAGGGATTTGTAGGGGCTTTAACAAGGGAGTGTTCCCTTTAGGTTTTAAGAAACACTCATGGGCTAGTGGTTAGAGTCTTGGTCATTTAAGTAGAAGGTCAAGAGTTCAATACTCATTGGTGACATTAGGCCCTAAGATGATGGGGCCCTTATCTTTTTCCTTATTTTGGCTTTTAGTGGTGAGGTTTGGCTAGTTTGTATAGTTTTAGTTCTACCCCCCCCCCCCCCCCTAAATAGAACCGAATTTCGAACTAATCTTTTATTTATAATATTTCCAAGTAATTAAGCTAAGTAAGTAGTTCTACTACGAAGGTGATTACAAAGAAATTGCCGACTTATCCTAGACAGAATTTGTTTTTTTGGCTTTCTCCCACGGGGCCTGCATGGTCTTCGTCTTCTGGGGTTGGGTCTCCTTCCTCGAGGTTGTTCTCGTTCCCAAGGTTGGCTTGAGTGCGGCTCATGACGAATACTTTTCCAGGAGCGCCGTAGTTTCCTTGATGAGTGGTGCCCCCATGTTTTCCCATGGTGGTAGTGCGTGGTTTCTGGGGTTGGGCACAATGGAAGGCCTTGTGTCCTTCTTCTCCGCAGTTGAAGCATCGCAAGGGATTGCCCATGCAATCTTTGCCTCTATGGTTCTTGTTGCATTTTGGACAAGGGAAGCTCCTGGCGTTAGCGTCGTAGTTCCCTAGGGGTGGCCTTTGGTTGGTCAGGTTACTCGATCTTGTATTGGTGTCATTTCTTGCTCTCTTTACCGGTGGTGCCCCTCCCCCGGGGTTCCTCTTTCGTATTTGCTCTTGGACCCCGCGTTGGAGTAGTTGGATTCGGTAGAGATTAGCGGCACTGGAGTAAGCCTCGTTGAGAGTCCGAGGTTTGCTTACCACTAGTGCCTTTCGGGCTTCAAAGTTGAGGCCCGATACGAATCTTTCTATTTTGGTCACCTCGGTGGGGACTAGTTCTAGTGCGAAGCGTGCTAGTTCAAGGAACCGTTTGTGGTATTCCATAACGGTAGCTGCCCCTTGATTCAGGTAGAGAAACTCTTCGTACATGGATGCTCTCACGTGTGTTGGATAGAATCGCTCTTGTAGTCGCGTTTTGAGTTGTTCCCAGTTGAACCCCGGTTCTTGTTGGTAAGTGGGACCCTTGTGGATCCACCAGAGATCGGCCTCGTGTCCGAAGTAGAACGAGGCTATCTCCACGCGGCGTTCTTCTGGGCATTCCACTAACCCGAGAATTTTGTCAAGGGTTCGGATCCATTCTTCCAGGATTACGGGATCCTCTTCTCCTGAGAACGTAGGTGGTCGATGGTTAGAGACTTGTCGGGCGAAGTCTGCGTTTGCATTTGACGGAGGTGGTGGGGGCCTGTCTTTGCGGAGAGCCACGTCGCTTAGTGCCTGGGCGACTTGTGTTAGTTGTTGTAGCGTTTGGGTTAGGGGGTCGTGCGCGGCGGGATCTGGAGTCCTTGATTGTCTTCTGTTGGGTGCCATGTTGTCGTCTTCCTGGGTCAATGTATATAAGAACATTAAATTGGGGCTTGATGTCCCTTTTTGTGATAATGTGGGAAAGTTTTCTCCAGGTAAGGGAGACTATGTGTAGGTTTCACAATCTCACCGCGTGTCCTAAGATTCCTGAATCCTATGTTCCTAAATACTTAGAGTTCGGGCCTATTGTCCTAAAGTCTGGTCTTAAGAGTCTTTTCCTAGGGTTAACTTAGGCTCTGATACCAACTGTAACACCCCAGATTTTCAAGACATTTAAAACTTATAAAATAAAGGTAAAATCTCATTAAATCCCAAAGCATAATACAAGAGTACGGGGTGCTATGCCACACCTGAGCTAGAGAACTCAGGTGCACAGGCTAACTAACTAATATCCTCAATAACGTAAATGCATAAGCATGGCACGCAGGCTGAAAGGGAAACTATCTACTTCTACGCTCCAAGTTCTAGCGCGCTCCAGTGACTTATTCTTCTGTGCCTGAAAGCCAAATATATCTGTTCAGCGAGAGATGCTGGTAACCCACTCCAACGCGTTGAAATACGATACATATAGTTATATACATAGATATACGAAAAGTCATTTTGAAGCATGAAGATATATCCTAAGAGACTCTAGCTTTCAAATCAGGGAACCAACTCGACAGGTAGGGCTAAGACAAAGCATATACAGTTTACAACAGGCAAGACAGATAAGATAAGCACAATTAATAATCATAACCCGACATATACGATCCTTGGTACAAATCCCATAGTCTCATCCCCAAGATACTCATAACCACAACTCATCCATACTTCATCACATAGCACACTTTGTTGGCGCCACAGGACCAATCGCATGCCCATACATGAGGGTCAGCGCATATAGCTCTGACACCCGCAGCACCCTGCCCCGTCTCACAGCACGGAGGGGTCGATCGCAACCGACCAATGAGCCGCAGCTCTATATAATATTTATATACCTGACCGGTCTTTACCAGTCTGGTTAACAGTTGGGATGATTCTCAACCCATTCAACTGCCCGTATAGTGGACCTTTGTCCTATATAATATTTATATACCTGACTGGTCTCTACCAGCCTGGTTAACAGTTGAGATGGTTCTCAACCCATTCAACTGCCCGTATAGTGGACCTTAGTCCTATATAATATTTATATACCTGACCGGTCTCTACCAGCCTGGTTAACAGCCGGTATGGTTCTCAGCCCACCCGAATGCCCGTATAGCCCGATTGATCTCAACCAAATCGGGGTAACATGCACACGTAACACATAGCAAGCACATGCAACCCATATTAACACATTGGGAAGGGGGAGAAAACGTATAACAAAACCTATGCGTGATCCTTCACATACTAAGAATATTCCTAAGGGGTTCATACTTCTTTCACCTAGGTCAACGGGATACCAATTCAACTAGCATGCAATATATAAGACTCATACGACCTACGAACGATACCCGAAAATCAAACTAGACATAGGCACGATAGACGGAGTCCGTTGGGACACCACGGGGGTCGGAGGAACATCAAACGGGGAAGCCGGGATCCCGAAGTGGGGTATAAACCAGCGGGCAGCGGGTAGCCGGTGGATAGGAGTCACCCGCCGGAGTTCTACAAATCCGGGCAGCGGGTGCCCGGCGGGCAGCTGCCCGCCCGCCGGCTGCCCGCTGCCGGCGTTGCCCGATTTGGCCGCGGGTAGGTGGCGGGTCCCCTACCCCCACCTACCCCCCACTGACTCTTTTTCATCAAAAATGCCCCGGGAACCATTGTGGAACCCGAAACCATGCTTAGACACTTTCAAACGCAATTGATAACACACGTAGACAATTAACGGATCAAAATCAAGAAACAAACGGCACATAACCTATCATGATTTTCTAGACATAATAAACACCCAATCATGCGAAATCTCACCCAATATACCAAGAATAATTCCATACGATACAACCTAGGGTTCTAATCATTTTTAAATCAACAAGGACACAATTCATCTTCTAATATCAAGATTCGGTAAGAATATCACATAAACATCAAGAGTATCCTACAATCATCAGGAACATCATATAATCATCAAGAACGTTATATAATCATCAAGAACGTTATATAATTATCAAGAACCTTTCATCATCATGATCACCCATGGAAATCATCCCACCAATCATCAATAATAGTATCACAAATCATCAATATACAATAATATGGGGAAATCCTAAGAGGGGAATCATAACTAAGAAAATAAGATTTGTTGAGACATGGGTTACCTCTTAGCCTTAATTAATTCCTTGGATATGAAGGGTCTTTCTTTAAGCTTTCTTGCTTTCTTGATTTCTTCTAAGGGAATTCTTGGAGCTCTTTGGGAGGGTGGAACGTTATTGTGGTGGGGGGTTTCTAGGTGCCTCTTAAGTCCCCTATTTATATATTTAGGAGTCCTAATTAGGAACTAATATTATAGGCTTGTTAATTGTATTCCTTTTGGGACTAAGGGTTGGGTTTAGGGATAAGGGCCCGTGGACTATGGTGGGCCTTTCCTAATTAATTGTTGTGGTTTAATTCTTTCTTTTGGGTAATTGGCTAAATGATTTAATTGATTTTAGACCAAGTAACCTGACCAACCAAAGGCCACCTCTGGGGAACAACGACGCTAGCGCCAGAAGCTTTCCTTGCCCGAAATGCAACAAGAACCATAGAGGCAAGGATTGCATAGGCAATCCCTTGCGATGCTTCAACTGCGGAGAGGAAGGACACAAGGCCTTCCTTTGCACCCAACCCCAAAGACCACGCACTACCACCATGGGACAACATGGGAGCACCGCTCATCGAGGAAACTACGGCGCTCCCGGAAAAATATTCGTCATGAGCCGCACTCAAGCCGACCTTGGGAACGAGAGCAATCTCGAGGAAGGAAACCTAACCCCAGAAGACGAGGACCACGCAAACCCCGTGGGAGAAAACCAAGAAGACGAATTCTGTCTAGGATAGGTTGGCAATTTCTTTGTAATCACCTTCGTAGTAGAACTACTTACATAGCTTAATTACTTCGGAAATATTATCAATAAAGATTAGTTCGAAATTCGGTCCTACTTACAGGGGTAAAACTAAAACTATACAAACTAGCCAAGCCTTCACCACTAGAAGACAAAAGAAGGAAAAAGACGAAGACCATACCATCAAAAAGATTAAAGTTACCACTAGGAATGGAACCTTAGACCCCCCACTTAAGTGACCAAGGCTTTAACCACTAGCCCATGAGTGTTTCTTAAAACTTTAAGGGGACACTTTCTTCTTAAAACCCCACAAATCCCTAAAACCCACAAAATCCCCAAATCAAAAACCCTTCTTCTTCTTCTTCCTCTCCTTCTTCTTCCCCACTTCCTTCCCTTCCCTCTCTCACCACCCCCACCGTAGAAATCCCATCGGCCACCCGCACCACCACCAGTCGAACGCCGCCGCCGTCCGACCACCTCCCGACAGCCCTGCACCGCCGCACTACCGCCCAACCACTTCGCTTGGAGATCGCCCGCAACGCCAAAACGCCGCCCTCCACTTGCCCAAGCTCCACCCGCTGCCACCGACGCCCCACGCCATCGGAGACCATCACCCACTTCACCAAGCCGTCGCCTGGACTTCGCCCCACCGTCGCCGCCCTCGCAAGCAGCGAAAACCACCGCCGGAAAAAGGCTCGCCGGAAGAAGGGGGTATCTATCTTGGGAAGAAGGTGGAATCCTAGCTAAAGGAAGAAATCTACAAAGGTATAACGCATGGACTCCCAAAGCTATTTTCTAGACTGTGTGAAGTCTATTTTTGAAATAGAAATGAGTAGAATGCTAGATTATTGAAGTGTTTGAGCTATTAAGTGATCTTTTGTTGATCTATGATGTGTTGTTGAGGTTTTAGAAGTGTTAGAGTGTCTGAAATAATTCTTGCAGGTGAAAGAAACCATCTGGTGCACCAGACAGTGTGCACCAGAAAGATACACGGGCATAACCAACGGCCCTCGGAGGAGGCCGTTGGCCAGCCCCGTGGATAACCGGCTGCAGGGAACGACCCTTGGAGAGGGCCGTTGCCCTGAGCCGTGAGAATGCCGGGCCAATGAGGTGGGACTCGTCAAGCCCCGCCGAGCGCTCCGTTAAGCAACATCTGTGCAGTGGCCGGGCCCTTGTGGCTCAGCTACGTGTGGTTTTGGACCAGGAGTCGTGGGCCATTATGGCTCGGAACCTCGGGGCCGTCATGACGCATGTTTAGACTTTGATTTCATCGAATTTGGAGTAGAAATGAGGTATTTATGATAGATTTTGTGGAGATAAATGTTACAGAAGTGGTTTGGGATTATTTACTGTGTTTTGAAATGAGAAGCATCAGACCTAGAATATCTATTTGAAGAGCATGTTATTACTTGGTTGTTAAATAGAGAAGCATGAACACTATTTGATTAAGTTATGCTAGAAAAGCATGCCAAAATTGCCTAATATGACTTGTTGAGTTGTCTACCATGTTTAGAGCTAATGAAGTATACAGAGCATGAATTCTTTGAATACCAGTATACAGTGAATGAGTATAAATTGAGTATTTTTGAGTTCCAAGTGCATGTTAAATACTTGCTAAGTGTTTGTTGATAAGAATTGTCAAGTTATGGTTTACAAGCATGATTTAGGATTTTTTGGAATATTCACAGTAAATAGAAATTGAAGCATGTGTTACAGTATTTTGCATTTTGAGCACATCATGTTTTAAAAGTGCATAAGTGGCCAACGTGAGCCAAAGTATTGTTTTCGAAAAAACTCATATTTATTATGGGAAGTCACTATCTTGTTGTATTTAGAATTTATTGAGAGGTTATGTGCATAAGTTGCGTAATTAAAGTGTCTCATGATTTGAATTGCATGAGCTATATCTATATGTATCTAGCGTGAATAAACTATGGTTTTGGAGGACACGTTGGGACTATGTCCTTTGGAAGAAAAGAGAAAGTAACGCACATTGCGATCCGATATCATGTAACAAGGTCGATTTTCCCGCGTTACGGGGTTGGAAACTGCCTGCCAGGCTTGGAATCCTGGTCAGGAGGTGTGCACACTGATAGTTCGATACATGATTTTACAGAGTTTGAGCAAAGAACCAAGGGTGTGGTTCTGTGGACGAGATGAGTTTTAGGACGGCTAGACACCGAGCCCAGATAGGTTCGTTCACATTACGGTGAAGTTCCTACCCCGTCCCCGTCCACGAGTAAAGAAAGCGAGTCAGTGCGACTCTAAGAAAGCGAGTCATTGCGACTCTAAGAAAGCGAGTCATTGCGACTCTAAGAAAGGGAGTCATTACGACTCTAAGAATGCGAGTCATTGAGACTCCAAGAAATAAAGAGAAAAGCGAGTGATTGTGACTCTAAGAAACCTCCACAGAAAATGTATTCTTTTTACAAAAGAGTGTATATGTATATCTATCTATACTTATACTATAGCATCTGATTGCATGATTAGTGTTTGATAGCATGAGATTGCTTATGAATTATGTCTTGCACGATATTGCATGATTTGTATTTGATAGCATGAGATTGCATATGAGTTATGTCTTGCACGAGATTGCATGATTTGTATTTGATAGCATGAGATTGCGTATGAGTTATGTCTTGCATGAGATTGCATGATTAGTATTTGATAGCATGAGATTGCTTATGAGTTATGTCTTGCACGAGATTTCATGATTAGTATTTGATAGCATTAGATTGCTTATGAGTTATGTCTTGCACGAGATTGCATGATTAGTATTTGATAACATGAGATTGCTTATGAGTTATATGTCTTGCACGAGATTACATGATTAGTATTTGATAGGATGAGATTGCCTTATGAATTATATGATAGCTTCAGATTGTTTATGAGTTGTTTATTGAAGATACCATTGCGCTAAGACTGCTTTTTGAGTACGTGTTGGCTTGAGTTTTGATTGCTGAGTTATTTCTTGATATGGAATTGTTGATGAGAGGAGTATAGGAAAGCATGAACTTTTTGTTAAGTTACTTACTTGTCCAAGTATGCCAATTTGTTAATTAGGATGCAAGCATTTAGAAGTTAATGCCAAAGTAGCTAGAGCTTAAGTGTTTAAGTTTGCTTGATCTAAGAATTTGAAACTACTGTTTTCCAAAAGTATATACTGTATTACTTTACAGGGTTGAGTGACGTTATACTTAGCTTCGTGCTAACGGGTAGGGATGGACACTTTGGTTCGGTTTATCCGAACCGAACCGATCCGATCCGAACCGAACTAGTAATAGAAAACCGAATGGTTCGGGATTTTGTAACCCGAATGGTTTAGTACCGAACCGAACTGAAACCGAACGGTTTGGCAAAAACCGAACCGAACGCTATATAATTTTTTTAATAAATAATAATAATAGTAATAATAATAATAATAAATTAATAATAATAATAATAATAATAATAATAATAATAATAATAATAAAAGAAGTAAATCTAAGTTCCTTGATGCTTGCTCCGCCGTTTAGTTCTCATTCTTATTGGTACCGAACCTTAAATTTTTTATTTGATTTCTTTATAGCTTGTTTTCTACATTGCACTTTTGTTGTTTGTCGCAATTGTTCTTTACCTCATAATTATATCTAACTTGAGTTATATTTACAATATTCAGTATTTTCCTTAGTTTCATGTTTTTCTATAAATTTAATGTGCTTTACAGTCATTCTAATTTTGATTTCCAGTGCATTATAATTATTTTCTAGTACTGGAATATATTTCGAGTGCACTAGCAATGACAGATTGTGTCCAAAAATTAACTATATAGTAATTGACACTTGTTTTTTTAATATCAACTATACAGATAGATGATTATTCATCATATCAATAAAAATATTCCAACTGAATATTTTTATTTGATGTTTCATGTTTGTACTCTTTAAACATTGGATTTGAAGTTTGAACTACGTGATTCATGTTTGTAATGTTTGAACTTTGAACTTTGAATTCTAATTTCTAAGTATGTGATGTTTTGGTAATTAGATTGCTATTAGTATGTGATGTTAGTATTTACTATTTAGTAGTATGTTTAAACTTTGAATTATTATTTTGTTATATAACGTTTATATTTTAGATGTGGATTATGTGAATAGGTATTGTTTGGTAGTATGTTTGGAAAATTATGAAATGTTGAAATTTGATGATCGTAATTCTCGTAAAGTCTTAAACCGAACCGAAGCCCAAACTGAATTAAATCCGAACCGAAACCAAACCAATTGAAACCGAACCGAACTATAATGTTAAACCGAATGGTTCAAATTTTCTAAAACCGAAAAACCGAAACCGAAACCGAAACTGAGAAAAACCGAACCGAAGACCGAAGTGCCCAGCCCTACTAACGGGTTTGTTTGCTACTTATTGTTTGTTAACCCCTTTCAGGTGGACCTAGTGTTTGAGCACGCACGAGTTAGTTTAGTGCATAGATTTGGAGATGTTAGATTCTAGTGTAGAATCTTGTGAACTTTGATTTTTAGATATTACTTAACCTTTTGATGGTGCTGGACAACGGGGTCTTATCTCTTAGTTGTTTGAATGTTAGCGAGACTTAAATGTTTTGTTTGTTTTATCCTTAGCCTTGCAGTCACCGTGAAGGGTGATTGTGGCAGTGACACCTTTACTTAGTTGTTTAGTAAGTTTAATCCGCTGCTTTAGTTTATCTTTAAAGGTTTAGTTTGTTATTTACGTTTAAAAAAAGTGGGGTGTTACAAGTTGGTATCAGAGCAGTACGCACCGCGGGAGACTTAATAAGTTTGACCCATAGGATTGAGTATAGAAACTCTAAGTTGAAGTCTTAAGAAAGACAAGATAAGAAGAGAACTCTAAGTGAAAAGTCATAGAAAGTACAAGTTAAGAAGAGAACTTTAAGTGAAAATCCTAGGAAGGATAAGATTAGAGGAAGAGCCCTAAGTTATGAAATTTGAGATGAGAAAGACTCTAAGTTCAGTGATTAAAGTATGCGAATCAAGGTTAAGAAGAACTCTAAGTATCAGCTAGGAACACGGTGAGGTTGTGAGTTTCCTTGTGTTTGCTTAACTGTTTATGTGCTTTATCAATGTGTTTAAAGTGCTTTTGCTTATCTTTTGAAAGTAAAGTAGAGAAGTTAAAAGTGAGAAGTTGAAAGAGAAAAACCAAGAGTTTCAAGTTGAAAGCGAAAAGCTAAGAAAGCTAGAAGTAGTGAACCTTGAAAGTTAAGGTTTGAAAAAGAAAACTTTGTAAAAGTTGCTAAATTAGATAAGTAAATGAGCTTACTTGTGCTTGTTTGTGCTTTACTCGTTGGAAGCCTTACTCTAAGAATAGAGAAGTTAGATGAAGTTAACCCTTAGATGTGCTAACAAGAATGATTTGTTTTGATCATGATAGAGAGCTATCGCGATGCCACCGCGAAGAGTTAGAGAAGAGACTACCCGTTCCTCAGGACCCGGAGCATCATCTTCCACTGACCTGACTGAGAGCCTACGCCAGCTCACGCAACTGACTCAAACTATCTGAGTCGTCATGCTTAATGAGGACAATAGTGGCGGGGACGTGTCTACAAAGATCACGGGATGCAATCCACCAAGTTACTTGGGCCAAGAGGACCCAGAGATCCTCGAGAGTTGGATCCGTACGTTTGACAAGCTGTTCGACGTAGTGTGCTGTCCGATGGATCAGCGAGTAGAGGCTGCCGTGTACTACCTTCAAGGAGAAGCTGACCATTGGTGGGTAATGGAAGGACCGACTATCAAGGAAAAAGAAGGTTTTGATTGGGAGGTGTTCAAGACAGTAATGAGAGAGAGGTTCTATCCAGAACATGTCAAAGCTGCAAAGTATGAGGAGTTCCTGCATCTTGAGCAAGGAAGCTTGACAGTTCAGGAGTATCACGCCTGCTTTGTGGCATTGTCTCGTTTCGCTCCTACCTTAGCACCGGATGAGGCTAGTAAAGCCCGAAATTTTGTCCGAGGACTGCACTATGAGTCTATGATGCACAGAGATTGTAATCCGCGACGAAGTTTGCCACGTTGGCTGAGGCTTACGACGCAGCTGCTAGTCACTCCAGGATTCAGCAACTACATCGAGATGCTATGCATGGATCGAAGAAGAAGAACGAGGGTACGGACTCCGAGTTAAGCAAGGGGCATAGGTTTAATCCTACAGGCAGAAATGACAACTGAAGTTGGGAAAGGAAGAATCTAGTGATGAGACAAGGAGTTGGAGCTGGAGGATCGTCTAGTGAGAGGAGCATGGTTTGCCCGAGATGCGGCAAGGATCACCCTAGGACCACGTGTGGAGGAGTACCCGTGACTTGCTTCCAGTGCAGGAGGTCGGGCCATAGAGCTGCCGTTAGTTAGTATCCGAAGATGGACAAATCCCATGGTATGACCCCGAGCCAGCCGTCTAGAGGCCCAACCAGTCAGGCACGAAACCGAGGGATGGGTCGTGGGAACCAGTCGAGAGGAGATCCGCACAAAAATGGCAATCATGGACAAGGAGAGGCTCAACAGGGACGTCCGGGAGGAACCAGACCAGGGAGGATTATGGTTATGGGACAGACTTAGGCTAGAGGGCGTGGTCTTGAGAAAGGTAACACTCTAAACTGGAAAATAAGTGTTATTGATTCTGGCTTAGTACTTGTTGACTTTATGTGCTTGAGAAAGTTTGGTGCAATTTTGTGCTTAGTTTGAGGCTTGAAGATTTAAGTGTTGTTTAGAAATACCTGTGAAAAAAATGTATACAAGAGTACCAAGAATAAAAAGTGAAACTATTAAGAACCAGTTAGTAAAAAGCAAGAGCAAAACCGTTAAAGAACGATTAAAGTTTAAGTAGAAGAGATAGTTCTGAAAGTAGCGTTTAATCCCCCGTGTAAAGTGAGAACGGAAGGAGTTTATCTTCGTTGAGAAAGAATTAGACAAGAATCCAATTCAAGTTTAAGTTGGATCAAGCTATCCCGAAAAGGAATTGAAAAGTCAAATGATTGACTAAGAAATTGGGATTTTATAAAGTCAAGGACTACATACAATTTTGACCCTAATTGGGATTTGGACAACGTCGGAGGACCAAAAGAAAATGGGGCCGGATAGATCCGACCCGAGTACCCAAGCCGTATGCGGGCCTAGCTCACGGAGAATGACGGACCCCGTTCCGTTGAACGGAACGTGGTCACGAGCCCGTGACCTGAGGCCGTGTCAGCGAGGCTGACACCGGGCCTTGGAGCCGGGACCCAAGGAGGGTCGTTGCCATGTGCCGCCCTACTTCAACCTTCTTTCCCAAATTCCCCAAATAAGAGTTTTGAAACCATCATCTTCTCCCACCATTTGGCGTAGCATTCTGCCTTCACCCAAGCAAAATCTATCTCCCTCAAATCACCTTATTTCTTCCAAGCAAGTTGAAGAGTGCATCCTACAAGCCATCCAAAGCACAAGAAAAATATTAGTGGAGTCATTTACCTCTTCCCAACAAGTTCAAAACAAGAAGTTAGATAACAATGGCAAAAGGAAAGAAGCAAGTGGAAGAATCTAGCCATGAAGGTTCCAACTTCCAACTATTCGGTCATTGGAGGTAAAACTTACTTTCCTGAACACTTTTCTGAAGATTTTAATCGAATGTTAGAATATCGAGGGTTATTGAGGAAATTTTTAAGGATTCAAGAAGAAATTTACCCGGATTTAGTTAATGAATTCTACGAGAACCTGTCTACCAAACACAAGAAGGGAGTTACAAAGGTTACCTCCAATGTGAGAGGTACTAAAATAGAATTGACGCCACAGAAGTTGGCTAGTTGGTTTTATTTGCCGTTTAGTGGAGTAGATACATATGATAGGGATGATTGGATTTCCCACGATAGGGTGACATATCTTGAGTACTTTAGGTACATGACTGGTAGCATGGCGGAATTCCCTAAGGAATACAGACCCGAGAAATCCACCTTGAGTGGTGAGAAATAGTTGTTGGTATTGTTGATAGAGGAGTGTTTGTTCCCGGGTAGGAACAATTCCAATGAGATTGGCAGTTGGACTTGTACTATTGCTTTCTTTCTGAGATTTGCGCATGAGATTAATTTGCCAGCTTTAATCCTCAAGCACAGGTCCTATTACAAATCAAGAAACATGAAATATTTGCCTTATGGTATGATGTTGAGTTGGATCTTTATCAAAATGAACTTGCCTGAGAGAGGGGAAAGAGTACAAAGGACCACCAGAACGGCTTTGAATGCCACCAATTTGAGATACTATGAGTTGTACCAAACCATGGATAACAAGTACCTAACCTTGGCAGACATTGCCAAGAAGCCTTTGGATTACCACAAAAGAAGTGGGCAAGTGTGGAATTGAAGCGGGACACATAGCTGAAGCAAGTGGTGAAGGGACTGCCGTGGGAACGGATCAAGGGATGAGATTGAGGATGAGGGGGCACCAGTTGTAGCACCCCAGGCAGGGCCGCAGGGAGAGTACATGGGTGGACCTAGAGGACACTCGTATGAGAAATGTACAAAATGATCAACACAAGGTTTAACAATTTGAGCACTCAAATTAACTACGACTCGGCCAATTTTGATCATAGAGCGGCAGTGATGGAGGAAAGGATGGGGATCGAGAATGTTCAGAGATGGAGCCCGTACGGTTGGGATCCAAGCTACATGCCACCAGGAGGTTCCTCAGGAGGCTTTGATCAAGGTAATCAGTTAAGCTTTAAAGTACAGTTAGTAGTTAAGCTTGCGTAGTTTGCTGTGTTTAAGGTTTAGTTAAAGTAACTGGGAACTCAGAGATTCCTAATCCTCCAAAGTGTTCCACAAGAAATCCTTAAGCCAAATCTCGATACTCTTAGTGCCCTTCCAAAAGTTTCCTTACCAAGAGAACCGTTCGTTTGTCCAAAGTTTCGGGACGAAACTCCCTTTAAGGGGGTAGGATGTGACAACCCAAATTTTAATTTTATAAATTCGGTTTAAAGAAATTCCAAAATAGCCATTTTTCACTCCATAAAAAATTTTTGCGATGGAATCGGTGTTGAATAAATTATTTTGAGCCACTTTTAAATAAATTCAAAACCAAGACTTGATTTAAATCCAACATCCTAAATTTTCGAGTACATTGCGTACCAAGTTTTGAACTAAGAAAACCGATCTGAGTGAAATCGGGAAAATATGAGAAGTCTAAATCAAGGGTTTATCTAGAAACATTTTTGGGAAAATTCCATTTCAACCCCAAACTATTTTAAAACTTGATTCTAGCCCTCGGTTCATGAAGCATGGTGGACCACACTACTCCAAAACTTGTCTGATAACACTTTCTAGTTAAGCATTTACCTTCTTGCCCTCCACCGATCATGAGGGATCATCCTACGGTTTTGTGCCTCTATAAATAAGAACATTATCAGACTTTGCCTCTTGATTCCACCTTTATCACCCCCACAAAGTTGTCTGCAAACACCAAGGAAGCTTACAGTAAGTTTCTAAGCCAATCTCATCCATTCTTTTCCCCTCTAGCTTTCATCCTTTCATTTTGAGGTTCTAGTTTTAAGATAGTTGTGTGGGGTATTTAGGATGTGAAGAATGGGGTATCTAGCTTGGGAAGAAGGTGGAATCCCAACTCAAGGAAGAAATCACAAAGGTATAACCCAATGACTCCCAAAACTATTTTCTAGACTTTGTGAAGTCTATTTTTGCAGTAGAAATGCTAGATTATCGAAGTTTTTGAGCTATTAAGTGATCTTTTGTTGATCTATGATGTGTTGTTGAGGTTTTGGAAGTGTTAGAATGTCTGAAATAATTCTTGCAGGTGAAAGAAACCATCTGGTGCACCAGACAGTGTGCACCAGAAAGATACACGGGCCTAGCCAATGGCCCTCGGAGGAGGCCGTTGGCCAGCCCCGTGGATAACCGGCTCCAGGGAATGGCCCTTGGAGAGGGCCATTGCCCTGAGCCGTAAGAATGTCGGGCCTAGGAGGCGGGACTCGTCACGCCCCGCCGAGGGCCTCGTTAAGCAACATTTGTGCAGTGGCCGGGCCCTTGTGGCTCATCAACGTGTCGTTTCAGACCAGGAGTCGTGGGCGCTTGTGGCTCGGAACCTCGAGGCCGTCATGATGCACGTTTAGACTTTGATTTCATCGGATTTGGAGTAAAAATGAGTTTTTATGATAGATTTTGTGGAGATAAATGTGATAGAAGTGGATTGGGATTATTTACAGTGTTTGGAAATGAGAAACTTTATACCTAGAATATCTATTTGAAGAGCATGTTATTACTTGGTTGTTAAATAGAGAAGCATGAACACTATTTTATTAAGTTATGCTAGAAAAGCATGCCAAAATTGCCTAATATGACTTGTTGAGTTGTCTGCCATGTTTAGAGCGAATGAAGTGTACAGAGCATGAATTCTTTGAATACCAGTATACAGTGAATGAGTATAAATTGAGTATTTTTTAGTTCCAAGTGCATGTTAAATACTTGCTAAGTGTTTGTTGAGAAGAATTGTCAAGTTTTGGTTTACAAGCGTGATTTAGGATTTTTTTTTGAATATTCACAGTAAATAGAAATTGAAGCATGTGTTACAGTAATTTGCATTTTGAGCACATCATATTTTAAAAGTGCATAAGTGGCCAACGTGAGCCAAAGTATTATTTTCCAAAAACTCATATTTATTATGGAAAGTCACTATCTTGTTGTATTGAGAATTTGTTGAGAAGTTATGTCATAAGTTGCATAAGTAAAGTATCGCATGAGCTATATCTATATGTATCTAGCGTGAGTAAACCGTGGTTTTGGAGGACCCGTTGGGACTATGTCCTTTCAAAAGAAAGGAGAAAGTAACGGACATTGCGATCCGATATCATGTAACGAGGTCGATATTCCCGCGTTACGAGGTTGGAAACTGCCCGCCAGGCTTGGAATCCTAGTCAGGGGGTGTGCACACTGATAGTTCGATACCTGATTCCACAGAGTTTGAGCAAAGAACCAAGAGAGTGGTTCTGTTAACGAGATTAGTATTAGGCCGGCTATACGCCGAGCCCGGATAGGTCCGTTCACGTTACGGTGAAGTTCCTACGTCATCCACGAGTAAAGAAAGCGAGTCAGTGCAACTCTAAGAAAGCGAGTCATTACGACTCTAAGAAAGCGAGTCATTGCGACTTTAAGAAAGCGAGTCATTGAGACTCCGAGAAATGAAGAGCAAAGCGAGTCATTGTGACTCAAAGAAACCACCACAGAAAAAGTATTCTTTTTACAAAAGAGTGTATATGTATATCTATCTATACTTAAACTATAGCATCAGATTGCATGATTAGTATTTGATAGCTTGAGATTGCTTATGAGTTATGTCTTGCACGAGATTGCATGATTAGTATTGGATAGCATGAGATTGCTTATGAGTTATGTCTTGCACTAGATTGCATGATTAGTATTTGATAGCATGAGATTGCTTATGAGTTATGTCTTGCACGAGATTGCATAATTAGTATTTGATAGCATGAGATTGCTTATGAGTTATGTCTTGCACGAGATTACATGATTAGTATTTGATAGCATGAGATTACTTATGAGTTATATGTCTTGCACGAGATTGCATGATTAGTATTTGATAGCATGAGATTGCCTTATGAATTATATGATAGCATGAGATTGTTTATGAGTTGTTTATAAAAGATATGATTGCGCTAAGACTGCCTTTTGAGTACGTGTTGGCTTGAGTTTTGATTGCAGAGTTATGTCTTGATATGGGATTGTTGTTGAGAGGAGTATAGGAAAGCTTGAACTTGCCTATTTGTTAATTAGGATGCAAGCATCTAGAAGTTAATGCCAAAGTAGAGCTTAAGTGTTTAAGTTTGCTTGATCTAAGAATGTGAAACTACTGTTTTCCGGAAGTATATACTATATTACTTTACAGGGTTGAGTGGCGTTATACTTAGCTTCGTGCTAACGTGTTTGTTTTTTACTTGTTGTTTGTTAACCACTTTTAGGTGGACCCAGTGTTTGAGCGCACACGAGTTAGTTTAGTGCGTAGATTTGGTGATGTTAGATTCTTGTGTAGAATCTTGTGAACTTTCATGTTTAAATATTACTTAACCTTTTGATGATGCTAGACACCGGGGTCTTATCCCCTTGTTGTTTGAATGTTAGCGAGACTTAAATGTTTAGTTTGTTTTATCCTTAGCCTGTGCAGTCACTGTGAAGGGTGATTGTGGTTGTGACACATTTACTTAGTTGTTTAGTAAGTTTAATCCGCTGCTTTAGTTTATCTTTAAAGGTTTAGTTTGTTATTTACGTTTAAGAAAAGTGGGGTGTTACACGAGTAAAGACTGTGGGCAATCTAGAGAGGTACCAAAGTTGTCTGATTTCTAGTCGTTTGACTCCTTAAAGTGTGCTGTAAACTTGCTTTTGTTCTGCACGCGTTATCTTGGCATTTAATGTGAAATCGGCCTTGGGATATGTTCCTAGGACTCACTTTGTCTTAGGATATATCAACTCAAATTTTTAAGGTTAAGGATTATTCACGCTCAGAGAATAATTCTGGCAATCCTATCGAGTTGTTAACTAGGTTAACGCCTCGAACCTTGTGTCCTCTCGGATATGATTGGTTGACTTTACCAATCATCCCTTAACTCTTCAAATGATCTTTCCTTATCACTTGGTCTAATCAATCAAACAAATAAAAACGAACTAAACCTGTAGTATATCAAAATAAAACCAATACTAGTAAAAATACTGTTAGAGGAAGGTAAAACTAGGGGATGGGAGCCGTAGAAGCTGTTGCTGAACCCGAGAAGCCAGATCCTGAAGGTAAGGTGAAGTTGAGGTTTGAAGAATCCACGGTCCCGTCGGCACCTGAGCCTGCTATTGGGTATGATAGAAGTGCAACAAAGGATGTTGCTCCAGCACGGGCTCACTATAAGGAAGTCATCTTTGGGAGAAGTAGTAGAGGCAGGCATGGTAGAAGGATGGGGGCAGTTAAGAGGAAGGTAATCTGGCAGTTTCTATCCCGTAATACTGAAGGAAATGAAACGGCAACGCAGCTTCCCATACAGCAGATCCTGCATCTCTAACTGCCCCATATAAAAGGGGCCTCACATTCTGGCATAATGCGAGCGTGCCCTTCATCTGTCTCGCGCAGCCACACCTCCACCATAGGAACTAAAGCTCACCTCCACCATAGGAACTAAAGCTACATTACCTCTGAGACTTATTTTAATATATGTCATCGCAAGTGCACGAGTTCATCGTAGTGGTAGTGTGCAATAGCAAGGGTCGAACCCACAGGGAATTGTAACAATGCAATTTAACAACTAAACTTTAAAAAAATAATTGAATGAAATGTTCGAAATTACTCAAAGTGCAATAAGTGTAATATCAATAGTAAAACCTAAACCAGATGCTATGTAAAAAAATCAAGAAAAGAAATGAGCAATTAAAAACCAGAAAAATAAGGTTGTAAATAAATTAAGAAATAACTGACTTGATAATGTAAAGTCGTATAATCAAATGCCTAAGCTAAATTCAAATGCGAATTAAAATAATTAAATCAAACTCCGAAACCAGAATCTCAAAGAATGCATAAAACACCTGACCACAAGCATAAAACTTAATCATATTGACAATATTGAGTCTTAAATCAATGCATAATCTTCACATGTCATCTATCATGATCCTACACTAACAAGAATGAACAACTCAATTTAATGATGATTTCTACAATAAAAAATGGTACTGAATGAATTAACTCACAAAATTGTTTGATTATAGAAAAGATAGTCACACAATCCAATCTGATGACTATAATAATGATAAAACAAGAGTAGAAAAAGCAAGAATTGTTATGCCAATTTTGTAGACTTCCTCCACCGCTCCCACGCCGAACCGTCGCCGCAAGCTTGGATTAATTTGATGCTGAAAAATCTCCGTCGCTCACCGTCAGAATTAGTTTGCTACAATCGGGAAAATACTCGCTGCCTTTTGGAAATTGCTGATCGGAAATCTCTGTCTTTTGAAAATTGCTGATCGGAAATCTCTGCCGCCTCCGAAATGAGTCCGGAGTGAGATTGTTGATCCTCAATGATGAACAGTGGCTTCCTTTTATATTGTTCCGGCCAAGCTAAGCCACTTCTTCGCTAAGTTCTCCGGGTCCATAGAGAATTCTTCTCCTAGTCAATTGGATCGTAGCAATGACCTAGAAGAAGTTTGAATGTGCAACCATTTGAATATGCAACACAAGCAACATTCACAGTTCCACCTTTCCTGAAATGCATCGCCTTATTCATCATATCAGTTTTAAAATTTTAGGGGTGAATAAGTCGATTTTACAATATATATATATATATATATATATATATATATATATATATATATATATATATATATATATATATATATATATATATATATATATATATATATATATATATATATATATATATATATAATGAAAATATGGATTTATATTAAAATAAAATCCCAACGAACAAGGAAGAACGAAAGGAAAAAGAATCTAAGTCGTGTGATACTCACACTTTCCTTAAAACTGATTCGCTACCTCCAGGGGTGCTTGGAGTGTTGTAGCATTAGTCTCCTAGTATAAAATAGACCAACGATACTATAGTTCGAGCACTCAAACTATAGTATCCTCGATGAACTAGAACAATGGCTTGAACACGAGCTATTAGGAATGGATATGTAGAATTCTGGAAAGAAGCCAACGTAGGGGTAGAGAGAAAATAATTTTTCGTAGCTACTAAATTTTTCTCAAACACAAAGGTTTACATATGGGATAATAAAATCAAAGCATTCATTGACACAATAAATCCAAATTAATAATCAGATTATAACGTTTGAAACGGTCATACTTATTATCAAAATAATATCGGAGGTTACGAAATGAATATACAATTAATTTGTACCGACTATTAATAACCTGTTCCAAAATACCTTATTGGCCGAGAATTCCATACCTTTCAAAAAGTAAATAACCTTTTGGAAATCACTAAGATAATTAACCTTTCAGTAAGTTTCGAAAGGTAACATAGCACCTTTTCGCAAGGTGCTCACATAACAACTCTCGATGCTATTTAATTACTTACCATAATTAAGGTGCATAATTAGCACCTTCTCACAAGGTTCTTAATTAGCACTTTCTGAAAGGTTGCCAAAATTGGCACCACCATTATAAGTGCCAAAGATGTATCTTCATGAGAGTCATTGTGAGGTTGTTTTGTGCTTAATTGGAGTCCTTTTGTGCTTGATTTGTGAGGCAAATGCCATTATTATGTTACAAGGACTTATGACATGTGTGCTTTAGTATTTTGAAGGATTTTGGACCAAAGTGGTAGCATATGGGCATGACTTGGAGCATTTTGGAAAAGTGTTAGTTGCAATGGCTAAGCACTAAGGAAGCTGCACGATCATGAAGGAGCTCGTGGTTAAACTTTTGCAGCTTGCACGACTACTACACGATCGTGGCAGCATTCCTCGGGGTGCCACAAACGGCTGCACGATCGTGCACAACTTTGTGGCGGAGGGCGAGACTTCTATTTAAAGTCCGAAGTGTTGACTTTTTAAGAGGGGCTGAGTAGTTAGTTAGACTTGATTTTTTTCCAGATTTTAGTCATCTCAAGAACTCACCCAATCTAGAGAGAGAAAGTAGACCTAGGTGTTAGTAACTTGACACCCTACTTTGATCTCGGAGAAAATCTCTTGATTGATTGAAGCTTGATTGATTATTACAATTGAGTTGAAGCTTGGTAATCTCTGCATGTTTTCCATTCCAATTTTATCTTCATCTACTTCAATTCAATGTGCTTTCAATTTGAGAACATGCGTGGCTAGAATTCCTTAGGGATTGGATTAGCATTTACTTGTATGGTGCTAGTGTGGATAGGAATTGTTTATTTGGGTGCATTTGTGTTTATTGATTGATTTCTTGATGGATGTGGGAGATTTGATTGTATCTTTGGAGTTAGGGCCCAATTCGTTGGATGATCTAGGACTTAGCATGTTTGACAAGAGATTGCTACATGCTAAAGCCTAAATCTCACCTGCACTTTCTGCCTTAGATCCGAGAGGCAAAGTCCATAATGAGGTGTAGGCTAGGTGTTTAATAAAATGTCTCATAGGTGTAACATTGTCACGTGAGTGCTCCATTACACCATGATAGTCCACAAAGACCTAAAATGGCTATGGCAATAGTACACGCCTCTGTTGAAGTCCAATAAACACAATCTTGCAAATCCTACCCTAGACACTAGAAGCACCACTACAAGGAATGGCTAATCCATTCCCCATTCATTCTCTATTGTTTAGATTGTTTGCTTGAACACATGTTTACCTTTGCTATTTGCTCACTTTGGTCTTGATAATCTCCATAATGTCCGCACAAACTTTGGATCTTGCCTTTGAAGGGTTTTAGTTTCTCTTTTGCATTACTACATATCATCATTTCTAAATTTGTCCCTTTGAGAACATGCAACATCCTGAAGAATCTTCATTCTCCACCATACTTTCCTTCCACCACTAAACATACAACTTTGTCATGCTACTTAACACTTCTCGTGAGTGCTTAAATTTGCACCATACTTTCCTTCCACCACTAAACATACAACTTTGTCATGCTACTTAACACTTCTCGTGAGTGCTTAAATTTGCACCTTTTATAAGGTGCAGCAAGCACCTTACGGTGCACTCTTCGGATGCCCATTGAAAGTGGATGCACAACCGTGCACCGTAACATTTGCTTCTCTTGTATAAATTGGAAAAATCAACTCCATTTTCTAACTCAAATTGGTCTATTTTGAGAATCAATTTCTCATTCACCCATTAATCATTTTGACTTTTTGAGCGTACAATATATCAATTTCTTCATATTAATGAGAGAACCCGAATCCATGTTGAACCGACCCAAATCGAAAATGGACCTCATATATATTTGTATCACAAAATAGCCACTCAAAATTGACATTTTAGCTAAAATTTCCAATAGTGATATATCCAACACTGCTTATTTGTATAACAATAAAGCTTATCCTCTCATGAAAAAGAAATTAGCTAGATTATTTGGGGTGGAGAAAAATATTATAATTACTTTGCATGCTTAGTTAGTTTCTATTGAACATATGCTCAAGCAAGTGGCACAAACTTATGGATGAAATATCCATTCAGTTCCTCTTGATCGGTCATTAGTTTCATATATTTTATGTACCTTCGAGTGTCATTTTATCATATCAAGTCTTATACAGCACCACTGACCATATTCTTTTATGGTGGATGGCATGTTGGACAATGGTCAAAAACATTTCTTAACAAGTAGATATGATCGGATATTCTAAACCTCAACGGTAAGGGTTTAATGGGTACAATCAACAAGCAAGTAATCACTTGTGTTTCAGGGAAGAGGGGGTGCCAAATCCTAATATTCCTAGCAAGAATCCAACCCCAAGTTTTCAAGGCAAGGGAATCAATAATGGAGAAGTAATCATGCTCAAAGTCAATTTATTCAAGGTCAATGACAATTCCAAGGTTATTCAAATCAATTGCCTCAACAAGCACATCCTCAACCTTCTCAAGAGTTTGACATGAAGTTTTTGATGAATAAAATGTCAACTCAACTTAGTGTGACTCTTCAATTGTCTTTTCAAGATTGCAACATCAAGTAGACATGCAATGCAATCTCAAAATCAAAGTGTAGTGGTCCATGGTTCAATTCAAGTTTTATCTTCTAGTTGGCAATGTTAAATTGAACACGTATGGGGCAAAAGCATAGTGTCAGGGATGACTATCTAGTGCAAGATCATGTTGGCAGATGGATTTTTGGGTTTACCGTCAAGATGGAGCAAACTAAGAACTTCATGACTAAACAATGCGGTTTTAAGGAGGGATATTAGTTAATTAGCGAGAGACAAAGGAATTAACAGCATCAAAGTCGAATTGGACTCTGAAGTAGATGTGAAGGCTATCAAGACCAATATGATCATAGGACAAGGTGTTTACACCCTTTTGCTTTATTGCAAGCAATTGATGTCTCACACAAGACTCTTGAATATCTCTCATGTCCTAAGAGAAGGAAATAAGTTTGCAAACTATCAAGCTCATTTGTAGCAAAGCTCAAGCTAAGGCATCTTGGTGTTCCACTAGCCTCTATATGAGTTGATGAGTCTTCTCCAACTTGAAACCTTGAGCACGCCAACAAGGAGAGTTAGAATTTAGTGGTATTTTCTTATTGATTCTTTCGGTTGTAACGAGAGATATAGAGAGTGAAATTATATGTTATTTGCAACTAAAGGTTTAGTCAATAATAATATAATGTAATTAACAACATTTGGTGAATTGATAGGAGCATAGGCATTATACACCAATACTGCATCAAATAAAACCAAGAGAAAAACAACTAGCAAACCACATAAAACCACATATGAGTAAGGTTTTTGACCGTGTTGAGTGGTCTTTCCTGAGTGGTTTACTTACCAAGCTTGGTTTCAATCCATGGTGGATTGAATTAATCTGATTATGGAATGTATATCCTCTGTGTAGTACCATATTCTTCATAATGGTGATTTTTTAGGTCACATCAAACCCCAGCGTGGCCTTAGACAAGGAGACCCACTATCTCCCTACCTCTTCATTCTTGTTGCAGAAAGCCTTAGCTCCATGATTAAAGATGCAAAATCTAAAGGCTTAATTCATGGCATTCAAGTGGCTAGAGCGGCTCCCAAAGCATCTCATCTCCTTTTTGCTGATGACCTTCCTTTTATATAAAGCCTCCTACGCTGAAAGTTCTACTCTCAAAGGGATCTTAGATGTCATCAGAGGCTTTATAGAAAAGGAAGCTTTACCACAAACAAAATTCTTAACTGAATCCAATCATGGAGCCACAAACTCCTTTACAAAGCTATAAACATTGACAATTTATATCGTGCACCATGGCGCGCATTGCATTGTGCGCCCAAATGCAAAACGACGTCGTTTTACATAACTGTATAAAAAACACACATAATTGTATAAACAAATACACATAATTGTATAAACAAACACACATAACTGTATAAAAAAATACACATAATTATATAAACAAATACACATAATGATATAAACAATACACATAATCACGTCAACTCCCTTCCGCGCCTCCCAAAATGGCGTCGTTTTGGGAGGCGCGGGGCGCACAGTGCTGCGCGCACCGTGGTGCAGGATATAACGATTGATAAACATTTGGAATGATAGATGGTTACCAGATGCAGTTAACCCCAAAATAACTGTTGCCCCTAGCTTTTTCCTTACTTAGAGCATGCAAAGGTTTATGATCTTATGGTATCATTGGATAGCTAGAAATGATAAGTTTTGGAATAATACCATCACCTCGCCAAGAGTTATCACAGAAAGAGCAAAAGTCTCATATGCATGCATGGAAGTCGGCTAATGCAGATCAGAAGATCTCCAACAGGTTACCTCAAACCATAATTGTATTGCTACATGGACAAAGAAGAGGCAGGGATTCTTGAAGCTTAATGTGGTTGATGTACCAATTGATCTTAATAATAAAGGAGTTATGGGTTTTGATTGGATTATCTATGATGACTGAGGTGCCTTTGTTGTAGCGAAAAGTGATCCATGTAGAGGAATCCACACCCCGAAAGAGGTTGAAACATTGTCTTGTGATAGGCTCTTAAATGGATGCAAGAACAAAGTCATGAGTTTTTTCAAGTAGAGGTGGATGCGCTCCAAGTTGTTAATGGTCTTCCGGGCAAGCTTTAGGATTCTCATTTTGATTTACTCCTTCTCTGAATGTCAAAAACATTCTCTTGTCTTTACCTAATCTTTTTATTACCTTTGCTAAACCATCATTGAATCGGATTGCATGCCCATCTCTTAGTTAGGGAATTCCTTTCTGTCTAATTTTAGAGTGTGGAATGATATTCCACCTCAATTTATTGTTACTGCTTTGTGTGGATGATGCTCATGAATGATAAGCTTTATCTTTTGTTTTGAAAAAAACAAAAACAAAACAAAACAAAATAAAATAAAACCACATAAAACATGACTACATCATGCGTACACAATCATCCATCAAAAGTAAGTGAATACCATCTAGTTGGGTCTCAATTACACAAAGAACGTAACAAGTTGCATGTTCTTAAAATTCATGGTACCGGTCATCCAAATCTACACAATATATTTTTTTTTTTGAAAGCTACTGGTTCTATTACATTATAATATCTGTTCATATACTTTCTCAACGCCTCCACTGAGGCTCGAACTCATAATCTTTCAAATGGAAATCCAACCCGGGTACCATTACACCACATAGTCCTGATATATAATTTGTAAGATTTTCCCCTATAATATATAATTATATATTATATATTATATATTATATATTATATATTATATATTATATATTAGGACCTTAAATTGAGTGGTGCAAGTTGACTAGGTTTACTACGTAGTTGTTGGATCCGTTGGTAGGAAAAACAAATAATAATCAGAAATAAGATTATTATTTTCTGGAAAACAAGGGAAGGAAAGATGGAGAAATTTGGCTAGTGTTTGGTGTTGGGTTTTTGCAAGAGTCAAGTGAGCACTCTTTCCTTAAAACCTTATTTGCCACCTCCCAAAGATGCTAGGAGCGTTGTGGCCTAGGCTTCCCAGGATAAAACTTGCTAGTGATTCAATGTTTGAGCACTCAAACAAGGAATCCGGCGAGCAAGACACGGTTATGAACACAGTAGGCTAAAGAAGGAGTAGAAGCAGAGAGGTTTTGAGGCTAAAAAGATGAACTTTCGTGTTCTATATTTCTGTGTGTAAATAATTAAATAGCTCTTAATAGGACACTTTAAGGCACCCCCCCCCCCCCCCCCCCCTTTGATTATTATTTTCTGGAAAACAAGGGAAGGAAAGATGAAGAAATTTGGCTAGTGTTTGGTGTTGGGTTTTTGCAAGAGTCAAGTGAGCACTCTTTCCTTAAAACCTTATTTGCCACCTCCCAAAGATGCTAGAAGCGTTGTGGCCTAGGCTTCCCAGGATAAAACTTGCTAGTGATTCAATGTTTGAGCACTCAAACAAGGAATCCGGCGAGCAAGACACGGTTATGAACACAGTAGGCTAAAGAAGGAGTAGAAGCAAAGAGGTTTTGAGGCTAAAAAGATGAACTTTCGTGTTCTATATTTCTGTGTGTAAATAATTAAATAGCTCTTAATAGGACACTTTAAGGCACCCCCCCCCCCCCACTACACCTGGTAACAGCAGCCATTACCATGGGTTTCAATTCAAAATTTAAGATTGGGTTTAATTCCGTAGAATTGCGACATTCGTGCCCGCAGGTGCCGGCACACACGAGCTTGAATCAAGCCTTTTTCAATCTCGTCTAATTGGAATTTGATTTGCCCCCCCCACCCCTCGCGCGAGAGAGCCTTTATGCTATACAATTCTACAAGCTTCAAAAGAGCTCTTGTATATAAGGGGGCAAATCCTCTTTCCAAACTAATGTGGGACAAAAGTTCACTTTTTCCCTTCATTTTCCAACTCAAATGGGTCTACTTTGAGAATCAATATCTCATTCACCCATTATCCGTTTTGAGCGTACAATATATCGATCTCTTCGTCTCACTACGAAGAATCCGAATCCACTTTGACCCGATCCAAATCGGAAGTGGACCCCACTGATAATTGTACCACAAAATAGCCACTTAACATGTCATTTTATGTCATTTTAAGCTATTTTTTCCAACAGTAGTTTGATTGGATTGAACAACTAGATGCTTAGCTTAGAAAATACCAATACACCATCTAGGGTTCTGAGTAAGTATGAGCTAAAATGGTTAACATTATTGTGTAGGTCAAGCAACACAACACGAGAAGATATCATCAACTATGACTGCAGATCAACACTATTTCTATTTCAGCTATTACGAGGTCAAGTTTCTCATATATATTTAGATTTATTCAGTAAATCGTTAGACTATATATGTATCTAACATAATTTGCATATAATAAGTGGACTTGTATGTAAAGAATAAAGCTCCCTTTGATTTTAGTTTTTATAAAGAAAAAAATAAATTAATAAAAACTATGACATTTTTTCCTAATTAAATCAAATTATGTCAGGGCACTTGGGGCAAAAAATGAAGTTAAAAATTTGGAATAAATATAGTATTTTACTTTCTATAAACATGATTGATACAACACTACACCTAATCTCTGTCCATCAAATCTTTAAGATTGGCATTAATAATATTATTTTCTATTTAAGTAGGGTATACATAACTGATATCATTAGTTATCTTTTGTCCTTATAATTCTAGTTGAAATTATTTAAAATCAATTGCTGCATGTATATGACAAGTAGCAGCTTATGCATGTGCTGTTGCCTTTTGGCTGCAGTGTGGACTGTAGATATGGGCCAATGATAAAAGTACTGCAATCTAAGAACAGCACACAGTACCTGTGTTAAGTACACCAATACGGATTGCTTTGCAATTAATATTGGGGTTTATTTAACTTGGGCCCCCTCAAATTGAAAAAGTTATCAAACTAGCCACCGAATTACATGCAAAAGTGTAATTGGATCATCCAACTAAAAAAAAAAGTGCTATTAAATTTTTAAATTGTCTAAAATTATGCAATTCGACCAATTTTGACATATTCCTCCGATCATTGCTGACATGGAGCTCATCCTATTTAAAAGTACTATTTTTTAAAATTTATTCTAATAATTTTAACTAAAATAAAATAAAATAAAATCCCACCCCCTCCTCTTCTTCATCTTCCGCCGGAGATGAAGGAAATGTCTTTGTCTCCGGCTTAGAGACGAAGCATTTTCTTCGTCACCAAGCCAGAGACGAAGAGCTTTCTCAATCTCCATGTCAGAGACGTCGGAGACGAATTATATTGAAGATGGGGTTGGGGGTTTTCTTCTTTTTTTTTTCCTTTTTTTTCTTTTTTATTTCTTTTTTTTTTTTTTGGCCGGAGGAATATGTCAAATTGAGTCGAATTGCATAATTTTAGATAGTTCAGAAACTTAATTCTATTTTTTTTTTAGTTGGATGACCTAATTGCACATTTATGTGTAGTTTGGTGACTAATTTAAACTTTTTTCCCACAACTTTTGGTCAATAATGCTTGAACTTAATCTTATTTTTAAAATGACACATGCACCCTTTTGTCAACACTAGAAAACTTTAAAAAAAAAAAAACAAACAAACAAACAATGAATATGTGTGTGTATGTTTGTGTTGTCCATATAAAAGTCTTTTGCAAAAACCAAAGGGAGAAGAGGAAGAAAAATGGAAAATGGAAATCTCAAGGGTGTAATAAAAAATTAATATGTTTGGTTTAGAATAATGTGGAATTAAAACAGTTTTAAGGGTTTAAGTGCAAACTTTATGAAAAATATAAGGGTACATATGTTATTGCAAATTATTCTGTAGACTTAGGTCCACCTTTCTTTAAATATATACAATTTACATATTTAATATTTACATATTAAATGTTTACAATTTAAATTGTGAATATTTTATGTATAAATTATGAACATTCAATATGTAAATTATATATTTTTTACATGGGTTCTGGACCCGAATTCATTCTTCCAAAAGGCTGAATCCCAACTCTAAGCGCCCCACACTCCGGCCCGACAGACCTAGACCCGAATTCATGGTATAACTGCTGATATATTACCGATCCTTAACTTTTATGGTTAATATTTAATGTACCTACCTCTGCACTGGATTTCCACCAGCTATCTTGAGTTTCATAACTTCATTCTTAAAGACTTATTTAAAGTATATGCGTCTCAGCGTTAAGAAATTTTTCGATATATTTTTTGAGAAAATTATTTTGTATGTAATCAGTTATCAACTAACAGTTAATTTATCAAATATCTTTCTAAAATCCGTTAATGTTATCAACTAGTCAAACCCACGAACAATTAGCAGCTAACAAGCTATTTACCAAACACCCCTATGTCTTTGACACAGTTTTACTTTGTATACAAGTGCAAGCTTGCTAACCACACGCTCCCGTCTAGAGAATTCTTCTCCTATAATATAATTATGGAGTTAATTCCACCAGAGGTCCCTTGTCTTTGGTGACAATTCTAATTTTAGTCTAAGACTATCGTTTTTGCCATTTAACATCCCTAGACTATTATTCTTTGCACACTTTTAGTCATTCTCAAGACTTTTTCTATTTTTAGTAAGGGCATTTTTGTCTCTTCATATTTTTCTTATGTTATTTCTCTGATTTCAATCGGTTTAATTGGTTTATAATTTTACTAAAAATCAGTTGAAAAATATTGTTACTAAAAAAGCAGAGGTTACCTAAAGTTATAAACCAATTAAACCAGTTGAAATTGAAAAAATAATAAAAGAAAAATACGAAGAGGCAAAAATGCCCTTTCTAAAGATAGGAAAAGTGATGAGAAGAACTAAAAGTGTCCAAAAAATAATAGTCTAGGGTTGTTAAATAACAAGGGACCTCTGGTGGAATTAACTTTATAATTATGTATATAATGATGTAAATCATATATATATATATATATATATATATATATATATATATATATATATATATATATATATATATATATATATATATATATATATATAGTGAAGGGTTCAGGTGTGGTAAAAGCTTAGCTTCCCGTGCGGTTGACGGCTCAAATCAGTGAAAATTAAAAAAAAAAAAAAAAAAAAAAAAAAAAAAAAAAAAAAAAAAAACGTGTGTCTGGAAGAAATGAGCTAAAAATGGCGCACATTAAGTGATAGAAACACGCACCTTAAATATTAGAACAACACACCTTAAGTGTTACTCCGTATAACAATGCACCTTTAAGTGTTAAGATGACTCACATTAAGTTTTGTTCTTGAGGGTCTGAACCACCCCTCAGTTCAAAAGTTTTGTTCTTCTTGAGGGTCTGAACCACCCCTCAGTTCAAAAGTTTTGTTCTTATTGACGGTCTGAACTACCTGTGACTCACAGAGAATAGTGCGCAAAGAAGAAACATGCCGCACCTTAAGTATTAGTACAACACACCGTAAGTGTTATAACAACGCACCTTAAGTGTTAAAATGACTTACATTAAGTTTTGTTCTTGAGGGTCTGAACCACCCCTCAGTTTAAAAGTTTTGTCCTTCTTCAGGGTCTGAACTACCCGTGAGTCACAGAGAATGGTGCGCGAAGAATAAACATGACGCACTTTAAGCACAAAACCCACGCAGCATAAGCACAAATTAAAACCTACGCACCTTAAGCACAAAACTCATTCACCTTAAGTTCCAACAACTATTCACATTAAACACTAAACGCACGCACCTTAAGCACAAAACTCACGCTCCTGCGTAGCAAAACTGGAGCCTAAATATGCGTAGGTCTTAGACACATGATAATGTGATATGGTTGAACAGCTCAAGTTCGGAATTATTAAAAACTGGCAAATAAAAAACAGTTTGGGCAAGAACTCAACAATAAATATTTGCTCCAACATTTAAAACTTGATGGTTGCTAGCCATAATGAGCATTAAAAACATACCATTAAAGGAAGATAATCATGAACAATCAATGGAGATGAAGAATACAAATAGCTCATTGGGTATTGGAGACTTAATTGTTACGTTAGCTCATTGCGGGTTGTTTGGCAATTAATTTTTATTTGATAATTGATAGTTGATAAGAAGAATTTTGATGGAATCTAGAACTCTGGAAGTCCTTCGTGAGAATCTGTGTCCATATGGAACTTCTTATACATAGGTCAGACCACGTACTCTAGGGTTCAAGATTATGTAGAAGCCTAGAGAAAATACCTCTGGAAGCAAAGAGCAATAACATTTTGGTTCAAGGAGGGTGATATGAATTCCACCTTCTTTCATAATTCTGTTAAGGGAAGAATGCAGAACAAAAACATTAAGAAGTTAAAAAGATAAGGACGAAAGATGGTGGAACAGAGGCCCAAATTTGAGTAAGCTTATGGTGGCAAATTATTGCATGGACCATGCTCCACACAATTGTGTGGACTATGAATATCAGGTACATTTTTAATATACTAAGAGTACATTATTTTTGTATTGAGGGAAAATTATTTTGTATTGAAGGTAGGGGTGTAAACGAGCCGAGCCAAGCCCGAGCCTGGGTAGGCTCATGCTCGTGCTCGTTAATGATAGCACTGCTCGAGCTCGAGCTCGAGCTCGTGAACTGATGCTCGAGCTCGAGTTCGAGCTCGAATAGCTTGAGTTTAGGCTCGAATTCCATCTCGAGTTTAGGTTTGAATTTGAGCTCAATTTTGATCTCGAATTTGACCTGTTTGATTTAAAATTTAAACTACTTTGTTTTATGACTTTTATCCATACATAATTATTAAAGTATTTTAATTTCCCTCCCCTAATTATTATTTTTATATACTTAACATAATATAATTATATTATATATTATATATTATATAATATATTATAAGGCTCACGAGCGGCTCATCGAGCCGCGAGCCTACAATACCTAAGCTCGGCTCGTGCTCGTTTAATCCACGAGCTGCTCGAGCTCGAGCCGAGCTCGATTTTGACCGAGTTTGAGCCGAGCGTTGACCGAACCGCTCACGAGCGACTCGCGAGCGGCTCGGCTCATTTACACCCCTAATTGAAGGTACAATATATAAAATAATGTACCCTTAGTATATTAAAAATGTACTTTTAAAAATGTACTTTATGTACATAAATAATGTACCCTTAGTATATTAAAAATGTACTTTTTAGTTATGGTTCACACAATTGTGTGGACCATGGTCCATGCAATAATGATTGGCTTATGGTGGACTATTTTAGTGAATTGTTGCCCTATTTGGTAAAATAGTTAGCTTATAGGTCAATTTTGACTTATTTGACCACTATTAGTTGTTTGACTTAGTTTAAAACCAATATAAGTGTTTTGTTAATTAGCTTTTTGTACTCTAAAATACTAAAATTCAAAAAGCTACTCAAAATAACTTTTTTCAATTAGCTTTTTCAGAAAAGAAATTATACCAAACAGCTATTAGCTAACAGTTAATTTACCAAACACCTTTCTACCATCAACTAATGTTATCAAGTAGTTATACCCTCTAATTAATTCAATCAGCTAACAGCCATTTACCAAACAGGATCAAAATCCACCATAGGGGATATGCAACCAGTGTTGAAATGCATCACTAGTAAGGTTTCAGATTCCCATAATAGGTCACTGCTCTGAAGGGTTAGTCATGAGGAAGTGAAGACAACATTTTCTACCATGTATCTAAGAACATCCCCAGGCCCTAACGGCTTAAATCCAGTGTTCTTTAAGAGTTTCTAGGATATTGTGGGCATTGGCATTGTGAGCTTTTGTGATAACTTCATCAACATTTACCTATAGGCCTTAATAGAACTAATGTTTTCCTCATTCTTAAGAAGGCCAATCCAGAGACAATGGGTGATCTCAAGCCAATTGTCTTATGTAATGTGATTTACAAAATCTTTGCCAAAGTCATTGCTAATCAACTAAAATCAATGTCGAACGAACTCGTTTCATAAAACCAGAGAGTGCTTTTATTCCAGGGAGGCTTATAACACATAACGTTATGGTGGCTTTCAAAACTCTACACTATATTAAAAAAGAAGTTAGAGGGCAATCAGGATGGTTACGTAGCTTTGAAGTTAGATTGATCTGAGTAAGGTTAATGATCGAGTGTATTGACCTTTACTTAGAGCCATTATGTTTAAATTGGATTTTTGTGTGAGATGGGTTGAGCTGATTCAGGAATGTCTATCTATTGTGGAGTACTCTATTCAAAATGAGGGGGACAAGGCTGGTCAAAATGTGTAGGCCTAAGAAATGGGGCGGGCTAGCTAGGTTTCAAGAGATTGAGAGACTTTAATATTGCAATGTTAAGTCACTAAGTAAACATTCCTGGAGATTAATAGATGATTCCTCATCTTTAGTAGCAAGATTTTACAAGGAAAATATTTCCCTAAATCCACATTTTTGGAAGCAACAAAGGGCAATAATCCCTCCATCATTTGGAGTGGCTTAATGGAATTGAATCTTAAGAGATCATTAGAAGAAACACCAGGTAGATGGTAAGGGATGGAAATTCTATTTCAATTTGGAGACACTACTGGTTACCGAACCCCAACGAGACCAAGGTGATAACACCCCCTTATCTTCATCATACAAATGCCAAGGTTTCTTTATTGCTTATCAACCAAGATAGAGGGTGGGATGAAGATGATGTCCAGGACCTTATTAATCACAGGTATGCCAATCTTATCATGAGTGTTCCTGTTTCCAAAAGACGAAGAGAAGACAATCTTATCTAGGCTAACAATGATGGAAAATTCAGCGTGAAAAGCTACTACATAGCTCTATTCGAAGATCTCCTTGGCAGTGAAATCGAACAATGGTCCTACATGTGGAAATTGAAAATTCCGTTGAAGGTTTGTGTTTTCTTTTGGCAAGCCTTTGTTCAATGTGATAACCTCTTTATTTGACTATAGTTTGTTCCCCATCTTAACCCATTTTATGCATAATTTGGCCTAGATAGCTGTGAATTGGGACTAATTCATGTGTCTTTGTGTATAGTTGTTCTCATTCACACAATAGAGGAAAAAGGAGCATATGGGAGCGATTTTAGCCGATTATGGAGTTGAGAAGTACATTGGATATGAGTAGATGACAGTTTGAAGCAGATTGATAAAAGATTGTGCAGAATTGGGTGAAGAAAGGGTGAGGCAACTTTCTAGCAAAAACATGAGCGTCGACATGCCCATGACTGTGCCTTTCTCTAGACACGGGCAATTTTGCGCCCGTGAGGCTACTGTTCCTGTAGATAGACGGCGTCATTCCCATGTGTCCATCCCTGTTGCACATTTTATTATATATTTTCATACTTTAGTAGGGTGATTTGAACCCTAGGCAGTAGAAAGACTTTTCCTTTAATTCCAAAAGCAAATATCCTTCTAAAATTTTAGATTGAGACTATTGCTACACTACTTTTGTAAGGATTACATCAAAGATTCTACTCCAAAAGCTTGCTAGAATCATTTCTATTGGAAGATAAGTCTATTTATTGCATTTATCTTTTCAGTTTTAACAATAATGTCTTTTGCCTTTGTTTTTTATTTAATTTCCATAAATATATGTGAGTTGTCCTATTTAGGTCTTGGGTTAAGGGTTGTTTAGAATTCTAAATGCCTATTTGGTGATTATTGCATAAAAGGCGGAAAACTCAATCTAGGGTTCCTAATGTTGTGGGAAATTCTATGTGTTCTGGTGTTGAGGTGTGGTGCACAACATTCTTGACACTATTTTTGGTAGGGAATTCAATCGCAACGAGAGTTGGATTGACATCCCCACAACACCTCCAATTCTTCCTCTATGAAAGTAGGGAAGTTAGGGAGATTTGATTACTTGGGCCTTGATGTGAGGGAATTTCTGCATCACGAAAGTGGGGCAATTCTCATCTTCAATTCAGGTTCGCTTGACCATGAATGTGGAATGTAAACCCAGGTTGGTCTTGCAATCCTTGGAACCTCAAGTTGGTGTTTTCCTTCCTCAATCCCATAGGTTTTGGCATTTCGAATTGCATGCTCTCTCACCCAAGTCCTTCTTTAATTAGTTGAATTTTTTTATTGTTGATTTCTTTGCTCTTCCCCCCTTGTTTACTTGTTGCTTAGCTTTAAATTGCCTCTTAAACCTTGTGACTAGTCACGATCAATCTCATGCCAAAAAAACTGCTCCCAAAGGACAACAAATTTATACCCCATATTCTCATTATACGCATCAAAATGTTTCCCCACAAAAGACATGTTAAGAGTCAAATGTGTGGACTGTAAAACTATATGTCATTTGTGCTTGTTAGAAGAGTTAGGTTCTGGTTGAGAGAATTACTCTCAACCCTTGGGTTTGAAATTTGAAATTTGAAATTAGTGGCTTAGTTCTTTCCTTAGCTTGTATATATAGCTCCTTTCTCTTATGTACATTCAACACAGTAAATACACAGTTTACCTAGTAGCAGTAGTACATGTCTAACATGGTATCAGAGCACCGGTGATGGTGAGGGAGTGGGTGGTGCTCAGAGGAGGACGGCGACCCTTCGCCGAGGTTTCACCACGCCACCGAAGCCGTTACGCGCCACCACCACAATTTGCTCACCCACTCACGTGTTGGCGCGTGAGTGAGATTCCAACGACCATTTGCGACGACTACACCGGGGATCTCGCCATGAGGAGGAGGTTCGACCTAAGTAGTTTGTGAGAGGTTTTGTTGAAGTTTTGTTGATGTGTTCTCCAAAATTTTGTTGAGTCCACGTACGTTTATGTGAGGTTTATCCCAAGTCTGTTTTTTTGTTATTTTTTTATGGTGGAAGCAAGGAATATTACTTGTAATGTTGTATCGACCCCATCCAAATTAGTTGATGTAGTGCTTGCACCAGATGGGTCTAATTTTGGAGAGTGGAAATTTCTGATTGAAATTAATTTAGGGGGTATGGGTAAAGATAAACATTTTACTGGAATATGTCCAACCGAGCAAGTTGAGGCTCAAGAGTGGAACAGGGATGATAAAGCTTTATTATCCCGCACAATAAATTGTATTGATAGAAAAATAATTATATCTATGCAACACTGTAAAACCGTAAAGGAGGTTTGGGACTTGGTGAATAAATGGTTTAGTTGAATAAACAACCTGAGGAAATTGTATCAATTATCTCAAGATGTTCATCGTCTCTCCCAAAATGGACAGGACATTTGAGATTATTTCTATGATTTCAAGAGTGAGTAAAGCATTATGTACTGCTATGCCGATCACGAATGATGTGGAGAAAATGAAAAAGCAATGTGATCAGTTGCATGTAATTAGTTGGATTTCAGGGTTGGATAAGGAGTATGATGTCCTAAAGTCTCAGTTGCTCTGGAATAAAGAGTTAGAATCAATAGACCAAAGTTTCACTATGGTCCAGAATGTGTCAGGTACAGGTAGTGGAGTCTTGGATAGACATGTTTTCTTGACACAAGGCGATAGTGGAGGTGTAGGTTCTGCTAATCGCGAGGGTCGATTCCCAAGATGTGGTGGCTTTGGTCGAGGAGGTCAAAGGGTTTGCAATAATTGTGGAGAACCCAGTTATCTATGCAACCAATGTCCCCAAAACCTCTCCGACCACAGAGGTTTGCTAACTCTATCTCCAAACCAGAAGTTAGTATTGTTGTGATGAAAAATGAAGAGTTAGCTATGTTCAAGCAATTGAAAGTGCTTGCCTCACAACCTCTAGACAGTTAGGAGACATTACCATCTTGCTCAGCCACATTTGTCCAAACAGGTAATCCTAGTGCTTGTGTCTCCTCCTCATCCCGATAGTGGGTTATTGATTCTGGAACCAGTGATCATATGTCAGGTAATCTAAATGTCTTTTCTAAGTATTCTTCTTTTATGTTTGGTACTACAGTTACCTTGGCGGATGGTTCATCCGCTTCAGTTTCGGGTAGTGGTAGTTCCGGTGTAACTCCATCACTGTCTCTCTCGCGTGTTTTATACCTCTCGAAGTTTTCGTTCAACTTACTGTGAATAAGTCAAATTACCCGTAATCTAAACTGTTGTGCCATGTTCTTTCCTGGTTATTGCTTGTTTCAGGATCTTTTGACGAAGGCGATTATTGGTAAAGGAAAGGAAGCATGTGGGTTGTATGTGTTGGAACAATTCTCTCCTAATCCTGAAGGTGTTCTAGTTAGTTTATTGGTTAGTACGTCTCCTTTCCAATTACATTGTCGGTATGGTCACCCACCTTATCTATTTTGAAGAAGTTATGTTCGAATTTAGAATCTTTGTCTGTCTTGCAATGTGAATCTTGCGAGTTTGCTAAGCATTGTCGGGTACCATATCCTCCTAGAGTCAATAAAATGGTAGAGTCTTTATTTCAGTTGGTTCATTCAAATCTATGGGGGCCATGTCGGGTACCGTCCAAGTCTGGGTTCAAGTACTTCGTAACCTTTGTAGACGATTTCTCGAGACGCACTTGGTTATATCTCATGAAATCTAGAGATGAATTATTTGAGATCTTCTATAATTTTTGATCTATGAGTCTTACAAGTTTGCTAAGCATTGTCGGGTACCATATCCTCCTAGAGTATATTTCAGTTGTTTCATTCAGATGTATAGGGGCCATGTCGGGTATCGTCCAAGTCTGGGTTCAAGTACTTCGTAACCTTTGTAGACGATTACTCGAGACACACTTGGCTATATCTCATGAAATCTAGAGATGAATTATTTGAGTTCTTCTATAATTTTTGTTCTACGTTTAAGACACAACTCAATAAAATGATTCAAGTTTTGCGGATAGATAATGGGGCTGAATATTTCTCCCATACTTTTTCCAATTATATGAGTCAAAATGGAATGATGCACCAGTCGTCTTGTGTCGGCACCCCCCCCCCCCCCCAACAAAATGGTGTGGTAGAGCGTTAAAATCTCCATTTGTTGGAGGTTGCTTGAGCGTTGTTGTTTAAAATGAAAGTTCCCAAAGTGTTCTGGCCGGATGCTGTCCATACAGCTTCTTTCTTGATTAATCGGTTACCCTCAAGAGTACTCCAAGTCCAGGTTTCGTATCACATTGTCTATCCATCCACTCCGTTGTATTCCCTTTCTCATAGGGTGTTTGGATGCACTTGTTTTGTTCAGGATATCCATCCTCACATAGGGAAACATGATCCTAAGTCTCTAAAGTGCATATTCTTGGGGTATTCTAGCCCTCAGAAAGGATATTGATGTTATTCTCCTAACTTACGGAGGTACTTAGTGTCTGGTGATGTGTTGTTCTTTGAGGATGTTATATTTGAAGAAGCATTCACCTCGTTTGATTCTAGTTCAATATCAGATGATGATGATTTTCTTACATATACTGTTACAATTCCTTCTGTGGATTGGGGTGAGACTAGGCCACCTGTTACACAAGTTTATCACCGGCAACCAAGAGAAGTTGAAACATCAATAGACCCACCAGTTCCACCAGCCAATCCTTCCTTTCCAGAATCGTCGTCAATGATCTCGATCTTCTGATTGCCCTTCGTAAAGGTAAACGTCGTTGTGATCATCCCATTTCATCTTTTGTTTCGTATGACCATTTATCTTCCTCTTCACATGCCTTTATATCTCAGTTAGAGTCAGTTTCAGTTCCAACATCTTTGAAACAAGCTTGTGTCATGATGCTGGAGGCGTGCTATGGGGGAAGAGATAGCTGCTCTTGAAGAGAACCAAATCGGGGATTTGGTGGATCTTCCATTCAGTAAGACAACTGTTGGGTGCAAATGGGTTTATATGGTAAAGATGAACCCCAACGACTCTGTTGCCAGACTCAAAGCACGTTTGGTGGCTAAGGGGTATGTATAAGCATATGCTATAGATTATACAGAGACTTTTTCCCCGGTGGCTAAATGGACTTCGGTATGTATTTTTATATCTTTGGCTACTACTAATCACTGGCCTTTGTATCAGTTAGATGTCAAAAATGCATTTTTACATGGTGATTTACTTGATGAAGTTTATATGGAGTAACCACCATGGTTTGTTGCTCAGGGGGAGTCTGTAACACCCCCAAATTCTAACTACAGAAAAACAAGGGAAATGCGGAAGCGAATTCAAAACTTTAAACCAATGGGGTGTTATGCCACACTTAGGTTATTTTAAACCCAAATGCATAGGCTACAAAGGTTCTACTCAAATCCAAATACAAAACTTTTATCTAATACAAATGTTCTATCTAAACAACTATACCACAATCGGGGTACAAATTCTACACCGCGCTCTCGACTAGCCACAAGATTCAGATCCTAGAATCATTTTAGAAGAATTAGCAAATAATGCTAAGTAAAAACACTTCAACACGTAAATATCAGCTGAAGGATTCCAAAGACTGATACTCAATCAATAAAGCTCAATTCTAGGGGCATTAAACTCAATCAATAGAATGCTCAAATGAATTCAACTCAAGAGATCAATACCAAAGCATAAACAAGATAGAATTTCAAGAGTTCTCTCATCAATCAAAGCATAATGGTATATATACATAGCCAAAGGAGTTCATATATCAATATTCGATATTCAATATTCAATACAATACAATATCCAACATTTACACCAGCCCTTCCTTACACCAGTCCATCCGAAACACCAGTCAAACCTTATCCACCAAGTGGCGCAAAAGCTCTCGCCACCGTACAAATGGAGTCGAAGCTCTCGCCACCGATACAAATCGAGCTGAAGCTCTCGCCACCGATACAAACTCATAACCATAAATACACGGAGTCAGAGCTCATATTCCACCAATCCAATAATATAATATATATTCAAAGAAGTATATATATATATATATATATATATATATATATATATATATATATACACACACACACACACACACACACACACATAGGGATGCACTCAGATACGAATAAGTGCCCAGGAAGGAATATGCGAACATATCAGCGCGCGACACGTGTTCAGATCTAATAGCTTAAAAAACGCGGTGTCATTTTCGTAAATAATTAAACATCGAAGTGCAAGTAAAATCACTTACAAGTGCACCTACTTTCATCTATAAGTGCATGTAATTTTACCTTGTTAGCATTCACTTCCCGCAAACATTCATGCACCTGGATGTGCTTATAACTATAGGTGCAACTATTTATAACTATCGGTGCAACAACTTACAACTATAAGTGCACCTACTTTCACCTATAAGTGCATGTAACTTTGTCTTGTTAACATTCATTGATTTGAGTTCAGCGAGTAGTAATACCCCTGAAAACCACCCGCAAACATTCATGCACCTAGGTGCAACTACTTATAACTATGTGTGCAACTACTTAGAACTATAGGTGCAACTACTTATAACTACATGTGCACTTAGTATTGATGCTCAGTGTAAATTTTTACTTGCACCTATAATGCATTTTACATGCACTTGTAATACATTTTACTTGCACTTCAATGTTCAATTATTTACGAAAATACCACCGCGCTTATTTTAAAAAATCAGTGTTTATCATCCATTAGATCTGAACACGTGGACGGACAGAATTCATTCCTATTTCGCTCCTGGGCGAAGCATTCGCACCTGAGTGCGATTCATATATATATATATATATATATATATATATATATATATATATATATATATATATATATATATATATATATATATAACCACATGTTACGCACAAGCCAAATGGATATCAAGGGACTAAGATTCAAGGTAGAATAATGATCCATAAACGGGGTCAAAGAAGATACAAAGAACCGAAATACTCAACAATGCACCAAAAGAATACCAACAATGCACCAAAAGAATACCAACAATGCACAAAAGAGAGATAACATTCTGGAAGGAAAAATACTCAATAACTCACAGGTGAGTGTGGCGGGTACCAAGTACCCACCTTCTCTCCGTGTTACACACTCGGGGGTGTGTGGCAGGCACTAGCCACCCGCCATCACCTCCCACTCCCTTCTTGCGGGTTGGGCTCACGGGCACCAACCACCCGTGAGTTCCACCCGCAAGAACAAATGGAAAGGCCGAAACAGTTGCCACTTTCGAAGAAAATGCACAGAGGCTTCTCAACTCATCAGTAGTGAACAGAGACCAAACCAAGGCCGATAATCAGCAAGATTACTCAAAATACAAGGCTAGAAACATGACCAAAACAACAAAGAATCCAATAACAAGAATTATGATATCAAGACTAAAAAAAAATACTCTCAAATCAAGAAATAGCTCATGAACAACAACAAGAACATGCTCAATAGCTTCAAGAATACAATAGGCAAGAAATATACCAAGAACAACAAGAATAGCATGCTCAATAACCTCAAGAAATGATTCAATACCATATTGGATTTAAAATAGATTTTATTGGACAAGGAACTTACCTCTTAGCTAGCAAATCCAACCTCAAATTCCCAAGCTTTATCACCCTATCAACTCTTCAACACCTTGCTCTTCTAGATACCCAAAACCCTAAAAATAGAAGAGTAAATGCATGCTTAAAGAAGATGAAAGATGGAGGAAAATGAGAATGCATGAAGTATTTTACCTATTTGTGTGGTGTAGATGAAGAAAAGGCAAGTCTTGATGTGTTTTCTCTTGTAGGAGATGAAGGCAAATTTCTTTGGTGAGGGAAAGGGAAAATGGCGTGAGAGTGAGTAAGGAGAGTGGAGTGAGGGAAAAGCCAAGACAACTTTGTTTGTATAGAAATATCTAGGATAAGGTAATAGATGGCAAATTATGTTGTGCATCTGTATGCACCATGCATGGTGCATACGGATGCAAAAACGACGCCGCACTACAAGAAAGATGCACATAGACAACACTAGAAAGACAACAGTTTTTAAGAAAAGTGTTGTCTTTTGTATAAAAGACAACAGTTTGGTCCAAAACCGTTGTCTTTGATGCAACACTTTTGTCAAAGACAACGGTTTTTACTTAACCGTTGTTATAAGTGTGTTGTCTTTGTGCATTTTGTGAAAAGACAACACCACAAAGACAATATGTGCATTTTTTTTTAGTAAAGACAACGGTTTTTTTAACCGTTGTCGTTGGTGTGTTCTCTTTAAGCGCACTGGAATACACAACACTAGAAAGACAACGGTTGTTTAAAACCGTTGTCTTTGTGCGCTCTTTTTTTTATTAAAAGACAACAGTTTTATTTAACCGTTGTCTTTGGTGTGTTGTCTTTAAGCGCACTAGAATACACAACACTACAAAGACGACGGTTTTTTAAAACCGTTGTCTTTGCATGTTCTTTATTTGTTTAAGACAACGGTTTTATTTAACCGTTGTCTTTGGTATGTTGTCTTTAAGTGTATTTGAATACACAACACTATAAAGACAACGATTTTAAACAACTGTTGTCGTTGCGCATCATTATTTAACAGGTATATAAAATAAAAACAAAGATATTAACTAGAAGAGTCAAACCTATAACCTCATGCCTAACAAGTACACGATTTTACCAACTACACAACACAACCTCTTATGTCTAAAGGTGCAACATCTGGTGTATAACTGGGTTGCTTCTGTGTTGTTTGGTTTTGTGAAAACCAAGACTACAATATTAGAAAATATAGTTGAAGAATAGAACCTAAGACCTCTAACATAATAAACTAAACTAAACCCACCAAGCCACAGCAACACTTATATACTCAAGCGCAACATCTAGTATATTACCAAAATAGTTTATTTTCGTTCATATTTAAATATAAAATTATTCACCAAAAATTCAAAGTAAATTCATTAAAGTTTTATTTTCAATTATATTACAATAAAGACCAATCTATGAATTCGAAATAATAATAATAATAATAATAATAATAATAATAATAATAATAATAATAATAATAATAATATATTATCAAGTATAAAAAACAATATGGGGTGGTGTTCATAATGGTGCGGTATGATGTGTAGGGGTTTAGGGCGGTATATATATGATAGGGGCCGGGGTTGGTAATCGACTATTCCGGCTAGCGCATGACTAACAAGGTTAGCTATATGTTGGTAATTGACCCTTACGGCTAGCACATGACTAACAAGCTAAGGTTAGCTATATGTTGGTAATCGACCCTTTTGGCTAGCGCATGACTAACAAGGTTGAAACTGTTGGTAATCGACCCCTCCGGCATGCCTGAGACACGTTGAGAATGGATATGAAAGAGTAGTTGATCGATGCCGTACAATTTGCTATATCACATTTCTTTTGCCGCCGCGATCTTAATTAGCTCTATGTCATAATTACCAAACTATATATTCATAATTTTTGAATTGAAATGCATATTCATAATGATTGAATAACTCTGATCTATATTCACAATTACAGAACGTTGTGTTTATAATTTGCGATGTTCATATTCCCAAGTATTTATAACTATACATTTTAGAAATTGTGAATCAACAACACAGAAATTATGAATCTGCAGTATAGAAATTATGAATTTACTGTACATAAATTATTAATCTATACAATTGTATTTAAATTAGAAATTATGAATCTACATTATAGAAATCTATGAATCTCGTGTTCTGTACCTATATACCATATTCTATTTTAATTGACCGGATGTAGCGACTCGAGTAATTAAATTAATATTTTGTTACGAAATTTCCCTCTAAGCTAAGACAAATTAAAATTTCCCTCTAAGACAAAATTGGGAAATTTTTGTCTTCCCTCTAGGACAAAATAGCGCAAAAATATGGCTACTCCAAAATTTCCTCCTTCACTCTCCGCTAACCTCCTTCACTCTCCGCCAGTCTCCGGTAACTGCTCGGTCGTGTGTTCTCCGCCGACCGCCACTCTCGTCGGGGGGGGGGGTTTCTGCCGGCCAGCACTAGCCATCTCCGCAATGGGTGCTCTCCGCCGACCGCGTACCGCCCTCGCCACCGCCATCCTGTGTCGCCAACCGTCCAAGCTTCGACGCCGTCGCCAAAGCCCAACCTCTTCCTCCATCGCCGCCGCCATCCTGTGTCGCCGTCGGTCCAGCTGCCGCCACCGTGAGGTTTAGCTTTTAAGGTTAGCTTTTCTATTTTAATGTAATAATCTGTCAAATTTATCCAAGCTAGGTCTGATTGTATCAATGTGTGCAAAATTTTGGATATTTTGGAATGCCATACAGTATTTGTTTTGTTGTGCAAAATTTTGGAATGCCATTTAGACCTTACTTTGCCTTCCTAGAACACAGGATGGTATATTATTTTACTATAATAATACGGAGTATAAGACAAAGAATGGATCATCATGCACCACATTAAGTGATTGTTGATGAAATAGAGGCCTTTATGAAGCAGATTTTGTAATTTATAAGCTCTATTGGATTTGATTGGTAAACACTTCCTTGCACTTTTTTTTTTGAATGCTACTAGCTCTATTACATTGTAGTATCTGTTCATATACTTTCTCAACCTACTGAAACACAAAAAGCTAATAACGCCTCCACTGAGACTCGAACTCACAACCTTCCAAATGGAAGTCCAACCCGGGTACCATTAGACCACATAGTCCTGATCACTTCCTTGCACTTATTTATTCATTTATTATTATTTTTTAAAAGTGCTTCCTTAAGTTGAAAGGCTAACTTAGCATCAATGATGTTTCATCCCATAATTCTTGGTTGTACGGTACTCCTATGATATTGTTAAATTTGAGTTAAGTAGTTGTCCTGATTTGACTTTTGATCAACTTAACCACATTGCATTCTTATGCAATGTCACAACCTTAAATCTGTTGAGATATAGCCACATAAAAGCAGTGGGAGTGCAGAACAAAGTCCTTATCTGCAGAGCACCTCTTCCTTCTCATGTAATTAATTTTTATTTGTTTTTAATTTTTTGCTTCATGGTAGTCATTGGATATGGTAGATTTTCTTGCCAGGACTTGTCAACTTCAACACTCATCCTTGTACATAATTGAGGAAGCTTGTAGTATTTGATCCTTCTGTTGACTGTTTGAGTAATAGAATTTTTTTTTTTTTTGAATGCTGAGTAATAGAAATTGATGTAATTAGTTTGTAACATTCTGCAGATGGTTGAACTGGGAAGACTGAGGAGGAGGATAATAAACTGAGAGCTGCTGTGGAAGCTTTTGGTGAGAGTAATTGGCAGGTTGTTGCTGCTTCCCTTGAAGGACGGACAGTTACCCAGTGCTCCAATAGGTCAGTTATCTTTTTTAATGGTTAGAGTTTGTCATGGCATGTTTATTATTGAGGTTGAGGTAATCAAACTATTCTATGTGATATTGGCACTAGGAAATCTTAGTTTTTGCAGAATTATATTGCTTAATTTGTTCTGAGGTAACTGCCACATTAAGGTTATGATTGATACTTTTTAATGAAATTCAAGTGTTCTCATTTATTCTGCCTAATCTGTTGTGAAAGGATTCACATGTCGTTGAAAGTAAATTTGTAGTTATATGAGTATTTGAGCCTTTGACTACACATTGCAGTTGAATGACATAGAGTATACTTATGCAGATTTACTTCAAGGTATTAATGAAGTTACTATATTCTTAGGTCTGTAATATGTGTGGTGGTATTTATATCTCTCTCTTTTGCCATTCCACCATGTCAGACCTCTCTCAAACCTTACTACTCCCTGCTCCATTTATACCTCCCCTCAGATTCTTCCTCTCACTTCCTACATTCTCGTTACTTTTTCTAGCAGCCCTATTTGTTCTAGAACCTGCAACAGCCTTAGTTATCCTAGAAACATCAATAGACTGTCCTTGCTTAAAACAATCAGTGCAATATTGTGGAATTCTCTCATAGATGACCATCTGCACATAACCATTGTCCTCTTCCCCAGGCTCCTCAGAAAAGCCAATGAAAATATCATGCACTAAAGGTTTTAACAAGTCAATCTCTACCTTAACTCTAAGCATATCTTGGCCTTGTGAAATTCAGAGTCCCATAATCTGAGTTCAGGAACTTTTCAATTGGCATACATACTTGTCTCAAAGCCTCAATATTCAAAAGATTATCACTCAACATGGAAAGTCTTACCCAAACTGGGGCAAGACTTGATTCTCTCTCAGCAGTAGGTACCAAATAAGTATGTGGTTTTTGTTTTGCTAGTTACTACTAATTGTATAATTATATTCATTTAATAAGTTTTTGTTTTGGCAATATATGACCGATGCATGCAGCAGGTACCAAATATGTGGTTTTTGTTTTGGTAGTTACTACTAATTGTATAATTATAAGCAGGTACCAAGCTTGGTGGTACCATGGTTTTTTATTCTTTTCACAGTATTATTGTGATTTCTGATTCTTTTGGTTCTTTGTATTCAAGTTGATGAGCATGTATTCAATCTCTGGGTATGCCTGATATATATTATTTGTGTTGTTACTTGATTATTTTTAAGCGATATGAATTTATTTTTCTTGTCACTTGACTGTTTTATAGCATTGGTGTATAAATAAACAATGGACAAAGAATGAATGTCAAAAGATAGATTATGTTATGAATATGAGGTTGGAGTAGAATTCGACAGGACATAGAAGATTTTTATGTAAAGCTCATCCTTATCGAAGGCAAAAGAAGGCATTTGATGGTCAGCAAGAATTCGACATAGCACCAAAACCATTGAGTGGGCATGATGTTCTGAAAACAGTTGAGGGGATCAATTGTTGTTGGGGAAAAAAGAGTGGCAAGCTAAATGCTAAAAGAAAAAATACTGAATCATGTTGGAAAAAGAAATCAATTTTCTTTGAGCTTGAGTATTAGAAGCATTTGCATGTTCGGCATGTTCGGCATGTTCTTGATGTCATGCACATTGAGAAGAATGTGTGTGAAAGTATTATTGGCACATTACTTGACATCCCAGGAAAAACCAAAGATGGGGTAGCTGCTCGACTAGGCAAAATGGCGCCAATATAAAACACAACTCACGAATAAATTTATTTATTCAAGATTGGATGATGAAGAAAACTTACATAAACCACCTGCAGGATATGGTATTATGGGAGATGAATGGACTCAATTTGTGATTACCCGCATGTCCGAAGAATTCAAGGTAACCTCAAAATTATCTAAGCATAGTTGACACTTGGACTTGTGTGCATAAATGAACTTTTTGCTAACAGACAACATGCAACTAGCAACTGGGATGCTCTATATGCATATTTGTATCATTGTATGCTTTAATTGGGCTTTATATTAGTTTTGATTTTATTGATAATCTGTTCACCTTCCTAGATTAGTTTAGGACAGTGAACTGTATGTTTTAGCATAATCCAATTCATATTATAAATGAGATGATTGAGTATTAAGTTGTTTTAATCTCGTATCTTTCATCTTGGACCACCATTTTAGTGCTCTTTTTCTGGAATATCAAATAAGATATATTAAATTTGTGTTACATCATCTGATTCTTATTCCTTTTATGTTCCAGGGGTATGAAAGGACACAAACAGACATTATAAATCAACAAAGTACTTTAACCAAAATTTGTCCTAAACTTATCTAGATAGAAGAAGATTCAGTTTAGCAACACACAAAATTGTTTTACATTATCCATTTCTTCTCATAAACTGAAGAAAACAGAGCACAATAAAATTAACAAGATAAAGGCTAAAGCACAATATGCAAAAAGAAAATGTAAAGAAAAACGCTAGCTACTTTCTAGGATATCCTACAGCCTTCTTATACTACCACCTACAGTGTAGAAATTGTTCAGAAGTGTAGAAGTACTCTAAGTTGCAGCAAAAAGATTTAAAGAAAATTAGCTTAAAGCAGGCCTAAAGTGAGGCAATGCTTTGCTTTAAAGCAAAAGCGCTAAGCGATGCAAATTGACAAAAATTAAAATTCTTAAATTATTGAGATAAAATGATGTGTAAATGGATTTTAATGAAAACAATCAAATATTGTCATAATAATACAACTATATTATTGTCTCCAAATATCCAATTGAATTTCATTCTTTATCCTATTATTTACAATCTATGAAATTTCTTGCTTGTGCTAATTTGAGTAATTTCACTACTCTGCCTCCTCATTGTTTAATTCTTTATCTTATTATTTACAATTAGCAAAATATATTTTTACTAGCATGCAACTTCATCCAAGTAATTTTTATTTTGTTGGTTTGATTAGCTTTTAGTAGTCCAACTTTGTATAGTTGCAATCCTTGGGACAGTTTTACTGCAATATAGTTCTCTTTGTTGGTTTGATTTTGCACTTCAATGTAGTATCGTTCAAGAAGTCTTAATTTTATCTTAATGTATGGTGCTATGGCAGAAATATAATGTGAAGCTTTTATTTAATCATGTTTGTCTTAGAAACTGAGCGAGCTACAAAAGTCAAGAAGAAAGAAAAACCTTTATCCACATCGGCTTGCTCGTAAAGGATATGCGCGGCTTGCTAGTGAAATTGTAAGTAATTATTATTTCACTTTCACTATTATTAACTTCAACACATTTTCACCCTAAGTTTGACATTTATAAATATTCTTGCCTGTAGTCGACGGAGTTGTGTGATGATGACGAAGTTAATAGAGTTATACTGTGGAAGAAAGGGAGAACTAGTAAACAAGGAGAAATACAAGGAGATGTTTTGAAGACAAAATTTACAAAGATTGTAAGCAAAACCTACTGGTATTATCCTCTTTATGTATTTCTAAAGATTGTGGTTATATCATGGATTTGTCATGCATTACAAGATGAATATATTTAGCAAAAGCAAGATGGTTTGTTGCAACTTCAAGGACCAAATGAGGACATCTTGACACAGGCTCTTGAATCTAAGGAGCATGGAGGTCGGGTGAGGGCTATAGGGGGACATGTCAATCCCTCAACATATTTCAGAATGGGTAGAGGGATGATGCCTGCTCATGAGAAAAATGTTCTTCTAAGCAGACAATTGAGAATATGCCAGACTTCGATGATAAAAATTATGTTCAAGCACTGGTATTACATTCCATTTCTACTCTCTCTTCCTTGTTTCTCGCTGTTATTTAATTGCAGAATGGTTCTAGGTTTTTAATGCTTTGTTAGCTTGGGTTTAAGCCTCTCTCTTTTTCACTTGATTTGGACAGTTATTGATGATAAATTTGATTTTTATTTTTTATTTTTTAGAATAAGTTTGTTGCTCTGAAATTTGGGTGTAGAATGCGTGTGGAAGCTCAAAATTTTGGGCATTTTAGTGCTTGATGTTTTGTAATTAATAAGGGATTTCTTTGTCGTTTGTGTTTAAGTTTCATGCATTATATTCTCATGAGATTTTATCTGCATTGTTTATCAAATTTGGGTGTCTAGTAATCTCCCAAAGACTTGAAGGCTAAGACAAGAACCTGAATCCTGTGTATCTGATCTATTAACATTTTTTTTGGGAGTGCATTTGTATTGCTTTTTCAAGTGTCTTTCTTTACTTGTTGGCTACACTTGTTATGATTCTCTTTAGGGAACTCATTATCTTGTTATGAATAGTTTGAGTATGAATGTGGTGAGAGTAAGATGGTAGTTTCATTTCATTGCAAATTATTTATATATATACTAATTTATTTTCTTACTTTTTACATGTAGTTTCAACAAGTTGATTATAACAAAGCGGTTATTGATCTGGTGCGATTTGAATGGGCTGATATTCTATCAAGTCATATAGAATAGGTATGATTTGGTCATTAGAACGTTGTGATCATTTGGACTTGAATTGGTTCGGGGAATTGTTTTTTGTGTAGTAGTATTATGACTTGGATGATAATTAGAATTGGTCATGGAAGTCTTTTGACTTGTTATTTTGAACTTTATTAGCTTGTGCACAATTATGTAACTACACTTTGCAACATATGGTGAATGGATAAATTATTTTTTTTATACGATTATAATTTAAGCAGGTGAAAAATGGTTAAAAACTGTTGTCTATTTTACAATAGACAACAGTTAGAAATCGTTGACTTTTCTACAAAAGACAACAGTTTATGGGTGTGACAAAAGAGATTTCAACAACACACAATAGACAACGGTTTATAACTGTTGTCTTTTAAAGAAAAGACAACAGTTAAAAACCGTTGTCTATGTACGTGACTTTTAACAACACTGGTTTCAACAACGCTTAACAGACAACTGTTAAAAAACCGTTGTCGTTGGTAGAAAAGACAATGGTTAATAACCGTTGTCTATTGCGTGACTTTTAACAACACCGGTTTCAACAACGCTTAATAGACAACGGTTAAAAAACCGTTGTCGTTGGTAGAAAAGACAACGGTTAATAACTGTTGTCTATTGCGTGACTTTTAACAACACCGGTTTCAACAACACTTAATAGACAACGGTTAAAAAACCGTTGTCGTTGGTAGAAAAGACAACGGTTAATAACCGTTGTCTATTGCGTGACTTTTAACAACACCGGTTTCAACAACACCTAATAGACAACGGTTTAAAAACCGTTGTCGTTTCTAGAAAAGACAACGGTTATTAACCGTTGTCTATGTGCATGACTTTTAACAACACCGGTTTCAACAACACTTAATAGACAACGGTTAAAAAACCGTTGTCGTTTCTAGAAAAGACAACGGTTATTAACCGTTGTCTATGTGCGTGACTTACAACAACACCGGCTTCAACAATACTTAATAGACAACCGTTTTTTAAACCGTTGTTGTTTCTAGAAAAGACAACGGTTAAAAAACCGTTGTCTATGCGCGGGACTTACAACAACACTGGCTTCAACAACATAAAGTATACCCCTACGACAACGGTTAATAACCGTTGTCTATGTGCATTTTTCTTGTAGTGTCGTTTTGGTTAAAAAAATGCGCGTCCCACTTAAAAAAGAAATCAGGTTCTATTCCCGGCAATAGCATTTTTATATATCCATAAATTCATAACTATATATCCACAGTGAATGAACGAAGTAAAAATCCACAATGAATGAACTAAATATCCACAATGATTGAACTAAATATCCACAATGAATGAACTAAATATCCATAAATTCATAATTATATATCCAGAAATTCATAACTATATATCCATAAATTCATAACTATATATCCACGGTGAATGAATGAAGTAAATATCTACAATGAATGAACTAAATATCCACAATGATTGAACTAAATATCCACAATGAATGAACTAAATATCCAGAAATTCATAACTATATATCCATAAATTCATAACTATATATCCACAATAATGCTATTGCCGAGAATCGAACCTGAATTTTTTTTTTTAAGTGGGACACGCATTTTTAGTCAAAACGACATCGTTTTGCATCGTATGCACCATGCATGGTGCATTCGGTTGCACAGCATAACTATTGGTAATAGATATAGATACTACATGTATTAGGTTTAGGAAGATAAGGAATTTGGGTTATAATATAAGGTATTGGGCTCTTTAAATTATCTAAAAACATAATAAGTGTCAATACAAGTTATGTCCTTGATTTTTGTCCCTTTTTTATATGCTAATAAATATATACATCTTGCTTTAATTGTTGTACATTTGATTTGTATTGGACAAAATTACCCTTACACCGTTATAACACCGTTAGTATTTAATATGTCCACCAATCTTACCATACACCTACATCTATCATATCTTCTTCCTATTTTTAGTTATCATTTTATTAAAATTATCATATAACAATTAATTTAATTATAAATTATATTTTAATTAAATATTTATATGAATATTAAATTTTAATTATAAATAATATGTATATATATTATTTGTGTATACATATCAATATATCATATATGTGGGTGTTAGCTTAGTATTATTTGTAAATTATTATATATATATATATATATATATATATATATATATATATATATATATATATATATATATATATATATATATATTGTTTTGATCACTTTAAGGAATTGTGAAACATAATTTTAACTAATTTTTTAAATTTTGTTACTTAACAATATTTTAATATTGGGCATAAGTTGTCGCGCATCGCGCGTACAAAATGCTAGTATATAACATAAGGTTCAATCTTATGAATTTGGGCCAATTATAATATAGTATAAGTAGAAGGAATTTATTATGGTCCAAAAAGTAATTGGGTTTAGGAATGTTAGGCATTTATATAATCCCTCTAGGACTTGGGCTTCTTAAATCAATATATATATACATGCATATATCAAAGATTATTTAATTGAAGGAATTGGGCTAATATGAATAAATAATTAATCCTTTACAAATGTAATTACAAATTACTAGTATTTGGGATATTTTAGTACGGGGTGTCACATTCTCCCCACCCCCCTAAAAAAGGATCTTCGTCCTCGAAGCCAAGAAAGATAAATGGGACGAAGTAGGTCAAAACTGGTTTTAGGAATATGAAGTGAGATAATGACGATATGCAAAAGATATGCCGATGAAGGTTCCTAATCACAATTCTAGGTTCTTATTCTAACTAGCACTAAGAACCGTCCTACCCAAGTCTAGATAACCTAACTAAAGTAGGAGACGCGAACTTGGAAGGATACCTGCATCCATTTCGTTGGCTTTGGCTTGCGTCCGACCCATGACATAGACTTTACTTTGCAGGGATCCAGCTTTGAAATTCTGATTCTTATGGTTTCCTCCATTGTTTCCATTACTAGGCCCACCTCGGAACTACTGTCCAGCTAGAGGTCTTGCATTTCCACTTGGGTTTGAGTTCAGAGGGGCCTCGTTCTTGAACCAACACTCGAATGCCCGGTGACCCTTTCTACTGCAAATAGGACACTGCACCGCACCCCCTTCGCAATCTACCCTAGGGTGATCATTCCTACACCTCTTGCAATAAAAATGCCTCTCTCTAGGTTCGCTTCTTCCCCTAATTGGTCCTTGAGCTTGCTGATGAGCTCTTCCACCATTAAAGTTGTCCCCCTTGAAAACTCCACTCTGGCTCGGCATAGACATCACTTGGCCTCTTGGTGACAAATCCACCACACTCTTCGTTCTTCCTCTTCCAACTTTCTTGGACTCCCTTTTGGATCATCTGGACGCGATAGAGGTCGGCTGCACTAGCGTATACTTCACCCAAGGTACAAAACTTGAGTACTATTAAGGCTTTTCTTGCCTTAAACTTCAACCCGTTAACGAATTTCTCGATTTTTCTAGCTTCTGTAGGTACCAACGTGTAAGTGCAATTTCTTACAAACTATTTATCTCAATCAATTCTTTCCCAATCTATTTACTTTGATTTACGTGCATGTGTTTGATTGAATTTTAGTCGCCAGGCCACCAAATTTTTACCTGCATTAAAACTTGCTCATCACATAGTCATTCACACACTTTTCTCAAGTACAAAGGCTTTAAAAACATCCATATTCACATACACTATTTTAGGATATTTGGTAGTTGTCATATTTACTTCCTCCTAGAGATAGAGATAGAGTCATTGAAACATCTTACATCAATACCAATGGAGACAAAATTGTAAGTCAAATTCCCAACTAAGGAAAATATAAAAATTGGTCAATCTTTCTTTAATCTTTAGTCTAATCAATTAATGTAACGCAAGTTATTGTGATTGAACAAAAATTTATCACTGTCAAACTGCTTTAAAACCTTGGGAATTGGAGTGTACCGTGTCAATTACGTACCATTCAGATCAGCCTACAATCACAGAACTGCCAATCTCTTAATTACTTGCCCATACTCTTCGTCTTCTTCAGCCGCCTAAATCCTGTACCTTTATCAAATATATTAATAAAATTAGGAATAAGGGTCAAATAGGCCATCGAACTGCACAAAATAAAACAATTAGGCCACTGAACTTAAAAAACCAACAATTGGGTCCCTAAACTAATCAATTTCAAACAATTCTTCCAATTTGAAGGTTTCCAACAGGTCAACAGGTCATCCTTCCAAATTAATTATTTTTTAAAATTTAAATTTTAAAAACTAATTATTTAAATTATTAAAAAAAAAAAAAAAAAAAAAAAAAAAAAAAAAAAACTGGTTCAACCGTCTCCGGTTGGATTCCAGTTTTTTTTTTTTTTTTTTTTTTTAATTTATAAATAATTAATTTTTAAAATTTATATTTTTTTTAAAATAATTAATTTGGGAGATGACCTGTTGACCTGTTGGAAACCTTCAATTTGGAAGAATTGTTTGAAATTGATTAGTTTAGGGACCTAATTGTTGGTTTTTTAAGTTCAATGACCTAATTGTTTTATTGTGTGCAGTTCGATGGCCTATTTGACCCTTATTCCATAAAATTATAATTATGAATCTTTTCCAATCTTTATTTTGGCCCATACTAGAATTTCTACATATAATACTTTATTTTATTTTATTTATTTATTTATTTTTTTTTTTTTTTGGATGTGATGACAGTTTCAGACTTTCAGGTTTACTTTTTAATTAATAATTTAAGCACAATTTTAGTATTTTAACTTTAGGGTTTGTTTGAAAATCCGTAAATATGATTTTTTAGTTATTTTTCAGATTTTTCTATTTGTGTATTCAAGGAAAATAAAGTCAAAGAAAAAATATTTATTATTATCAATGGAAAAAATGTTCAATTGGTCAGAAAAAAATATTCCTAGATTTGTAATCGTAAGACATTTTTTAGATTCTTTATTTTACTGTATTTATAATTTCTCTCAGTTTTTTACTTGCTAGTTTTCGAATTATTATTATTACCACCACCACTACCACACCATCACACCAACCACCACCACCACCACCACCACCACCACCATCACCATCACCAACACATTACTGCCACTATCACCACTATCACCACCCCCACCACTACCACCACCACCACCACCACCAATACCACTACCACCGCCACCACCGCCACCACCGCCAACACCGCCACCACCGCCGCTGCCACCGCCACCGCACCACCACCACCACTACCACTTATTATTATTAGGAATAAGGTTCAAATTGGCCACTGAACGTAACATGAAAATGCAATTAGGCCACTGAACGAAAAAAAGTGCAATTAGGCCACTGAACACTCCAAAAACATGCAATTAGGCCACTGAACTCTCCAAACGTATGCAATTTCACCGGATAGCAGGTTACCATCAATTTTAGCAAGTTACCTGCTTACGTGGCAGCTGAGTTGGCATTTTTAATAATTTTTAAATAATTTTTAATAATTAATTTTAATAATAAATTTTATAAAAAATTGAAAAATAAATAAACAAAAAAATAAAATAAAGTCATTTTTATTTTTTTAAAAAAATTTTAAATAAAAATTTATTATTAAAATTTATTAAAAAATATTTAAAATTTATTAAAAATGATAACTCAGCTGCCACGTAAGCAGATAACCTGCTAAAATTGAGAGTAACCTGCTGTCAGGTGAAATTGCACATTTTTGGAGTGTTCAGTGGCCTAATTGCACTTTTTTTTTCGTTCAGTGGTCTAATTGCATTTTCAGGTTACGTTCAGTGGCCAATTTGAACCTTATTCCTTATTATTATTATTAGGAAAAATGGTCAAATAGACCCTCCAACTTTACACAAACGTAGAATTAGATCCCTAAACTTTTTAAAAGTGTAATTGAACACTTTAACAAGCTAAAATCAATCAAATAAGCACAATTTATCAGTAGCCAACAGGTTACCAGTATTTAGGCTGTCGTTGACCACCATTAGCCGTCATAAATTACCATTGACCGTCGTAAACAACCATTGACATCACAAGAGAAAAAATCAACGACCGTCAATAGACCGTTGATCACTAGTCGCGTTCTTTGAAGAAGGCGACCACTGGACGCCCTCTCCGGCCATTTGGTTGCCTGGACAAGGCAACCAATTGGTCGCTTTCTTTGTTGAAGAAGACAACCGGTGACCGTTGATGGTCGCCAAAGCGATGTCTGAGTTGAGTGACCAGCTATTGTAGGTCAAATACTAATTTCGGTGTTTCAATGTACAAAAATAGCTTGTTTATGAGCTTAATTGCACTATTAAAAAGTCTATGACCCTAATTGCACTTTTGTGTAAAGTCGAAGGGCCTATTTGGCCCTTTTCGCTTATTATTATTATATACGTAGTAACAAATAATATGTTCATTTTTAAGAAAATGAACCCAAAAAAATAAAATTTCTTAATTTCAGCCAAACAGAAAAAGATAGTTTTCTAGCATTCAGTTAAACGTTAGAAAATAAAATTATTTTCAGAAAAATAAATTATTTTTTAGAAATCATTTTCTGAATAACATTTTTCAAATTTCTAAACGGGGCGCTTAATTAAAAAAATTACATATTTAATCATCTGTTACCAGGTAGGCCTTATCTTAGTAAAATTTAAGGGTAATTGGCAAACATTAATTTAACGATTTTACCATTGTAAAGATATTTATTTAGTTGTAGTAATTAGATTTCACAAAGGAACAAACTATATGTGTAAAAAATTTTCACAAGAATTCAGCAAAATATATATGAAATTGGTCCATATTACATCATCGACTCTGGTACACTAAAATAATATGGTAGGTTCATAAAAATAGCATTGATCAATCTATTATTTAAATATATTATTTTTATTTCTTTTTATATAAATTAATTAATATATAAAAATATATGGTTAAAAATATTTCGTTGAAATTTTTAAAATGACACTTATATTAATTTTTTTAATATATCATTTCAATAATTGTATGATAAACTTATAATGCTGATTTTATGAATATATTATATATAGTAGCAATTTTATGAATCTTGAATAGTGACTTTATGAACCTACAATAATAATTTCATTCCTAAAGTAATGACTTTATAAACTTACAATAGTAACTTTATGAACCTACAACAATGATTTTATGGACTTGGAATAGTAACTTTATAGACCTGCAAAGGTAACTTTATAAATTTGTAGTAATTATTTTATGAACTTTTAGTAATTTAGTGATTTATGAACTTATAGTAGTGGCTATATGTTCCTATAGATTTATTTAAAAATTAAAAAAAAAAAATCAATATGGACATCATTTAAAAGATCTCAATTTAAACTTTTTAATGATTTTTTATATATTAATTTTATTTATACAGAAAGAAAAAAAAAATTAATTTAATTTTTTATATATATAAAAATTGAATTAAATTTAAGTTAAATAATTGAAAGAGAAAAATTACAAATAACTTGGTTCACATTATTACGTGAACCATATCCCATGATATAACTATTGCCAAAATTCACTACTAGAAATTATGGAATTTTCGACCACCTGAAAATGACTGGTCAAAGGAAAATGAGGAGAAGTCAATGAAAAATGAAGGCAATTTTTCGAAAAATGACTTCCCCTTTATTTTTGGGGAAGTCGTTTTCCAAGTCTTCACTTCTTCTTCAGAAGCGGAAAAATCAATGGCCTCCTTGCGCCCCTCCGACGTCTGCGCATTTCGCAACCCTTCTCCCTCAGCCTTCGCCCGCGCAGGCCGTGTATCACTGCTGCCTGCGACCTCTCGCCGCTCGTCAAAGCCTTTCGCTTCCTTTAGCGCTTCTAATGATACAAGTGAGTTCCTCACACTAAATTAACTCCATAATGCTCTGTCATAATCAAAGGATAAGATTATTTGTCAAAAGCAGCTTATTAGGAATGATTGTTCTTTGTTCTGTGATTCATGTACTGGAAAATGTTTTGAGCACATGTTTACTGGAATAGTAAATTCGGTTTAAGTTGATGCAAAACGGATCGGATCGGATGTACGTTTCCTAAAATTTGTAGGATTGGCATATGATAGAGATTTAATTCCTTAATTGAAAGACAGTTTTTCATCATTTTCTGGAAAATGAACCAAACACCAAAAGACGGTTTTCCATTGTTCAGCCAAACACAGGAAAGGAAAATGACTTCTGAAAAATGACTCATTTTCTAGAAGTCATTTTCCTGCCTTCCAAACGGACCCTAAGATAACTTTCAGGTAGTTGGAAATTTCATAATTTCCAATAGTGATTCTTTACCTTCGATGTGATAATATAAATAGATTTCTTTTTAAATGCAGGTTGGATGTTCAATTCTTAGGAATCAAGGAATAAACAGAGTTTTATTACCACGTCATATGATTATAAACAATTACGGTTAAATTTTTTGGTGCTCTTTCTTTTCATAAAAATAGACATAATTGGCAATGAAGAACTAAATTTGGAGTTATCATCAATGTCAATGACAAAATACAATGGAATTATTAGCTAAGAACTAAATTTAAGAATGTAATTAACAAAGAAGCAGTTGGAAAGACATGGGTGTTTTGCAAGTGCTGATGGAGGACCACTCAGGATGTCTAGATTTTGAAGAGTTCCTTTATGGTGCCACTAGTTTGGGACTTAAGTGTCGCCACCACCCCCCCCCCCCCCCCCCCCCCGGTCTTCCAATTTTAAAATATAATTATATTCAATAAATAAATGTAGAATTAACTCTCTATTTTTGGTGCTCAACACTTCATTCCACTTTTAATTAAAAATGTCAAAACTGTCCTCCCATGCAATAAATAAAGTTTGATAAAAAAATTTCATAAAGTGATACGTACTTTAGACATTTTTAAACTAAAAGTTAAACAAAATTTTAAGTCCAACGATTACAAGTAAAACATTTTTTTAACAACCAAACACTAAAAGCCAAAAAAAAACCATATAAATAAAAAATAATGCATCAATCAAAGAATGCAAAGTGAAATAAATAATAATAATAATAATAATAATAATAATAATTATTATTATTATTATTATTATGTTGGTAATGATAATTTAAAATCCAAAGAAAATTGGGTAAGGGAAGACCAAATAATAATTTAAAATAATCCAAAGAAAATGCAAGGTTGCTTCCTATAATAAATGTGAGCCAGAAAAGGGTGAGAGTACAATTAAATCCCAATAGAAGCGGCACATGGAAGATTCTCGGGCACTCGCAACAAATCATCTTTCACACCATTTTCTAAATCAACCCACAAAAAAGTTTTTTCACTCCAACCAAATTTTGGAAATTACATGTTAAATTAGTGATTATATCGTGTATTTTATAAACTCGCCTTTAAATTAAAGAGAGTCTAGCTTCAAGATTATCGATATACTATATTTTAAACTCTATAAAGGCGTCAAGATCTTATGGTTTAATGACACTATGGTTGCACTTTCACATGAATAGTCGTGGGTTTAAGTCTTAGTGGAGGCGGCATTAACTTTTTGTGTTTTAATAATTTGAGAAAATAGTTATGAACAGATACTACATTGTAATAGAGTAAAAAAAAAAAAAAAAAAAAAAAAAAAAACCTCTGTAAATGCAACCTCAGTGGGCAATTTATATCATGCACCACGGCGCACATAGCAATGTGCGTCCAGGCACAAAACGCGCGCGTTTCATACTGACATCACTTTGTTCATCCGAACAGACCAAACCTCATTATGTGTATTCAATTAAAAATTTATGTGTATTCAATTAAAAATTTATGTGTATTCTGTTATGAGTTTAGGTGCATTCAAAATAAAATATTTTTTTTAACAACTTAACAAAACGACGTCGTTTTGGGAGGCCCCCGCACAGTGCTATGTGCGCCCTGATGCACACGATATAACGATTGGTAGGGGTGAACATCTATATATTCGGTTCGGGTAAAATTAGTTTGGATATATGTAAAATTTTATTCTAGACCACATGAACTTATCTCTGTTCCACAATGTTGGTAATAGATATTGAACCAATAATATCATGCGGCAAAAAAAGCATGTGTTTAAGTCATTGTGTGAGTACACAATGTGACCTCCATTTTTGATGTCTATCAATATGGTGAGTAGTGAGTACACAAGTAAGGCAGCCGTCATTGTCGGCTCTTCATTCAACTTTGGAAAATTTTGATCGCCCAATCTTGCACGCATATGTCGCAATTATGGTACGTTTCCGTTTTAATTCATATGGTAAATCAGATTGATTGATAGTGTACAACATAATTTTAGTTCAGTAAATTACCAAATTCCAAATTGTCATGTCAATAACATCAATTAGGTAGAAAAGAATATTAGGTAAATGTTGGTGATTAGGTAATAAAAACGGTGCGTGCAATCAATCAATTCGACTCAAAATACCTATACTTAATTCCTTCTCTCACAATGTTGAATTCCAGCCCGAAAAAACATTTGAGAGGATATAAATCATGTTGACTCAATAAATCCACCGACAGGACCAAATGTCAGTGCGCACAAAGGATCTGCTCACTTTGAACATAATCCCTAATGGATCAGCCGACAGGATCAAATGTCGGTGCGCACAAAGGAACTGCTCAATTTGAACATAATCCCTAATGGATCAGCCGATAAGGATCAAATGCTGATGCGCACAAAAGATCTGCTCACTAATGAATCAACTGACAAGGGCCAAATACTAGTATGCATAAAATATCTTATTGTTACCGCTGAGGTTCAAATCTACCTATATTACATACTAAACCATTGAACTAAGAACGTAGTGACACTTATACTTAATTCCAATATTAAAAATTGATAGTTCAACCAATCCATAAAACCCATTAATTATATGATATGTAAGTAGGAACATTTAAGAAGTACAAAGTGTTGTCCAAGACAGTAAAAATGTGAGAAGCCAAATACTCAAATAGGATTGGGTTTAGATTCCAAGACAGTCCAATTACCAATGCAATAAAACAAAATATAAAAGTTCAATTCCAAATGAGTGATCCATAATAACCTCACATGCAACGTGAAAAATAAACATCAGAGATCAAGATCCATTCATTCAAAAAAAATACAAAAAGTAAAAATAAAAATCATTAATCCAAAAACAAGTTAATATCATCAGAGATCAGTCAATAGTAAGTGTTACATAGTAAATTTTTACTGCAGATCCAACACCTAATTAAACAACACAATTCCATACGGGTGTAAGAGAATCGATTTACTTATAGAAAAAACTCAAATTTGATCTGAGTTTGAGTAACTCTTAATTGATTCGATTCGATTGCACCCGTAAGGAAAAAAAAAAAAAAAAAAAAAAAAACTTGATTAATTTGAAAAAAATTTATTTACTACTAACACCCCTGAAGTCTTGTCAAATCTCATTACTGACCACGATATTCTTGTTGCTGCTAGTAGCGGTAGTTGTGGGAGGCTGAAGCATGGAGTTCTTGCAATGCGCGATGGCGCCTTGTATTGCGCTCTGCAGCTCCTCCATTGACGACATGTCCGACGGGTACGCCGACTTAGTCACCGGCGGCGGCGGCGGGGTGAACCCGGCCCGGCAAAGCACGCCGGAGTGGCTGGGGGACGACCGCATCGACGACGGGCAGCTCGACACGCAGCTCTTCCTCCTCGGGTACCTTAAATTCCCCGAAAACGAATGGGAGATCACGGCGGTTTCTTTCGGTTCGGGGGGAGATTTGGTTTTGTGTTGGGGCGGCGGGGGCGGCGGCTTTTGGTTTTGGGAGAGCTTTTCGTATAAGGGCTTGACTTTTTTGAGGTACTTTCCGATGACTTCTCTGGCGGTTTTGCTCAGGCGTTTTACGGGGGAGGGGGTGGGTTGTACGGATCCGGTGGTGGGGTGGGGAGGATCCGGGTGGCGGGGCTTCCGAAAAACGGAAGAGAATCTGGAGAGGGAGAAGTGGTACTTGGAGGTTTTCTTGGCGGCGGAGGCGGAGAAATCGGTTTCTTCGGCGGCGGAGGAGGGGCGGGAGGAGTCGCAGTCAGGGGGGAGGAGGAGGAGGTCGGCGGCGGAGAAGGAGGAGCGGGAGTCGTTGGAGCTGCTGCCGGTGGAGTCGCGGGAGGCGGTGGTGGTGGTGTCGGAGGAGGAGGAAGTGGAGGAGGAAGCCAGTAGGAGCGTGCGGACCATCGAGAGGCGGGGGGAGAGGTGGAGGGGGAGGAGCTGACCCTTGTAGAAGAGTTCGTCGGCGGGGCAGAGGGCGGCGGAGGAATAAGAAGAAGAAGAAGAGTTGGCGGCCCCGCGAGGGGTGAGGGCGACGGTGAACTCGAAGTCGGAGGAGGATGAGGAGTGGGTCGGAGATGAGGGAAGGGTTTGGGATTTGGTGGCTCTGTGATCTTTTCTCCTCCCCATCTTGGTGGCTACATCATCGATACTATACGCAGATGATTGCAGAGGGAGATTGGAGAAGAAGAAGTGAAGTCTAAACAAAGAGGTTGGAGAAACCACCTTTGGGCCTTCTTATAATATACACTGATACACATGTGGTGCTAGCCTAAGCTAATTTAATATTTCCCCTAACTTTGTACGTCCATGCAATATAATCACCGTGGTTGGTAATATAGTTAGCTTATTAATAAATTTTGATCTATTTGATCATTATTAGCTGTTTGAATTAGCTAAACAATTTATATAAATGTTTGATTAATTAGCTTATTGGACTTTAAAAAAAAATAGCTTGTTGTAACTTCTTATTATTTAAAAAATTTAAAATTAAAAAAGCAACAACTTTTCTATCGACGATTAAAACTAATAATAGCTTATTTTGAAATTGTTCATTATACTTTCTCAACCTAACGCCTGCATTAAGGATCGAATTCACAACCTTTTAAATAAAAGTCCAACCCATCCAACCCAGGTACCATTAGACCACATAGTCCCCAATTTGTTTTATCTTTTAGACATATATAGGAACTCTATTCCCAAATTCGAAATACTCCGAATATTGAATCAAATGGTTACGTTTCAGACAACCAAGAGAAGACTTCGAAGAATGGAAGATCAAGAGAGTTCTAGTCGACGAGACAAAGAGTAGAAGATTTCAAAACAGAAAGGTTGCAAATGCCGAATGGTGGACTGGCCTATCTTTCGAGTAAAAAGAGGTGTAAGAAGGAACGAATGGTAATCACAACCATTCATAACCGAAAGGTAGCAAAGTATTAAGGTTCGAAATGTTAACTCGAATGGTGAAAGTTAACCACTCGAAAAGAACTGCTCAAGACATTCTCTGTGCTAACAGTTTGAAACCTTAAAACACTAGTGCTTTATGGTAAAATGTGTCCAAAGCAAAGAGATTCCTAGCTATACATCCCAAGGAAGATTTTTCTCAAAAGCCTAGACATTTGTGCAAAACAAAATGATATGTTTAGTGAAAATTAAGTGGTCTAATGGCTAGAAAGTCTTACGGATAAAGCTATTTTCCGCAAAATTCACTGGTCACTACCTGTTGAGTAATAAACGTTTGAAATAAGTTTCCCACCAACAGATCCTCTTCAAAATGCCTATAAATACCTTCATTCAAGACTTAAGAATGTGCTGGTCCATTCAAGAGAAATTAACAAACGTTCAAAGCATTCTAAGTAATATTCAAGTGTGACCAGTGAGAGAGACAAAAGCTTAAGAGCTAAATCCAGATTTAAGAGACTTGTGCTGCTCAACAAGAGTTCAATATTCAAATTCAAGAAACCAAGTTCTCTCAGTTGGAGATTGAAGAATTTATATCTTCAAACTCTTATATCTCTCGGTAGAAGTAAAAAGAGACTGGAGTAAACTTGGTGTTGAGTTGAAAAACCAGAGAAGTTCAAGGGCGGCTTGGTGTTCAAGGCTTGAAGGTTCTCTTTGTATTAATGGAATAGTGATAAGAGTTGGATAAGCTGAGGTTCTCTCTCTCTCTCTCTCTCTCTCTCTCTCACACACACACACACACACACACATTGAAAATGGAAAAGGAAACGGATGATTGTGCAAAAAAAAGGTCATAATAAAGATATCAGTTAAAAAGGAAAATCCTTCCAAAAATTACTATTTAATAATAATAAGGATAAGGAATTAACTTAATAATAATAACTAGTATTTTCACCCGTGCTATGCACGGAATGGATTTGTTATTACATTTTAAGAATATTTAGATCGATATATAATTATATAAATTATAACATCAAATATTATATAGTGCAATTGATGAAATGGTTTGGATTGATTATGTTTTTTGATGCTATCCTTGCCTGAATTCGAGCAATAATTGTTGAATTAATAGCTAATGTGTAGATGTACACATCCGGTGCTAAAACTTTGGAGGTTTTATATATCAATGTTTAGGATTTTTATAAATTGAGAAAATATGCTCATTCTCTAGTAACTCAATTATAAGAATCAATTGCTATCCTAATTCATTTGTATGGAAGATATATTTTTTCTGTAGATATATAGCAATTTTGCCATCTTGAAAAAAAAAAACCATAATATCACTGGTTGTATTTACACATTATTGAAAACCTCTTTGTATTCAATTCAACATTGGTAGTAGATACACAATTTTGTTCATCCTCGTCTAGAGCTAACACCTTAGGCCATTAGGATAGGTGACTCGGGTGAAAGCCATGTATAATTGGCCGTGATTAAAGACCAGTTTTTTCAGCAATAACCCAACATGAGTTAGTGTTTGGCCTTGGCTTTTGTTGATACTCCTGGCATATGCAAGCATCAATGAGAATTGTTTATGCTAGAACTTGAAGGGCAATCTCGTATCAAAAGGAGTGAGAGACATTCGAGGGATAAGAACTTTGGTTCCTTCATGTGTCCCATTAACTATTCTTGGTTTGACAATGTGATTTGCCAATCTTGTGATGATGAGCCGCGTACCTTTACAAAGACCAAGAGGGTGGTCTATGTTTCGCAATAACATAACAGGTGCACCGACCTTTAATGTTAATGAATGATTAAGAAGACCAGACAATCTCAAACTATTTACGAATTCAGGAGTGTATACTTCTGATAGATTTTCACCGTCTGATTCTGCCTTACGCAAAGAGTCACAACTTAAATATGTTCGTCCTTCTGCAGTATTCATGTCGCACATGTACTGATTAATTTGATCAACGACATCTAAAGTCCGCGAGAGGATCGCTCGGCCTTCCAACTGCGACTCATCAAGCATGCTATATCTCGAGCTTGAGAATGTGCTTTCTACTATAGTTGCTATGGGATCATGTCTACACTTCAACAAAAGCCATGCTGGAATATCGATCTCCGATAAACCGTTGTTTAAAACCCCTGCAAGCCCATCTCCGATTTATGCAATCCATTTTGAAAACCAATTAACCGTTTGTCTATCTTCCTCTGAAGCTAAGCTCTGTAGTCTTAAGTTCTTGGTGAGCCTTAATACCTTGCAATTTGTCTAGAGGTACGAATAATTAATAGTGGCTCTTACAAGTATTGGTCTCGTTGCTTTCGGAATAACAGGTAGGATCTGTCAAAAATCCACGTCCAAAACTATTGTCTTTTCACCAAAAGTCTATTCAACACTACCCGGTATGACGAACCTCAATAGATCCCTCATGGTTTTGTCCAAATCCTCAAAACAGTGTTTGTGCGTCATCAGTTCTTCATTCCATATTATCAATTTGCTCCTTATTATAAGCTTAGCAAGATCACTGCCTGCGATATATTGCACATAGAATATTCGTTCAAAGAGAGTGTTATAGCAAATCTAGAATGCGCTGTCATACCTCCCAGCAAGAGTAAAGATGCTATTCCACTCGAAGCAACGTTCAGAACAATATCACCGCAGCTCCTTATCGTTGACGATAACGTTCTCCACACGAACGTCTTGCTTGTTCCTCTGTAACATACACAAAGAACAATCCACCTCCATTGGAATCAATATCATTCATCATAGAGTTGTAAACATTCTTTTGTTCGTCGATCAATTGTGTTACCAACGTTTCATGCTCTATGTTCAACGATTCCTTGTCATACGCCAACTCTTCGACTATCAACATGTTTTCACCCAAATCGATGCTACTTTTGTATGAAATTGGCATTTCTGGTAAGTCCCTCAGGCTCTTCCCCCACAAACATATCAACTTCTCCCACTCCACTAGAGTGAACTGTTTCTTATCTGAATCCGATAACATCAACACTTAAAAGGCAAAAAAAAAAAAAAGAAACAAAACAAAAAAACAACAAATTGGTTTATTTAGAGATAATGACAAGCAAATAACAAAGTAAAATAAATAGATTGGAGATCGATATACCTGGATTCTGCATGAGACGTTGACGCTGAGCGTTGATATTCCTTGAAAAAATAAGAACGCATCAACCGGAGCCTTATAGAGCTTTTCCTCGTCCAGGGGGATAGGTCGGAGGCATAGATGAAATCAGAGTCTACTACTAAATAATAAGGAGAAATAGCAGAAAATCCAGAAATACCAGAGAAGAATAGAAAATATTCAATGGTAGAATTGTTCTTTGCTTTTAAGAATATTTATAGTGAAATTTTAATACTAAAATAACGACCTACAATTTTATTCAAAATTATGAATTACCGATTCTTTGCCATTTTTTTGCACAATATTCCTAATCTTCATATCCAGTACATTAATTAGTAAATTTTTTTTGAACATTATGACTGCTTAAATTCCGAATCCTTATTATTATTAAGTTAATTCCAGAATCTTAGTATTATTAATTAGTAATTTTTTGTAGAATTTTTATAAACCTTATGGCTACTTGAATTTTGGATTATTATTATTATTATTATTATTATTATTATTATTATTATTATTATTATTATTATTATTATTATTATTATTGTTATTATTATTATTAAATTAATTCCATAATCTTAGAATTATTAATTAGTAATTTTTGGTAAGATTTTCCTGAACATTATGGCGGCTTTAATTCCTGATCCTTATTATTATTATTATTATTATTATTATTATTATTATTATTATTATTATTATTATTATTTAGTTAATCCAAATCGTTATTATTATTAATTAGTAATTTTTGATAGGATTTTCATTTTTTACTGGTACCTTATTATTAAGTAAATTCTATTTCCTTCCCCATTTTTCCTTTTTTATTTTATTATTATTTTGTTTTTACGGCTATCATTAATAGTATTAATGAGTGAATTATGAATCTTTTTTTATTTTTCTTTTTTCACTGATTAGTATTTAGTATTAATCAGTTTTCTTTTTTCATTTTTTCATTTCTATTGTTTGGGTGAAAATGCAGAAAGGGGGATTTTACTTTTAATAATAATATATTAATATTATTATTAGTATAAAATGAATTATACTTTATAATATTATAAGGTATAATATTATGGCAAGTATAATTAATTTTGTACTAATAATATCACATACACACACACGCGCGCACACACACACGCGCACACAAACACACACACCAACACATTCAAAATTAGGCAATATCACTGTCATCCAAAATATCAATATCATGAAAATGAGTTTCCAGGATCTAATTTTCAATTAATAATATCCGTTTTCTTTACTAATTTTTCTAATTTCTGTTTCTTTTTCCATTAGAACCCTTTTATAATAATTAATATAGAATTAAATTATTTATCTTTTTTTCTCCTATTTATTTTAGTAATAATATAATTACATAAATCATATTACATATTGATTTTTTAAGATAATTGCAGAGAAACGAGTCATATATTATTCAATTAGTTGAGTGATACTTTTCCACTAATATTATAATCAAATAAATGTACATTTTCAAATATAAGAATTCTTTATAATTTAATCTTTAATTTTATTATCTAAATATATAATAAAAAATTTTATCTTTGCATCGCATGGATAATTGAGCAATTATTTGCTTGAATTCAAGCAAGGATAATATCAAAAAACATAATAGATACTACTTGCCCATTTAATCAATTTTACAATATCATATTGTTTATAATTTTTTTTTGAATGCTTGTTATAATTTATATTTTTTGAATGAATGAATAATTTATATAATTGTATATCGATTCAAATATTCTTAAAATATTATAACAAATCAATTTCGTGCAACGCACAAGTAAAAATAATAGAATTTTGAGAATATTTGAATCGATATACAGTTATATAAATTATAACAACAAATATCATATTGTGTAATCTATTTAATATTAAAAATACAACAATATTAAAATTCTTATTTCAATGGTTCCGTCACTACTCAATATTGAAACAATGATATTTAGTTACTCCAATCTATTTATTCGACTTTGTTATTTGCTTTTCATTATTTATAAATAAACTAATTTATTATTTTTTAATTTCTTTTAAGAGTTGATGTTATCGGATTCAGATAAAAAACAGTTTGCTCTGGTGGAGTTGGAGAAGTCGCTATCTTTGTGGGGGAAAAGCCTGAAGGACTTTCCAGAAATGTCAATTCCAGACGAAACTAGCATGGGTTTGAGGCTTTGAGTGAAAACATATTGATAGCCAAAGAGTTGGCGTATGACAAGGAATCGTTGAAGCAGGGCATGAAACATTGGTAACACAATTGACCGACGAGCAAAAGAATGTTTACGGCTCTGTGATGAATGAGATATGGCATGCTTGATGAGTCGTTACTAGAAGGCCGAGCGATCCTCTCGCCGACTTTAGATGTCGTTAATCAAATTAATTAGTACATGCGGGACATGAATACTCCAGAAGGACGAACATATTTAAGTTGTGACTCTTTCTGTAAGGCAGAATCAGACGGTGAAAATCTATCAGAAGTACACACTCCTAAATTCTCAAATAGTTTGAGATTGTGGGGTTTCCTAATCATTCATTAACATTAAAGGTCGGTGCACCTGTTATGTTATTGTGGAACAGAGACTACTCAATTGATCTTTGTAACAGGATGCCGCTCATCACCACAAGATTGTCAAATCACATTGTCGAAGCAAGAATAGTTAATGGGACACATGAAGGAACCAAAGTTCTCATGCCCCAAATGTCTCTCACTCCTTCTTATATGAATCGATTGCCATACAAGTTCCAACGTAAACAATTCCCGTTGATGCTTACATATGCCATGACTATCAACAAAAGCCAAGACCAAACACTGACTCACGTTGGGTTATTGCTAAAAAAAAAAAATCGGTCTTTAATCACGGACAATTGTTCGTGGCATTCACTCGAGTTACACATCCTGATGGCGTGAAGGTGTTAGCTTTAGACAAGGATGGACAATATTGTGTTGCGACTACCAATGTCGTATACAAAGAGATTTTCAATAATGTGTAAATAAAATCGATGATATTATGTTTTTTTTTTAATTTTTACAAAATGACAAAATTGCTATATTTCTAGACAAAAATATATCCTCTATACAAATGAATTAGGATAGCAATTGATTACTATAACTAAGTTGCTAGAGAACGAGCACATTTGCCCAATTTTTAAAAATCCTAAACAATAAGATATAACATCTCTAAAGTTACAGCACCGCATTCGTACATCTACACATGAGCTATCAATTTGAGCAATTATTTACCCGAATTCAAGCAATGATAACATCACCAAACATAAATGATCCAACCATATCGTCAATGACACTATATAATATTAAATGTTATAATTTAAATAATTGTATATCCATCCAAATATTCTTAATATATTATAACAAAATCATTTCATGCATCGCATGGGTAAAAATACTAGTCAATTTAAAATAACAGAAAACAAAAGGTAAATGTTCGAACATTAATTTTGTTTTTTTTTTAAAATGAATTATCAAGTTATATGGCATGACACATAATCAACTTTATTATCTTACTTGAAATGTCTAATCCCTTGTTAATTTTTTCTGTCAAACACGCAACACAAACATTATACAGCTAGCTGATAGTACATATCAAGCCTAATAATAAATAAGTGTAGGATCTCAATGATACAAATAATTATAAAAAATGCTTAAGTGAGTGCTAGTCATATGAAAAACAAGTTATAATTTGAGACTAGAATATATTAGTTATGAGTTTAAATTTTACTGAAAGTTGTGTAGCATATAAATATTTACTTGTAATATGGTTGTCGTTCTTTATACAATTGTTTAAGATAATTAGTCATTATTTATATAGTCATCATCTTTGATAGTATAGGTCCAATGCCAATAATGACTCAAAAAAATATTAGACTATCTAAGCCACAAAATTAGGCTACTTAAGTTATCTATTAGAGGATAATGATGACATCCGTTACAATTAAATGAAAACTTTAAATGGTGATTACCTTAAAAAATTAAGGACACCAAAGTCGTTATCACACCAATTAGGGTCATACCCCATGCCCTATTATCACACAGTTCCACTAAAGATTCACGGATATTGTTGACATAAAACGAATTGTCAAATTCTAGACAAAAAGAGAATACTAAGTCAAACAAGATTTAGGAATTACATTTCTAATCTAAATAGGAATAGCAACCCTATTCCTATCTATCCTATAATTCTCGGCCTATAAAAGGAGATGCTCCACAACTCTTCAAGATCCGGCTTTCAAGATCTAATTGTGAGACACGAGAGTCATTGAGAATAGATACTCAAATCCCCTTGAAAAGTAGTACACGTGTTTAGGTCACAATAGTTTGATAGGAAATCATATTGTGTAATCCCCGTTTCCTAAACTAAGTGTACTTTGAATATTGAGCTTTTAGTGGATTTAGGCAGATTCTCAACTTGAGAAGTGCCTCGCAGATTAGGGTTGTTTGCCCAAACTGCGTTATAAATTAATTGTGTCACAACGTCAGTTTCAACATTACCAAAAGTACAACGTTTATATATTTCAATTGGTATCAGAGCAGGTCTGCTAAAGTCACTAGCAGGATCCAAATGGAATTTCCAAGAGAAGGTCTTTCAAACAATAGACCACCAGCTCTACTTGGCACAAACTTCTCCTACTGGAAAGTCCGAATGCAGATATACATTTTAGCACAAGGAGAAGGTGTCTGGAATGCAATAGAAAACGAATGGAAAAATCCAGTCGATGACAAAAGAAATAGAAAACCTAGAATTGATTGGAGTGAAGAAGAGAAAACAGAATATGACTTCAACTCGAAGGCAATGAATGCAATATATGGAGCAGTAAGCAAAGATACATTCAAACTGATTGCTACTACTCGCATATCCAAAACCGCTTGGGGTATATTATGCGATCATCATGAGGGAAACACATCTGTAAGACAATCTAAGCTACAGATGATACAAACAGAATTTGAAAATCTGAAGATGGAAGAAGAAGAAAGTATCACACAATTCAGTGCCAGAGTTTTGAGTATTTCTGGAGATGCATTCAACCTAGGCGAACCTATACCTGTACATAGGATCGTAAAAAAAGTACTACGCTTACTACCTAGAAGATTCCTAATAAAAGTCACTACTATTCAAGAAAACAAAGATCTGAATACATACAAACTTAGTGATCTAATGGGAAACCTTCAAACCCATAAGCTTGAGATGCTGCAAAATCAGAAAAACAATGGCAACGGAATAGCACTACAATCCAAACAAGAAGAGAACTCAGAAACTGATTCAGAAACCATGGAACAGTCAATTGCACTATTCACAAAGAATTTCAATCGAGTCCTCAAGAAGTTCAACAAGTTCAGAAATAAAAATTCCTCGAATAGCCAAGGAAATTCCATAGTCAATCAAAAACCATCCAATACAAAACAAAGAGACAATACAAATACAGAAGGAATACAATGCTATGAATGCAAAGGATTTGGACACATCCAATCAGAATGTGCCACATACTTGAAAAGGAAAAACAAGACATACATAACAACCCTTAGTGATGACTCAAATAGTGAAGAAGACTCCAACACAAATTTCGTAGCTTTCACCGCCAGTCATGAAAGTAACAATAATGATGACATGCAAGAACTACTGGAGGCATACACTCAACTAAATGCCAAGTGGGAGCAGATCATCAAGGTAAATTTAGAACTCATGGAAGAAAATCAATTTTTAAAGGATGAAAATGACCGAGGAGAGAAACGGTACAAAGAAGCTCAAAACGATCTATTAGACTTCAAAAACAGAGAAGCTAAATTATTACAAGAAATCAAGGAGCTTAATGAAAGACCCAGGACTCCAAGCACAGACTCCAGTGAAAATCACCAAACTGAGGTACAGGAAGTGTCGCAACAGCGCTTTCAACACCGAAGAAGAATAAGGTGCTACTATTGCCATAAACTGGGACACATCAAAGCACACTGCTAAAAAAGGCAGAATGATCTTTATTACAGGCAAAACAACAGAGTTTGGCCAACACACAACAGAAAAAATAGTAAGAAAATCTGGGTAAAAAAAGACCAAAATGTTGCATATACCTCCAAAACAAACAAAGAGCAAGATATATGGTATTTTGACAGCGAATGCTCCAGGCATATGACTGGAAATCCAGAAAATTTAGAAAACATACAATATAAAAACGAAGGATATGTTACCTTTGGAGATGGAGAAAAAGGGAGAATTATCGCAAGCGGGATTTTGGACGTACATGGGCTACCAGAACTATCAAATGTCTTCCTAGTACAAGGATTAAAAGCAAACTTGATTAGCATAAGCCAACTATGTGAAGATGAACTAAAAGTGGAATTTTCAAAGGACGGCTGCAATGTCCTCAATCAAAATCATGAATGCGTTATGATCGGGAAAAAATCCACAAATAAATGCTACACATGGGACAGTGATCTATCTTGCTTACAGACAACCGTCAATCAAACACAACTATGACACCAACGGATGGGTCACATCAACTTTCATGACATAAAAAAGGGCTTAAAGAGGGGAGCCTACCGAGGAGTTCCAAAACTAGACATAGATGAAAACAAAAAATGTGATGCATGCCTTGAAAACAAAATCACACGAACAATCCATAAGAAGACCTCGGGAATACATACTTCTAGAATCCTAGAATTACTTCACATGGACCTATTTGGGCCTACTCAAACAGAAAGCATAGGAGGGAAGAGATATGTCTATGTAACAGTTGATGACTACTCACGATTCACGTGGGTAAACTTTCTTAGAGAAAAATCTGAGGCATTCACAACATTCAAAACCCTCATTATCAAAATCCAGAATGAAAATGATGGAAGAATAGGAAAGGTCATTCGTCTAAGAAGTGATCATGGTAGGGAGTTCGAGAACTCAAAATTCAAAGAATACTGCACAGAAATGGGATCCATCATGAGTTCTCCGCTCCGAAGACGCCCCAACAGAATGGAATAGTCGAGCGAAAAAACCGAACTATCCAAGAAATGGCAAGGGTTCTCTTAAACCACAAGAGACTACCATCAAAATTTTGGGCTGAAGCAGTAAATACCGCATGTTACTTGATAAACCCAGTATTCATACGAAAAGAAACCAACATGACACCATACCAAATCTGGAAAGGAAAGACACCAAATTTAAAACACACACATGTTTTTGGCAGCAAATGCTATATACTAAAAGATAGAGAACCACTGGGAAAATTTGACATCAAAGGAGATGAAGGAATATTCCTAGCATACTCCTCAAACAGCAGGGCTTATCGAGTATTCAATCTTAGAACAGACACTGTCATGGAATCTATAAATGTTGTCATCAATGACACAACATCAGAAGATCCCTCCACCAATGATGAAGAAATAACTGTTGTTGAAACAACAGTTCCAACACCTCCAGATCAGAAATCTGAAACAAAAGAAGAAGAAGCAAAAGATCTTGAGGAAAATGAGGAAACCCCCACTACTGATGAAACGAGGACACAGAAAAATCATCCAGTAGAAAACATTATAGGAAGACTCGATGAAGGGATCAGAACCAGAGGAAAGAAACGAGACTATCAAAGAATGGAAAAAGGAGACTATTGCTACACCTCAAAAATAGAACCCAAAAACATCATGGAAGCCTTAAGGGATGAATTTTGGGTGGAAGCTATGCAAGAAGAATTACAGCAGTTTGAAAGAAACAATGTCTGGGAGTTAGTCTCTAAACCAGAAAATGCTAATATCATAGGGACAAAATGGATCTACAAAAATAAAACAGATGAACAAGGGAACATTATACGAAACAAAGTCCGACTAGTAGCACAAGGATATACTCAAGTTGAAGGAACAGATTTTGAGGAAACATTTGCCCTAGTAGCCAGAATTGAATCAATCCGACTTCTCATAGCAATAGCTTGCATACTCAAGATAAAGCTATACCAAATGGACGTAAAAACGACCTTTTTAAACGGAAATCTAAAAGAAGAAGTCTATGTTGCTCAACCAAAAGGGTTTGAAGACCCTCACCTTCCACAAAATGTATTCAAACTCAACAAAGCTCTATACGGACTAAAACAAGCACCACGAGCCTGGTATGAACGTCTCACTGAATTCCTAGTTAAGAAGGGCTACAAGAGAGGAAGCGTGGATAAAACCCTATTTGTCAAACACTATGGGAAAAACATTGTCATCGCTCAAATATATGTCAATGACATAGTCTTTGGGTCAACACTCAAGTTCTACAAAGATCAGTTCATCACTAACATGGAAGGAGAATTTGAAATGAGCATGGTAGGAGAATTAAACTACTTCCTTGGTCTACAAATCAAACAACAAGACAATGGAATCTTTATATCGCAAAGCAAATATGCTAAGAACCTTGTTAAAAGATTCGGTCTAGAAGAAAGCAAAATTGTCAGAACACATGTTCCAACAACAGAAAGGATATCGTAAGATTCAGAAGGAAAACCAGTTGAACAAACCCTATATCGAAGCATGATAGGAGGATTGCTATATTTAACCGCAAGTAGACCAGATCTAAGCTTTGCAGTAGGAGTCTGTGCAAGATACCAAGCCAACCCAACCGAGCAACATTTAAAAGCAGTCAAAAGAATCATTAAATATGTGAAAGGGACTTCTGATCTAGGGATATGGTATTCTTTCGACACCAATCATCATCTATCAGCCTATTGTGATGCTGATTGGGCAGGAAACATAGATGACAGGAAAAGCACGTCAGGAGGATGTTTTTTCCTAGGTACCAACCTAGTATCATGGATCAGCAAGAAACAAAGTTCTATATCCTTATCAACAGCAGAGGCTGAATATATTGCAGCAGGAAGCTGTTGCACACAATTACTTTGGATGAAACAAATGCTAGAGGACTATGGAATACAACAATCAACCATGACAATCCACTGTGACAATAAAAGTGCAAAAGATATTTCAAAAAATCCAGTACAACATTCAAGAACAAAACACATTGACACTAGGCATCATTTCATAAAAGAATGAGTAGAAGATGAAATCATCAGTCTCACCCACATCAATACAGAAAAACAACTAGCAGATATTTTAACCAAAGCTCTTGACGGAAACAGATACACAAAATTGAGGGCCGAAATAGGCCTGTGTATTTTATAAGCCACATCAAATAAGAAAGGGGAAGCTCTTGGGCCGCATCTACAAAATAAAGGCATTAATCATAACCGACCCATATTCTACCAACATCATCCTATCTATGCAGTCCACAACAAAAAGCCCAAAACCTGAACCCACATCTCAAATAAACCCCAAATTAAAAGCAGAGTCATCATCCTTACCCGACTTCACTCGTCATCCACCCGAGAATCATCATTCATCCTCACACCCCATACAAATCAAACAATGGTGAGAACCAGGAATCAAAGAATGGGGAAGTTACCTCGCAGAGGAATAACTGATAGCGCCTCACAATACACCGGCACCGGAGAATCTTCGAATCCAGTATGCGTCGAAGAAGAAAGTCCCACCAACATATTATGATGGATCCAGTTCTGATATCCAGAGTACCGTTCGGCGAGCCTCAAGAACAGATCACCAACCCACCAGGTAACCCGAATCTTCCTCTAATTAACCATGAGGAACCACCCGAATACATGCCCATGGCGGCTGATCTTGGGGACAATAGGATTGTTGACCCAAACGATTTAGTGGTACAACTTCGGTTTGCCATAAATCGAGGCTGGGAACCTGATTTATCCTCCTACGTTAGCTCCGAAGAAGAGGTAAATCCGAGGGAATCAGAAATTGAGGACCACGAAGAACCTCAAAATCACGAGGTCAATTGTCCTCCTAGCCTTCAAAATGAAGAACACATCACAACCAATGAAACCCCCAGTCCAATTTCTCGGGTCAACAAAAAACCCTAGAAAACAGAAGAAGAATGATCCGTATGAAGGAGCTGATCCAAGGGCCAAAAGGCCAAGTGATTTCCCAATACGGGCAGGACCTCCTCAAAGACAACCAAACATTCCACCAAAACCCGCAAAATCCAAGAAATTAAGAAAAGAAAATACAGAGGATGAACAAAACTGGTTACCAAATGAAGAAGATGAACTATCTGGTTGTGAAAGAATGAGAACCCGAGCCCAAAAGAAAACTCACCTAGCTGCTAGTAGGGAGAAAAAACAAAGAATATCTACCAAAGTAGTTAAGGCATCTGCCAGAGAAAAGGAGAAATAGAAAGTGGTTAATAGTGCTGACATGTCAAACCTACCTAAACCACACAGTACAACTTTTTTAAGAAAGGAATCCGTGAGCTTGTTGAAAAGAATTGTGGAGAAAAAGATCATAAGCCAAAAATTGCTTATCATAGACAGACTAGACAATTCAGAGAAAATTCAAGAAGTCCTAATCTCAAATCAACTCCTGGGAACAGTCACCAAAATTGAACCTTATGATGAACAAGTCATCCAGGAATTCTATTGTCACCTAACCAAAACCACTACAATACCTAGTAGTCCTATGTATGGGAAGGTATACCTGAGATGCAAGTTTTATGAGCTTAGACCAGATACAATCAACCACTACTTAGGGACACCTGAGTCTGAACAAGAGATGGAACTAAACAGTGAACAAGTTGCAAAGGAACTTACAGCAGGAAATGTCATTTTTGAAAAGAACAAAATCAAAGCAGCCTCTTTGACAAGCAAATATGCCATCCTCCAGAAGATAGCCCTTGTAAACTGGATGCCCTCACTACATGAATCCACTGTAAAGTGGACCTTGGCAGAGCTGCTATACAAGATAGGGAAAGGGGTGAAAATCAACATGGGTGCTATCATTCATACACAAATCACAAACCTAGCAGAAGACACCAAATCCAGCACCTCCCTGATCTTTCCAAACCTCATCTTTGCCATCTTGACAAAACAAGGCCTCAAAACTCATGGACCAAAAACCATTGTCAAGAACATCAACACTACAGTCAAACTAAGGAAGGGAAACCACCAAAATGATCTAAAGACTTCTGCTCCAAAGAACAATCCACTTGATTCCAAGACACTAATCAACTACTTTGAGGGAAGACTGACAGAATTGGAAGTCTCAGAAAAACAACTCCTAAGGAAACACATGGACATCAAGGAAGAAAAAGCAGAGATAATAGAATGGCTGGCAATCCTAAAAGCAGAGAATGAAGAAGATCAAGAGAAAAATCAAGAATCAGAAGAAGAAAGTCAAGAGCATTCTCAAGAAAAAAGTGTTGAAACTCCTGTTTCAACATCAGATTCAGAAGATAACCTTTTAGCAAAAAAGGGGGAGAAACAAGGATAGAACAGGACAAGGCAAACAGTAGGCACAGGACAAGGCAGACATCAGGACATTTTTTTTGTGGCACAGATTCTGTTTTGTGTCTCTGATTGTTTCTTTCTAGAAACAAAGATAGAACAAGGCAGACAGCAGACAATTTTTTTTTTTTATTATTATTTTTTTTTGTGTGTGGCACAGATTCTGTTTTATGGTTCTGTTGTTACAGGCAGACCAGACAGGAAAAATTGAACAAACAGATATTTTTGGAAGGCCCAGCACATATGCACTATAATGACCTTTATGTCATTTAAATCCACCTTCTATATTTACTATGGTCACCTAGAAAAATTGTAAAATACCATTATCTGCTATATATTTTTTCTGCATATGCATACCAGTAACCATTGGGTCTACAATGGACACTAGTACTAATTTCCAGCCCAACTCTTGTATGACCCTGAAGACAAAAGCAGAATATTACCTGGAGCCAACAAACAACAATCAAGAAAGGCTCCACAAATTAAGGGGGAGATTCACAAATCAAGGGGGAGACAACTACACATGTCAATCCTTAAGAATAATCAAAATGAATCAAGGTTTTTGCTAAAATTTGACAAAGGGGGAGAATGTTGACATAAAACGAATTGTCAAATTCTAGACAAAAAGGGAATACTAAGTCAAACAAGATTTAGGAATTACATTCCTAATCTAAATAGGAATAGCAACCCTATTCCTATCTATCCTATAACTCTCGGCCTATAAAAGGAGCTGCTCCACAACTCTTTAAGATCCGGCTTTCAAGATCTAATTGTGAGACATGAGAGTCATTGAGAATAGATACCCAAATCCCCTTGAAAAGTAGTACACGTGTTTAGGTCACAATAATTTGATAGGAAATCATATTGTGTAATCCCCGTTTCCTAAACTAAGTGTACTTTGAATATTGAGCTTTTAGTGGATTTAGGCAGATTCTCAACTTGAGAAGTGCCTCGTAGATTAGGGTTGTTTGCCCGAGCTGCGTTATAAATTAATTGTGCCATAACGTCAGTTTCAACATTACCAAAAGTACAACGTTTATATATTTCAAATATCATAAATACAAATATTACTCATCTACTATAAATAAATAAAGATCAAAGACTGAGGATCTTCATCCGTAAGTTCAAAGATAAATTCTCAAACACCCATAAATATCCTATGAATTGAAATATTCGTAAGTCCAAACTGTTAGGAATCTAGGAGTCCTTAGCTTGGTGTATTATAATTCTATATCCTTTAGCATTGTATATATTTTTTCCTTTGTAAACTCTCGATGATTGAATATACAGAAAATTGTCATTTTCATATAGTATCAGAGACAGGTTCCCTAATGGCTCAGGATATTCAATATAGTTCTACTAGTCTTGAGTGGACTACTTCAGTCACCATCGCTTCGTTTCCCGTTCCAATCACCTTGTCCACGGCGCATCACTTCGTCTCGATAAATTTAACGACGTGTAATTTCCTTTTCAGACATACACAACTCATTCCTATCCTATGGGCACCAAACTTGTAAGGTTATGTTGATGGTTCCATCCTTGTCCTTCTGCCATGCTCCTGTCGCTGTCTGGTGATGATACTGCGTCTCTAATTTTAAATCTTGCTTATGCCGCCTGGATGTAACAAGACCAAGTTATCTTGCCCATGTTGATCTCTCTGCTTTCAGAGGAAGTTATGCATTTAATCGTTGGCCGAACAACGTCGAAACAAATGTGGGACTCCATGGTTCAGTCCCTTGGTTCGTCCACACGAGCCGGTGCCCTGCGCCTTCTCGGTCAACATCAGTCTCTTCCACAAAGCGATAGCACCGTCTCGGAGTATTTGGGTCGTGCGCAGGTTCTTGTTGAAGAACTCATGCTCACCGATTGGCCATCCAGTTTCATTAGATGAGTAGAACTTGTATGTCTTTCGCAGATTGCAACTGGAGTTCGAGGTCGTGGTGTCCTCTTTAGCTACTCATGATGTGTCTCTTTCTCTTTCGGAGCTTTCTGATCATTTTACGACACAAGAGTTCATTCAAGTAGATGATTTTTTGGTTGGCGGTGGCTTTCGTGAGCTTGTGTCCCCGTCGACGATGGTGGCCTCTCGTGATGATTGCTACCGAACTCAGTAGTAGGCTGATCGTGGTCGAGGTGGTAGGTGGCGCGGCGGACGTGGTTGAGTAGCTGGGCATGGTGGTCGTATTGCTGGTGGACGACGGCTACCCCCTTTGTGTCAGATTTTCATCGGCATAGGCATATTGCCGTATCTTGTTTTAGGCACTACTCCGGTACATTGGCTCTTCAGGTCCATGTTGCCACGCATGATGATTCTGGTGGTGATTCTTATGCCTCTCAGTTTTGGTTCCTGGATACCGGTGTAACGAATCATGCTACTCCGGATATCGCGAGTCTCTCGATGTTTGAACCGTATCTTGGCAATGATACGTTGAGTGTTGGTAATGGTGCAGGTCTACAAATTTCTAGTGTTGGTCATGCTTCTTTCTCTACCCCCACTAGTTCGTTTCATTTAAATGATATTTTGCATGTTTCGGGTTTGCAAAATGGGTAATTGTCTGTTCAGTGATTTGCTAAGGATAATCGTGTGTTGTTAGAGGAGTTAGGTTTGGTTGAGAGAATTACTCTCAACCCTTGGGTTTGATTTTTGAAATAAGTGGCTTAAGACCTTCCTTAGCTTGTATATATTTCCTTTCTCTTCTGTACATGAAACACATAGTAATACTGTAATACAAATACACAGTTTACACATATTGCCAGTGTTTGTCTAACATGGTATCAGAGCTCCAGTGATAGTGAGGGAGTGGGTTGTGATTGGAGGAGAACGACGACCATTTGCTAACGTTTCGCGACGCTACTAGAGCCGTCACGCGCCACCACGCACCACCGCCACAGTTGATCGCCGACTCACGCGATGGCGAACACACCGGACGACTCGCCGTGAGGAGGACTGCCGATCAGGGTAGTTTGCGAGAGGAGTTGTTGAAGTGTTCTCCAAGTTTGTGGAGTCTACGTAGCTTTGGTTTGTTTTTCTTTTTGTTATTTCTTTCTTTTATGGCGGAAGCAAGGAATATTACTTCTAATATTATATCTACCCCATCCAAATTAGTTGATGTAGTAATTGCATCAGATGGGTCTAATTTTGGAGAGTGGAGGTTTCTTATTGAAATTAATTTAGGGGATATTGGTAAAGATAAGCATTTGAGTAAGACATGTCCAACAGAGCAAACTGAGGCTCAAGAGTGGAACATGGATGATAAAGCTTTATTATCCCGCATAATAAATTGTATTGATAGAAAAATAATTCTATTTATGCAACACTGTAAAACCGTGATGGAGGTTTGGGACTTGGTGAATAAATGGTTTAGTGGAACGAACAACCTGAGGAAATTGTATAAATTGTCTCATGATATTCATCGTCCCTCCCAAAATGGACAGGACATCCAAGATTATTTTTATGATTTCAAGAGTGTGAGTGACACATTATGTACTGCTATGTCAATCATGAATGATGTGGAGAAAATGAAAAAGCAATGTGATCAGTTGCATGTGTTTAGCTGGATTTTAGGGTTGGATAAAGAATATGACATCCTGAAGTCTCAATTGCTCGGGAATAAAGAGTTAGAATCAATAGACCAAGTTTTCACTATGGTCTAAAATGCATCAGGTACAGGTAACAGAGTCACGGAGAAACATGTTTTCATGATGCAAGGAGATAATAGAGGTGCAGGTTTTGGTAATTGCGGGGGCCGATTCTCAGGACGTGGTGGCTTTGGTAGAAGATGTGGAGGAGGTTGAGGAGGTCTAAGGGTTTGCTATAATTGTGGAGAGGCTGGTCATCTACGCAACCAATGTTCAAAACCTCTTAAACCAATGAGCTTTGCTAACTCTGTCTCCAAACTAGAAGGTAATGTTGTGGTGATGACAGATGAAGAGTTAGCTATGTTCAAGCAATTGAAACTGCCTACCTCACAACCGCTAAACAGTTATGACACATTACCATCTTCCTCAGCCACATTTGTCCAAACAGGTAATCCTACTGCTTGCGTCTCTTCCTCGTCTCGACAGTGGGTTATTGATTCCGGAGCTAGTGATCATATGTCAGGTAATCTAAATGTACTTTCTAAGTATTCTTCCTTTCCGTCTGGTACTACAGTTACCCTGGCGGATGGTTCAGCCGCTTCAGTTTCGGGTAGAGGTAGTGCCTGTGTAACTCCATCACTGTCTCTCTCTCGCGTGTAATACCTTCCAAAATTTCTGTTCAACTTACTGTCGATGAGTCTAATTACTCGAAATCTAAACTGTTGTGTTGTGTTCTTTCCTGGTTATTGCTTATTTCAAGATCTTTTGACGAAGGCGATTATTGGTAGAGGAAAGGAAGCTGTTGGATTGTATGTGCTGGAACAATTCTCTCCTAGTCCTGAAGGTGCTCTGGTTAGTTTATTGGGTAGTACGTCTCCTTTCCAATTACATTGTTGGTACGGTCACCCACCTTTATCTATTTTGAAGAAGGTATGTTTGAATTTAGAATCTTTGTCTGACTTGCAATGTGAATCTTGCAAGTTTGCTAAACATTGTCGGGTACCATATCCACCTAGAGTCAATAAAAGGGTAGAGTCTTTATTTCAGTTGGTTCATTCAGATGTATGGGGACCATGTCGGGTACCGTCTAAGTCTGGGTTCAAATACTTCGTAACCTTTGTAGATGATTTCTCGAGGCACACTTGGTTATATCTCATGAAATCTAGGGATGAATTATTTGAAGTCTTTTGTATGTTTTGTTCTATGGTACACAATTCAATAAAGTGATTCAAGTTTTGCGTAGTGATAATGGGACTAAATATTTTTCCCGTACCTTTTCCGATTATATGAGCAAAAATGGAATGATACACCAGTCATCTTGTGTCGGCACTCCCCAACAGAATTGTGTGGCAGAGCGTAAAAATCGCTATCTGTTGGAAGTTGCCCGAGCCTTGTTGTTTCAAATGAAAGTTCCCAAAGTGTTCTGGCCGGATACTGTACATACAACTTCTTTCTTGATTAATCGGTTGCCCTCGATAGTACTCCAAGGCAGGTTCCATGTCACATTGTCTATCTGTCCACTCCGTTGTTTTCCCTTTCACCTAGGGTGTTTGGGTGCACTTGTTTTGTTCAAGATATCCGTCCTCATAGGGGGAAACTTGATCCTAAGTCTCTGAAGTGCATATTTTTTGGGGTATTCTAGCACTCAGAAAGGGTATCAGTGTTATCCTCCTGACTTACGGAGGTACTTAGTGTCTGCTGATGTGTTGTTCTTTGAGGATGTTGTGTTTGAGGAAGCTCTCACCTCGTCTGATTGTAGTTCAGTGTCAGATGATTTTCTTACATATACCGTAACCATTTCTTCTGTTGCTTGGGGTGAGACTAGGCCACCTGTTACACATGTTTATCATCGGCGGCCAAGAGAAGTTGCAACATTGATGGACCCACCAATTCCACCAGTCAATCCTTCCACGCCAGAATTATCGTCAACAGATCCTGATCTTCCGATTGCTCTTCGTAAAGGTAAACGTCGTTGTGCTCATCCCATTTAGCCAGCTGTATCGTATGTCCTTTTATCTTCTTCTTCGCGTGCCTTTATGTGACAGCCCAAAAATCATTTTTCTAAATCCTATTTTATAAAATCCCAAAATAGCTATTTTCACTCTTCCAAAAATTTATTTCGAAAACGGTGTGTGAATTAAATATTTTTAACCGAGTTTTTAAATAAATTCAACACCAAGATTTATCCTATTTCAAAAATCCTAAGTTTCGGGTAAATTTATGTATTAAGTTTTGACCCAAAAAGTCAATCTGAGTGAAACCTGTGAAACCTGAGCCAAGTGTTTTAATTAGAAACTACTTCTAGAAAATCTATTTTTGACCCCAAGTTATCTTAAATCATTTTTGAGACCTTGGTCCATGTTACAAGGTGAACCTTAAGATTTCTACAAGCCAACCTTGTCTGATATTTTTAGAAGAAAGCAAAATTACTCCTTTTCCCTCAACCAATCATTTGAGATCAACATAGGGTTTTGCACCCATTTAAATAGAACACTATCCTTTGTTTTCTCCTGATCCCTTTCTTTTGCCTCTCTACTCCCTTGTTTGAGCTCTTCGTAGAAGAAGGAAAATAAACACAGTAAGTTCATCCCATCCCTTCATTTCAACTTCTCACTTAAGGTTTTCCATCCATTGCCTCCAATCTCTGAGAATCACTACTTATGTTTTGTATGTATTGTTTGTTTGAGGTGTATAGGTGGTGAAGGAGGTAGTAGTTGAATAGAGAGGGAGAAGGGATCCACACAAGAAGAAGAAGAAGCTCAAGGTATAAACCATGGACTCCCAAACTAGATTTTGACTCTGTTAAATGCTAAAAGTGAGAAATAAATGTCTAGAAATGCTAACTATTGTTTGTTGATGAGCTATTTGTGTGTTGTTGATGATCTATGATTGAATTATTGAGGTTTGGAAGTGTTGGGTTGCATCCGTTTTGTTTACAGGTGAAGAAGAAGGGGTCTGGTGCACACAAATGGTGCACCAGTAAACCCAACGAACCTAACCAACGGATCCAGCCATGATTCGTTGGCTAGCTCCGTAGAAGAGCGGACCAAGGCAACGGATCCCAGCTGGATCCGTTGCCAAGGACTGTAGCTTGGCGAAGCCAAGCGGCGGGGCTTCACAAGCCCTGTCACCAAGCTCCGCCAGGCCAAAAGGTGATTCTGGTCGGGCCCTCTGTAGCTCAGCTATGCGTTGTTCGGACTGGAACTCATGGGACCTTGAGGCTCAAACACTTGGGCTCGTTACGACACACTAGTAGAAGTTAGTTTCGTTTGATTTGGAGTTAGAAAACATGATTTACAGATAGAAATGTTAAGGACGAATACTCTGTTGTTGTCTGTGAACTATATCAATAAATGAACTTGTAGCATTTGAGTATTGCTATTTGATTGAGAAGCATGTTTAAATACTTGATAGTATTTATTGAGAAGTTTTGCTAAGTTGTTGAGAGTTTGGCATGAGCAGTACATTATTTCTTTGTTTCACAGTGAATGAGATTTAAAGCATATTATTTCATAGTAAAGAGCATGTTAGTAGATTTCATTGCCTAAAGTGCATTTTTAGCTCTAAGTAAAGCCTAAGGTCTATTTCAAAAACCTATATCTATTTTGGGAAAATCACTAACTATTTTGCATTGATTTCCAAAATGTGATAAAGAGAAGTTGTTGAGAATTATGTGCATGAGCTTGCATAAGTAGAGTTGTTGCAAGAGAAAGAAGTGCATGAGATATATCTATATGTTAACTATTGTGAGAAAATAGTATTTTGGAGGCTCGTTAGGACTTGATCCTTCGGAAGAAAAGAGAAAGAAAGAAAGTTTGAAAAAGGAAAGAAACGGACAAAGAGGACCGACAGATTTTATGTAGTAACTTAGTCGATATTCCCAGGTTACTAGGTTAGATACTACCCGCCGGGCTTGGAATCCGGGTTAGGGGGTGTTCACACTAACAAGTACGATACCTGATTCCACAGAGATTGAGATAAGAACCAAGAGAGTGGTTCTGTAGGCGAGATGACTATTAGGCCGGGTAGATCCCGAGCCCGGATAGGTTCGTTCACGATTCGTGAAGTTCCTACCTCGCCCACGAGTACAGAAAGAAAGCAAGAAAGTAAAGAAGAGAAAAGCGAGTCAAGAGACTCACGAGAAAGAAGAGAAAAGCGAGTCTCTGCCAACATAAACCTCGACAGAAAAGTATTTCTTTTTACATAAGAGCAAGAGAGTATATATATATATATATATATATATATATATATATATACACACACACACACACACACACACACACACACACACACACACACACACACACACACACACACACTTATATAGCATCTTGACATTTCCGGTTGTATGATTTGCATTTAGAGTATGATGAGAAGTACAATACTTGTTGTTGTTTATGAGTTGGCATGATAACATGAGCTTGCTTGTTGAGTTTTAAGTATCTCTTTATCTATCAGTTTAAGCATGAGTATTGCATGATGAGCTATGATAGAGATATCTGTTTAAAGCATAAGAATTTTGTTAAGTTGGGTTACGTTTTTTAGAAAAACATGTTTATATGAAGTATAGGATGCATGCATATAGAGTTGTTTATGAGCATGTATTGAGATTGTTGTTTAAGTGTTGCAAAGTACTTGAGATTACGTGTGATTGTCAAACGTTTTCCAAATCTATATCTATAGTATTTTACAGGGTTGAGTGGCTTTATACTTAGCATTAAATTGCTAACGGGTTTATTTTCTACTTGTTTTTTATAACCCCTTTCAGGTGGGCCCAGTGTTTGACATCGGGGTTTGTTCCCCAAGTATTTATGTTATTTTGATGAGCTTTACTCTAGTTAGTTATCCTTGTAGCCTGTGCAGTCATCGTAGATGGTGACTGTGGCGGTGACACCCGTATATTTTGGTTTGTTTGGTTTTTAAGAATTAATCTTACTTATCTTTCTTGTTTAAGTTAAAGTAATTGGGGTTTAGATTATAGAAAAGTAGGGTGTTACACTTTATATCTCAGTGAGAGTCAGTTTCAGTTCCAACATCTTTGAAACAAGCTATGTGTCGTGATGGCTGGAGGCATGCTATGGGGGAAGAGATGGCTGCTCTTGAAGAGAACCAAACCTGGGATTTGGTGGAACTTCCATTCGGTAAGACAACTATTGGGTGTAAATGGGTTTATGTGGTGAAGATGAACCCCGACGGCTCTATTGCTAGACTCAAAGCACGCTTGGTGGCTAAAGGGTATGCACAGACGTATGGTATAGATTATACCAAGACTTTTTTCCCGGTGGCTAAATTGACTTCGGTACGCAGTTTTATATCTTTGGCTGCTACTAATCACTGGTGTTAATATCACTTAGATGTCAAAAATGCGTTTTTACATGGTGATTTACTCGAAGAAGTTTATATGGAGCAACCACCAGGGTTTGTAGCTCAGGGGAAGTCTGGGAAAGTGTGCAAGTTAAAGAAGTCGTTGTACGGTCTAAGACAATCCCCGCGTGCGTGGTTTGGGAGGTTTTGCAGTGCAATTATGAAATTTGGAATGCAGAGGAGTGCTTGTGATCATACTGTCTTTTATAAGCTTACTCACCGTGGGTGTGTTTTATTGATAGTGTATGTGGATGACATTGTAATCACATGTAGTGATGCAGACGGAATTGGTGTTCTTAAGTCCTTCCTTGGAGCTGAGTTTCATACTAAAGATTTGGGAATACTAAAGTACTTTCTGGGTATTGAAGTTGCTCGCTCAAAGAAGGGCATATTTCTTTCACAGAGGAAATATGTGATGGACCTTCTTGGTGATATTGGATTGCTTAGGTCAAAGCCGTATGATATGCCAATGGAATAAGGTGTCAAGCTTGTAGCAGATGAGAGGGAGGTGTTTGAAGATCCAGAAAGGTATAGAAGACTGGTAGGGAAGCTAAACTACCCCACAATTACTCGTACGGATATTACGTTTCCTGTGAGTCGTGGTGAGTCAGCTCATGAGCTCACCTACATGAACTCATTGGAACCAGCTATTCGTATTGTGAAATATCTAAAGAGTGTGCTTGGGAAGGGGGTCCTTTATGCTGATTATGGACATATAGGTGTTGAGGCATTCTCTGATGCAGATTGGACTGGCTCGCCTAGCGACAGGAGGTCAATGACGGGGTATTGTGTGTTTTTAGGAGGCAATTTAATTTCGTAGAAGACTAAGAAGCAAAGTGTTGTGGCACGGTCAAGTGCGGAGTCCGAGTATAGCGCTATGGCTCATGTGACCAGTGAGATAGTTTGGGTACATAATATTCTAAGAGAGATGGGTGTAGAAGTGAAGTTGCCTATAAAGTTGTGGTGTGACAATCGTGCGGCTATACACATTACGAATAATCCAGTTTTCCATGAGCGGACGAAACATATTGAGAGAAAGTGCAACAAGGTCTAATATCTACTATGCATGTTCGTAGTGGTAATCAACTAGCTGACATATTCACGAAAGGATTGAGTGGGAGTCAGATGTCGTATATATGTAACAAGTTGAGCATGTTTGATATTTATGCTCCTGCTTGAGGGGGAGTGTTAGAAGAGTTAAGTTTGGTTGAGAGAATTACACTCAACCCTTGGGTTTGATTTTTGAAATAAGTGGCTTAAGACCTTCCTTAGCTTGTATATATTTCCTTTCTCTTCTGTACATGAAACACACAGTAATACAGATACATAGTTTACACATATTGCCAGTGATTGTCTAACATGTGTTTTTTAAATTTCACCAGTATTTTTTTTTTTTTTTTTTTTTTGCGAAAGATCTCGAAACCACAGAAGTTTCGTTCGGGGGCCTAGTTCTTGGGGGGGGGGGGGGGGGGGGGTTGTATGATGCTTTTCGATGTCTTGTGCGTTTCCTATTGGTCTTCTGTCCGCTCTTGCATCTCCTTCTGTGTGGCATCAGCGTCTTAATTAGCCGCATTAGCGTGTGCTGAGTTAGATTCTCAAAAGTTGTCATGTTAGTTCGTGTTCTAGTCTTACTAATTCGTTATGTAGTCCTTGTCAATTAGGGAAATCCTCGCGTTTTCCCTTGCCCAGAGTTGGGGCTTCTAGTTCTCATATATTAGAGTTATTGTATACAGATATTTGAGATCCTACTCCTTGTTTGTCTTTAGGGATGGCAATGGTGCGGGGCGGGGGCGGGGGTTATATCCCCCGCCCCCGCCCCCGCAATCCCACCCCACTCCCCATACCCACACCCGCGCGGGTAATGAAATTCCTTCCCATACCCACCCCCGTGGGGATTTTGCAGGTGCGGGGAATACCCGCGGGGACTTTGCATGTAACCTTAGTCTCATTAATAATATGAAACTTACATCTAATAAAATTTTTATTACTACAATTTATAATATTAATGCATCAAAGTCTTCACCAAATAACTACCAACTTAAATATTACTTTTGCTTCCAACTTCAACATTAGTGTATAAAATCTTAGCCACTAGCACCAAAAAATAATTAGAAGCTGTAATATTAGTGAGTTAGGACTTTCCCTTACTACCCAAAAATCTAATAAATTAAATAAATAACATAATACTTTGTTATTGACTTAAATATAATAACACTATATATATATATATATATATATATATATATATGCGGGGGCGGGGGCGGGGCGGGGATACCTCTCCCCGCACCTGCCCCCATACCCGCGCGGGTTTAAAACTTTTCCCCCATACCCGCACCCATCACCCAAATTATGCGGGTATTTTATTACCCACTGGGGCGGGAATGCGGATAACCCGTTGGGTGCGGGTAGAATTGCCATCCCTATTTGTCTTTGACTGGTTCTCGGTACTTTGTTATTTTCGTGGATGATTTTTCTCGTTACACATGACTTTATCCTATGCGTTTAAAATATGATATATATATATATATATATATATATATATATATATATATATATATATGCTATCTTCGAAAATTTTAGTGTTTTGATTGAACAATCTCTTTCCTGCAAAATCCAGTCAATTCAATCTGACATTGGGAGAGCGTATAAAAAGTTACGCAATGTGCTTGCTCGGTTGGGTATTAATCACCATCAATCTTGTGCTTGTACCAACGAATAGAATGGTCATGTTGAGTGTCGTTGTAGGCCCATTGTAGAGACTGTGTTGGGTTTACTTAAGTCTCTTCCTTCTCAGTTTTGGAAGTTTGCTTTTGAGACAATTGTTTATCTCATTAATAAAATGTCCACATCCACTCTTGTTATTCTAGTCCACACCAGGGGTTGCATCCTTTAGCATCGCATATATTTTCCCTTTGTAAACTCTTAGTGATTGAATATACAGAAAATTGTCGTTCTCATACGAACTTTCAGTATGTACCTGTACAGACACCCCCAGAAAATAGTAAATTTAGAATGACACTGCAAAAAAATAAATAAATAAAAATATAAACCTTTGAATTTCAACTTGTGATTTCTACGTAAAGATTTCCCCCTATCTATTTGTTTTATATAATTTATCTATATTTATTTTTAGGTTTTATATTTAATCATCCCTAATAAAACCAACAATTTTGAACAATAAATAAAGCAAGAAATAATTGTATATTTGTATTATTGATTGAGCCACCTATAATTCTCCCTTATATATTATTGAGCATTCGATCAGCATATATACACACAATTCTCTCTCATATGCCCTACCCATGGTATTCGATCAAAGATTATTCAAGGTGTGTTTGATTTTGGTCCATTGTTCCACAAAAATTAAAACTCAGAGAAGCACATGCGTCAACCAAACAGATTTAGTTTAAAATTGTGTAAAGTTAAAGGACGATACAAATCTAATTCCATTGGACGTAAGTGTGATTAACATGGAAAATTGGAATCCTATGTACCAGTTTGGCTTATTTATTAATACATCAAATCTTAGATATTAAATCTTTCATTCTTTTCATGTATGAGAGCTTTTTTTAAATTAATTCATTTTGTCATTTTTATCAATTTATGAACAGTTAGTAAATATAGTCTATAGAGATTTTAATGTAACTCTTTAGAAAACTTTTTTGATGAAAGTAACACTAAGTTATTATTAATTATTATTTCCTTCCTAAATAAATCTTAACATGCTGCATATACATTGATAATTTATTTCTCTATTTTTGACCAATTTTGGAGGACTAAAAACGAAAAGAATGTTGAATCCTCAGGCTAGCAAGAAACAAATGAAAAATATACTCTAGATAGGTGAGAGTGTGAGACAATGGGCAAATGTTGACATTATATCATAGTTTGCAATATAATATAACTATGTTTATATTCGTATACCAAGATAAAAAAGAATACCACCCACAATGTAAACTTTTCTTTAAATAGATTATAAATTTTTCTAAGAGTTAAAAATTTGGCTCATATGTTAACGGAAGTCACATAGATGAACAATAAGAATTTTAGAGGGAAAACAAAGTCGTTAAATCTTGCTTATAAAGGGATTGTTGGAGGAAAAAGAGTGTAATTTTAGAAAAGCTCTCAAAAGACCTTGTTTCGAGCCTTTTAAATAACTTCCGTTGACACAGGAACTAAACTTGTAAATTTCTTGTGACAAAAGGTGGAACCGCCCATCCCAGGCGACCCCCACACTTCGGCCTGAAACTTTGTGGGGAGTAAACCATGGTGACTCAAATTATCAACTAACAGGGGCAACCCAAAAGTTTGTGGAGGGGTAAACCATGGTGACTCGACTTATCAACAGAGGCTAGATGGTCCCAAAGAATTGGGGTTACAAGTTTAGAGAGGAGGGGGGGATTGAATAGACTTGTATACGTTTTGAAATTTTTTGATTCGATCGATTAAGCAGATCTGAAACGTTACTTCTTCATAGTTAACGAATCGTTGAATGCACAACGGAAAATATTTGTAACACTTTTAAGTGGTTTTGCACGTAAATTTTTTGTTCTTTCAAATGTTAATAGTTTGAACGTGGATATAAAAATTAATGCAATAAAGTATAGATAGAGAGAGAGGTTTTTATAGTGGGTCGGCCAACTAAGTCTACTCCACTCTTCTCATTGAACTCCTAAGGAGGTTTGCACTAATTCCCTTTACTACAAAGTGAACACTCAAGCCTTGAACACCATGGCGGCCTTGAGTTTCATAGGTTTTTCAACTACAACCGAGTTTACTCCACCTCTTTCTACTTCTATCGAGTAGAGGTACAGGTTTCAAAGAAAATGTTTCTTTAATTTGATTCGCCAACTAGAAATCTTAGCTCTTTGACGTTGATCTTGATCTTCACTTTGAGTAGCACAAACTTCTATTCTAGATCTTTCGTTATAGCTTTTACTTTCTCTTACTAGTCACGTAAAATGGAACTTGAAAGTATTGAGCACTTGAATATTTTTCACTTAAAAAATAGACTATCATATAATTCGAAAGGTAGTTTTATGTGTCAAATTTTTCAGTTGTTGCACAACCTTTTTGGTTGAACTTTACTTTTTGTTATACTTCAAATGCCTATGCTTTTTAAGGAAAATCTCCATTTGGATGTATATACCAAGGACTATCTTTGCCTTGGTTGTTGCTAGATGGTCCCACCAATGTGGGTAGGGTGGTGACCAAAAGCTTAACAATTAAGCTTGTAAAGCCTATATAAAGGTCATGGATTTGGCTACCTTGGACATGAGAGAGTTCAGGAAGAAGAAAAAGAGAGGAGAAAAAATTTGTGTGAGATATACAAGTGTGAGAAATAGCCGAGAAGAAGTTGGCGGATTTCGTAGAAATTCTTGTGCCTCGGGGTATGTTATTTTCTCTTGTATTGTGTTGCCTCTAATCGTTGAATTAGAGAAGTCTTCTATGTTGTACCCATTATCTATATAGTGGAAGGTTTACTGGCTTGTGCCCGTGGTTTTTTACTCCTTGCCTTGAGGAGGTTCTTCCACGTTAAAATTCTTGGTGTTCTTCTTGGTGCCGTTTATTTATTTTCATTGTGCTAATTATATATTCTTGCGAGCTTTCTTCCCAACAACTGGTATCAGAGCCTTGTTCAAGTGCGAAGCTATGGAAGGAAAGTTCAATAGAATTACAAGTTTGAATGGCACAAATTATCACATATGGAGAAATAAGATAAAAGATCTACTATATGTGATGAAGTTGCATTTACCCGTGTTTGCTACCCAGAAACCTGAAAATAAATCAGATGAAGAGTGGGCCTTTGAGCATGAACAGGTATGTGGTTTTATTCGGCAATTTGTTGAAGATAATGTGTATAATCATATTTGTAGTGAAACCCACGCAAGGACACTGTGGAGTAAACTTGAAGATTTATATGCTTCAAAGACTCGCAACAACAAACTGTTTTATCTCACAAAATTGGTGCAGTTGAGATATAACGAGGGTAGTTCTGTTGCGGATCACTTGAATGATTTTCAAGGGATTGTTGATCAATTGTCAGGTATGGGAGTTAATTTTGATGATGAGGTCCTTGCTCTTATGGTACTAGCATCATTGCCGGATTCTTGGGAAACTTTAAAAATTTCTTTGACTAATTCTGCTCCTGACGGTGTTGTAACGATGGAACTTGTTAAAAGTGGTGTCCTGAATGAAGAGATGAGACGAAGGTCACAAGGTACTTCCTCTCAACATTCAGAGGTCTTGGCTACAACAAATAGGGGGAGAAGTCAAAGCAAGGGTCCAAGGAGTAAAGATAAAAACAGAGATAACAGTAGAGGTAAATCTAATAAATTTGCTAATGTTGAATGTTATCATTGTCACAAAAAGGGGCATATTAAGAAATTTTGCCGACTACGGAAGAAAGAAAATCAGAAAAATAAAGACTCTGAAAAGAATAATGGTAGTGATGATGATAGTGTAGCTGCTACAGTTGAACATGATTTTCTTATCTTCTATGATGGTGACACAGATGCCATTAATTTGGCAAGTCATGATACAAACTGGGTAATTGATAGTGGTGCATCCATTCATGCTACAGCTCGAAAGGATTTTTTTGTTAGTTATGCAACAGGTGTTTTTGGATTTGTGAAAATGGGCAATGATGGTAATGCAAAGATTGTTGGTGTTGGCGATGTTCAGTTAGAAACCAACAATGGCACCAAGTTGCTTCTGAAAAATGTGAAGCATGTTCCAGATATCAGGTATAATTTAATTTCTGCTGGAAAATTAGATGATGAAGGGTATTGTAATACTTTCCAAAATGGCCAATGGAAACTCACAAGAGGTTCTCTAGTTGTGGCTCGAGGCACAAAGTGTTCTACACTTTATGTTTTACAGGCCAAGATCTCAGGAAATATTGTCAATACGGTTGAGAACGACGATACGAATGATATATGGCATAAGAGGCTTGCACATATATCTGAGGAGAGGATGTCCATGCTGGTCAGAAAAAAGAGCTTAGCTGGGTTGAACAATGTTCATTTGAAGAGGTGTGCTCATTGTCTAGCAGGGAAGCAGAACAGAGTATCCTTTAAAAGTTCTGCTGAGACTAAGAAGAAACCAGAGGTATTGGAATTGATACACTCTGATGTATGTGGACCTTTCAAAACTAGGTCACTTGGTGGTGCTCGCTATTTTGTTACCTTCATTGATGACTGCTCAAGGAAATTATGGGTTTATTCTTTGAGGCATAAAAGTCAAGTTGTGGACATATTCAAGCAATTTCATGCCCTAGTTGAGAGACAGACTGGGAAGAAGCTAAAATGCATAAAGTCAGATAATGGAGGAGAGTATATTGGGCCACTCAATAGGTATTGCGTAGACCAGGGTATTCGCCATAAGAAAACACCACCAAAGACTCCTCAGTTAAATGGTGTTGCTGAGAGGATGAACAGGACTTTGATTGAGAGAGTTAGATGTTTGTTGTCACATGCAAAGTTACCAAAGACATTCTGGGCTGAGGCACTAAGTACTGTTGCGCATGTGTTGAATCTCTCACCATGTGCTCCTTTAAGGTTTGACATACCAAATCGGGTATGGACAGGAAATGATGTTTCCTATTATTATCTACGTGTCTTCGGGTGCAAAGCATTTGTGCATATTCCGAAAGATGAAAGATCGAAACTTGATGTTAAGACACGACAGTGTGTCTTTATTGACTATGGTCTAGATGACTTTGGTTACAGATTTTATGATCCGGTTGAAAAGAAGCTTGTGAGAAGCCGAGATGCTGTGTTCGTGGAGAATCAAACCATAGAGGATATTGACCAGGTTAAAGAATTGGGATCTCATAACGGTGATTCAGTTGATACTGAGATAGTACCTCCAACAGTGGTTCCTGAAGAGGTTGGAGAGGATGACCAAATTGAGCAGCAAGATGTTACTGATGCTTCCATTAATGATGATGAACTCCCAGTTCCAGAAGCTTCAACTCCACCTCAGCTTCGAAGAAGTTCAAGAGTTAGACAGCCTTCCACAAGGTACTCTTATGATATTTATGAAATTAATTTTGTTGATAATGGTGAACCAGAATGTTATGCAGAAGCTGTGGAGGATGAACACAAGGAAAAGTGGATTGAAGCCATGAAAGATGAGATGAAATCCTTGTATGAGAATAATACCTTTGAGTTAGTAAAGCTACCTAAAGGTAAGAGAGCTTTGACAAACAAGTGGGTGTACAGAGTGAAGCAGGAAGAACACTCCTCACGACCAAGGTACAAAGCTAGACTGGTTGTCAAGGGATTCAACCAGAGAAAAGGTATTGACTTTGATGAGATATTTTCTCCAGTTGTTAAAATGTCTTCCATCCGTGTTGTTCTTGGACTAGCAGCCAGCCTAGATTTAGAAATTGAGCAAATGGATGTAAAGACTGCTTTTCTTCATGGTTATTTGGATGAAGAAATATACATGGAGCAACCAGAAGGTTTTGAAGTCAAGGGAAAAGAGGACTATGTCTGTAAGCTAAAGAAGAGTCTATATGGCTTAAAACAGGCACCAAGGCAGTGGTACAAGAAGTTTGAGTCAGTTATGGCGAAGCAAGGTTACATGAAGACTACTTCTGACCATTGTGTGTTCTTTCAAAAACTCTCTGATGATGATTTTATTATTCTCCTATTGTACGTTGATGATATGTTGATCTTCGGCAAGAGTGCTTCTAGAATTAATCAACTAAAGGAACAGTTGAGCAAGTCTTTTGCTATGAAAGACTTGGGGCCAGCAAAACAGATTTTTGGGATAAGAATTACACGAGACAGGAATGCCAGAAAGTTGTGGTTGTCTCAGGAGAAGTACATTGAGAAAATACTTTGTAGGTTTAACATGGACAATGCTAAAGCGGTTAGTTCTCCTCTTGCTAATCACTTTAAATTAAGTAGTAAGCAAAGTCCTTCTACAGAGGAAGAAAAAGGCAAGTATGCAACAAGTCCCTTACAATTCAGCAGTTGGTAGTTTAATGTATGCTATGGTATGTACAAGGCCAGATATTGCTCATGCAGTTGGCGTTGTCAGTAGGTTCCTTTCTAATCCTGGCAAGGAACATTGGATGGCTGTTAAATGGATTTTCAGATATCTTAGAGGTACTTCTAAATTATGCTTATGTTTTGGTTCTAATAAGTCTATGTTGGTTGGATACACAGATGCAGACATGGCAGGTGACATTGACTCTAGAAAGTCGACTTCGGGATATCTAATAACATTTGCAGAGGGAGCAGTATCATGGCAGTCTAAGTTACAAAAGTGTGTTGCACTTTCTACCACAGAGGCTGAGTTTATTGCAGCAACTGAAGCTTGTAAAGAGTTGCTATGGATGAAGAAATTTCTTCAAGAACTCGGGATCAAACAAGACAAATATGAGTTATTTTGTGATAGTCAGAGTGCTATACACCTTGGTAAGAATTCCTCTTTCCATTCAACATCGAAACATATCGATGTAAGATATCACTGGATACGAGATGTTTTGGAGATGAACCAGTTACAACTTGTAAAGATCCATACAGATGAAAATGGGTCTGACATGTTAACAAAGTCATTACCAAGGGAAAAGCTTGAGATATGTCGTTCAGCTGCAGGGATGCAAGTCCCTCCCACATTGGCGTGAGGGGGAGTTTGTTGCTAGATGGTCCCACCAATGTGGGTAGGGTGGTGACCAAAAGCTTAACAATTAAGCTTGGAAGACGAAGTGAAAGGTTTTTTTATTAATGGCTTCATTCATGTCCACTTAATGGGAGATTAAAGTGGGCAAATGAAAAGACAAAAGAGTTGGCTTTGTAAAGCCTATATAAAGGTCATGGATTTGGCTACCTTGGACATGAGAGAGTTCAGGAAGAAGAAAAAGAGAGGAGAGAAAATTTGTGTGAGATATACAAGTGTGAGAAATAGCCGAGAAGAAGTTGGCGGATTTCGTAGAAATTCTTGTGCCTCGGGGTATGTTATTTTCTCTTGTATTGTGTTGCCTCTAATCGTTGAATTAGAGAAGTCTTCTCTGTTGTACCCATTATCTATATAGTGGAAGGTTTACTGGCTTGTGCCCGTGGTTTTTTACTCCTTGCCTTGAGGAGGTTTTTCCAAGTTAAAATTCTTGGTGTTCTTCTTGGTGGAGTTTATTTATTTTCATTGTGCTAATTATATATTCTTGCGAGCTTTCTTCCCAACATTGGTCACATTTTCTCATTAATGTTTTAAGGTTTCGAAATGTTTACTTAGAGAATGTCTTGAGCAGTTAGCTATTACCATTCGAGTTAATGTTTCAAACCTTAATACTTGCAACCTTTTGATTTCAAATAGTTGACCTTACTATTCGAGTTTCTCCTTAAATCCTCTTCTATTTGAAAGGTAGGCTCTTCCACTATTCGGATTTTGCAACCTTTCGATCTTGAAGTCTTCTACTCTTCGACTCTTCATCTCGAACTCTTCTAGTTTTCAATCCTTCGAAGCTCTATGTCTTTTGGCTATTCGAAACGTAATCATTCAAGTTACTATATATTCGGACTATTTGAAACGAATAATAGAGTTTCTAAGTTTAAGAAATAAAATAAATTGAGGACTGAACTGAAATCTCCTATCTTTTGGTATCATCAACATCTAAATATACTTGTTCCTAACATAGACTTTTGCTCACTGAGCACAAGCTAAGAAGTCCCCCTCATTTTGAGAGGTTGCCCCTCTTATTTTGAGAGGTTGCTCCAACACTACCTTTGATGAGACTCGATTCATTTTGAGAGGTTGCCCCTCTTATTTTGAGAGGTTGCTCCAACACTACCTTTGATGAGACTCGATCATTGGTTTCTTGTGACAAATTTTACATCTGTGCTCAGTTGAGCTATCCATACGGTTGGGCGGCTTGTAAATTTCTTAAAATTGATAATTAGTGATTATGTATATATAGGCGTGAGCAGGATCAAACGATAATAGGGTCCTCTTGTAAAATGTGAAAACTGATCTCAGCCATTTATTATGGTTCATCAATGGTTGACGGTTCTAGATAAAAATATGGAGTTAATTTTATAATTATTAAAAAATTTTAGAAGCGGGGTTCATTTTATAATTATTGCAAACTTAAAAATTTAGTGATGGTAAGATCCTAGCCTTTAATTTCTTAAGATAGACGGTGCAGATGTATCTACACATACAAGAGAGGTGCTCTCTCTCTCTCTCCCTCCATCTCTCTCCCGCTCTCTCTCCCTCTCTCTCTCTCTCTCTCTCTCTCTCTCTCTCTCTCTCTCTCTCTCTCTCTCTCTCTCTCTCTCTCTCTCTCTCTCCCTTCCCCCTCTTCCTCTCTCTCTCTCTCTCTCTCTCTCTCTCTCCCCCAATAGGAATGATGTGCCACAATTGAAAAAGAAAATTTTAGCGAAGAATGTTGTCAAATCTCTATTTTGCATATGAAATACCAAAATTGACAATGTTATAAAGAATAAAGGTAATATAATTTTAAAATATCAATGTACTAAATATAATTTTAATAGAGTTTAATAGTTTTGTTGCTCAATGGGGGTTAAAAATAAAACATATTTGAAAAGTTAGGGGTGCATATTATCATGATAAAAAGTCAGAAACTAAAATCAATAACAAATAAATAAACAATTGATGGACTAAATTGCAATTTTCTCTTAAATTTAATTGTACTTTAAAAAATCAATTTAAGGTATTTTATTAAAATATTTTTTAATTAGGAAACTCAATTATATTATTTGACTATTTTCCGAAGTTTATTTCATTTTTTAACAAAATATTTTTACTTGTCATATAAAGTATAAAGAATGGATTGTATTTATTACATTACTAGTTTTTTTTACGTGTATTGCGTGATTGGGATAATGCCTAATGATTTTTTTTTAAATAAGTATTTTAAAGTATATCAAGACAAGATTATATTAGAATTGTTCTTGCATAGATAATTGAATGTTAAAATTGCGTATTTAAATAGGCAATTCTAAGTTTACAAATGCAAAATAATATAATCAAGATTGATTATAATTGTTAATCAAATAATTGTATAGGTACGGTTGAAACCAAATATGGGACATGGGAGAGCAATTAAAAATTAGGACATAAAATATTAAATATACACTAATATTGAAGAGCTAACTGTTGATTGCCAAACAAGGACATTGCGAGATAGTTTCCCACTTCAATTTATTGTGTGATTTGAATACTCTTTTGTCAATAAATCCCCCAAGTAGTTAATATGATTGGCTTAATTATATTTTTTTTATTATTTTATTTTTAAAACAATTATTATTATTATTATTATTATTATTATTATTATTATTAAATATATGTATACCCTTAGGTCATTTTACATGTTAATCTAAACAGCTAATTTTTTCAAATATCTTTTTATCAATCGTTGATATAATTCGTTGGTCAAATTCGCTAATATAATCCGTTAATTAACGATAACCGCTAACTGCTGATTGTCAAACAAGGACATTGCGATGTAGTTCTTACTTCAATTTGTTGTGTGATTTGAATACCCTCTTTGTCAACAAATCCCTCAAGTAGTTAATATGATTGGCTTTATTAATTATATTTTTAAAATTTTTTCATGGTATTAATAAAATACTTGGTAAATAAATATATAGTATTATTTTGTATTATAACTTTGATATTTAATTAAAAAATAGTGCACAAAAAAGATAATAGACTATATAATATAGTGAATATAATCAATTGATGAATTTAAATGTAAAGAATTTTTACATTGGAGAAATATAAAGACAATATAACTAATAAAATTATTTTTCTTAATTAATTTATTGATAATGAATATATATATATTTTTTAATAAAGACATTGTACGGACAATGTAGCGAATATAATCAATTGATGAATTTGAATGTAAAGAATTTTTATATTAGAGAAAAATAAATACAATATAACTAATGAACTCGAAAAATAAATACAATATAACTAATGAACTTATTCCTCTTATTTAATTTACTGATAATGAATAAAGACATTGTAGACACATAATTCTAAATTAAAGATATGCATATGTATTATTTTTTGTTGTAACTACTAAATTATTATTCTTGAATGCTATTGGCTGTATTACAATGTAGTATTTGTTCATATACTTTCTCAAAGCCTAATGAAACACAAAGAACCAATAACACCTCCACTGAAGCTTGAACTCACAACCTTCTAAATAGAAGTCCAACCTGGGTACCATTAGACCACATAATCTTGGTTATTAAATTATTATTTAATTTAATAAGTGTAAAATAGAGTACTAATTATGCCAACTTTGATTGGGATGTGGTTCGAACCTAAAACCTTTCTTATTGAAATCAATGAGTAAGTTAACGGTGGACTAACAGAAATTAATAGAAAAGATAATATTTAACGGAAAAGTTAACGGATAATCATATTCATTAAGGAGAAATTAAGAAATTTTAAGTAAAAATTAAAATCTGATCAATCTGAGCCATTCATTTGATTAAAAAATTTACCGATAGATTATTTTACCACTTCCTGATGGACACTATTTGACTGTATATTTATTTATTTGATTATTTGATTATTAGGTAGATTATTTTTTAACTCATGAAGGGGTCACTCAATTCATGAACATCCAATGAAAATAAAAGGTAAATTTAAGAGAAAAAATAGCATGCACTGAATTGATTGGCCGAGTGATTGGAGAATAGAAAGATTACGAGTTCATAGAGTGGTTTATAGTTTCTTTTTGGTACATTAGGACATTAGGTTTCCCAGCTTACACTCTAGATTAATCGTAAGATTCCAGAACACATGTGCAAGAATTGTTGAAGGAAGTAAATCACGATGAATTACCCAAATAGCCTCTCAATTAATCTTTGTTGTTGACTATACGCATAAGGGATCCATCTCCGATCCATACTTCTACCAATTTGAGGAAGTCAATTTTCAATCTAAGAAACTCAAGAGTCTAAGTGTGATTTACTTTTTTCACCCTTTCAGTAATCGAAGTGAATTTTCCTCTTCACCCAAAAAGAGAAAAATAACATTAATTTTGTCTAATTTGACAATTAACTACAAAAATCACAAAGATACCTCGTCTTAATAATCAAGCCTGAGATTGTTGTGCAATGAATGTGGTGTTTTCTAGGAATCTTACTATCTCTCTCTTTGGTTTAACAACTAATTTAATGATATATTAAATTAATAAATATTTTTAGTTTCGAGATATGTTCAATCATTTTCCTTTTAGATACATAATCCTTGGTCTATCTATATGTTGGTGTGTTGTGTTATAATCATATGTCGGTTACGTTAGTGATTGAGCATAGGTTGGTGTCACACTATCACGTGCTTCTAGGGCCATTGAAATCAGATACCGCACCAACATGATGAAAAGTATATTCTAATTTCACCGGGGGCCCTCATGTTTTATATGATTTTTTTTTTGAGTTAATACCATCTGAGGTCCTCCGAGTATAATAATTTTGCCACATTTAATTCTAAACTTTCAAATTGACCATATGTGGTCCTTCGACTTTCAAATTTAACCATTCATGGTCCAAGTTAAGCACCCATGGTCCTTCAACTATTAAATTTTAACTAACCATGGTCCTTTCAAGAGGATCACAACTGGTTAAATTTTGAAACTTGAAGGATCATGAGTGGTTAACTTGGACCACGAATGGTTAAATTTGAAAGTCGAAGGATCACAAATGATCAATTTGAAAGTTTGGGACTAAACGTGGCAAAATCACTATACTCAAAAGACCTCAAACGGTATTAACTCTTTGTTTTTAGTCGTACTTTTACGGGATAGTGATGGTATGATTTGAATAATTTTTTTTTTCGATTTATTTTCATGATCATACTACTGTAAAGTTATTTCTGCAATTGATTTCCAAGTATTATTTTCACCACAATTGATACTTAAATTTTTATTTTTTGTCACATTTAGAGTTTATAACTAGATTTTTGATTGAAAATGATCAATACAATCCATTTTATTTTCAACTCAAATCATATCAATTTAACATCTCAATACTTTTGGGTAATGGGTATAAATATATGATTTTTCACTCAAAATGTGAATCATATTAAACTAAATATGTTATAAATTTTGATTGTTTTTCTATAAAAAAAAATATTGAAAAATTAAATGTGATAAAAATTAAAGTCTTATACCAAATATGGCAAAAATAGAACTTGAGGACCAAACCACATAGATGTGGCTTAATAGTCGTGGAGCCAAAAGTGAAAATAATTCTTTTATATACAGACCCACACACATGATCTAATTAAGTTTGGTCCTTAAGTACTATTTTTTGCCATATTTGGTACACGACTTTTATTTTTTGTCACATTTAATTTTTTCAACCAAATTTTTGACATGACATTATATAAAAGATTTAACAAAGATAAATTTTGCATTTTCATTAGGTAATTGTGAATTAATCAACCACATCATAAGTTAAAAAAGAGCATGAAAGTTCTGAAAGGGGTGTCCTAGTGGGTGGCCTGGAGAGTTAATATCAAATTTGGTCCCTCGACTATTAAGAATTCACCATTTTGATCCTCGATTACTAAAATTGCTCAATTTAGTCCCTAACTATACAATTTTTACCTGAAATGGTCCTAGGTACAAACTGTCGTTTGTTAGACGTTAAAACGACTAGGGACAAAAATATAATTTCACTTTATTTTCCTTCTCAGGTGTAGCTGGTTTAATCTCAACTCTTTGGCTAAGTTTGCAGAGCGAAAAGAAAAGCCCTCCAAAATTAAAACATTCCAAAATCTAACCCTAATCGCAAAATTCATAAACTAAAAACTTGAGAAATCATTCGTATTTCAACCAAGAATCATAACCCTATAACAGGCAGAGTCCAAGCAGGCCAAGTGCAGCCCCCAAAGCCAGGGGACCCAAAACGGCTTTTCCATCGCCCAGTACTGTTTAATTGGCTCGACCTGAAAATAGAGATTTCCAGAAGCATGAGAGAGGGGGAAGGCGACATCGATGCCGAGTGATCTAAGGCCGAGTTTGGCTTTATGTCGCCTTGTTCTTGTGCCGTTCATCTTTGGTGTCTCTTGGGCGGACGTCGGTTGTTTTCTTTCTTATGCGGTTGTTGTTTTGTGTTCTAGCTGTTGGGTAGCCATGGAGATGATAATAGGCTTGTGGTACAATGGACGTGAAGGCGAATGAAATGGAGGAGTTGAGAGGAGCAAGCAAATTGAAACGAAAGAGCGCTATGGAGGATTTTCTAGAGTGGATGTTTCTTTATAAAGAGAAGCAACTAATTCATTTCAGAAAGTTAGGGAAAAAGGAGATGATTATTTGTATTCTCTATTTTACCCTTCAAGTTTGACAGAAAAATAGATTGAGGATCATTTCGAGTAAAATTGCATAGTTAAGGATTAAATTGAGCAACTTTGATAGTCGATGATCAAAGTGGTGAAATCTTAATAGTCGAAGGACCAAATTGGGTATTAACTCAGTGGGTGGAATACTGAAATATGATTTTAATACTTGAAGATCACAAGTTTGGTTCTTGCAAATACCTTCTAAGTAGAGTTCATCACACTTGATGTGTTAGATTTATCTCGTAAATATTACTATATTAGATAATGATTTTTGTAAGAGATTGTGGCATTACTCAATGAAAATGAATAAACACTTCAAAGTTTATAAATAATTCTACATCATTGAATGAAGATTAATTATGTAGTGATTTTAGTTGGAGAAAGTAGTTTATTTTTTTTTTTTTAAGTGATCTCAATTTTACCGAACTAATTTTGAACGCCTAGGACCCCGCCCCTAGAGCCACCGCAGAGGTAATCGCGAGTCCTATTCTTCAAGGGATCCAATTCAGATCGCGCAATCAGTCCACCAGTCAGATCTTAGTCTTCATTTGCGCACAAGGATTCCAATCCAAACCTTCTATCATCCTTAGGCTTTGGGCAGGATTCGAACTCACACACTACTACCTCCAGTCATATCTTTAAGTCAGACGACAAACCAATTATTATACTAAGCCCTGAGGGCAACATTATTTAACTTCTCAAGTCACATATTCATACAAAACAATTAGAACCGTATAAGCTACTTTTAATATAATATAGTTTCTAATATACTAATTTTATGCATTAAGAGTAATATCACACACCTTCCTAGGTTTCTCTAGGGTTTTCACGTCGATATCTCAACCTTTACGTACAGAGCAATTCTCCGGTCAATCATATCGGATTTCGTTCCTCGTTCATGCGAAGATGGCAGCGAGTCAGAACGCAGGTGGTGTTGCAGGCTTGACGGCGAGATGGGCTGACCTAGTTTTGGAGGAGGAGGAGGCGGCTTTTATGCCGACGGGCGACGCGGAGGACGGCAGTGGTGGTTCCGACGCCGTGGAGGAGGTCTGGACGGTGGTTGGGCGGTTCCTAACACGGAAGCTGGGTAAACTGGAATTTATGAGCCAGGTCATGGCGTCTGTATGGCAACCGGTCAGTGGGGTTGAAGCTAAGGAGGTGGAGCCTGGCCGATTCCTGTTTATCTTCCATCATGTGGCGGATATGTAGCGTGTTCTGAATGATGGGCCATGGTCCTTTGATAATAGCACTTTGGTATGCAAGCAGGTTCCGGATGGGATATCACCGTGTGATGTTGAACTTGATTCGGTAGATTTATGGATACAGCTGCATGGGTTGCCAAAGGGGTATGCATCTACCGTAATATTAGAACAGGTCGGGAATTTCTTGGGAAAATTTGTCAAGATTGACGATCGTTTTGATAATGCACCGTGGAAGATTTTTCACCGAATTAAGGTTTCGTTGTCTGTTGATAAACCCTTGAGAAGGCGTATGAATTTTATTAAGCAGGATAAGACGAGCTGCTGGGTGAATTTTAAGTATGAACGCCTGCACACATATTGCTATTTTTGTGGCCTTTTGGGTCATTCTTAGAAATTCTGTCGTGGGGCGAGGGATTCGGCACTACCGGTTGAGGAATATTTGTATGGCCCGGAGCTAAAGGCGGGGGGATCTCGTGGTCCTCGACCGGTCGGAGGGAGCTGGTTATTGCCGACCGGTCGGCAGATGGTGGCTAGGCAAATGGCGGAAGTGTGTACGGGTGGTAATCGGTCGCCGGGGGAGGGGAGTCGGACCGGTAACGCCAGGGAGGCGGAGCTGGTGGCGGTGTCCAAACGGCGCCGAGAGATGGAGGACGACGGTAGGCGGGAGGTTGTGGGGGAGGATGTTGTCATGGCAGAGCGGTCAAAAAACTTGCAGCAGGCGGGTTCTGGTTCCCAGACCCACCCGACCCAATGAGTACCCTTAGTTGGAACTGCCGTGGCTTGGGTAATCCACGGACAGTTCGTCAAGTTCTGGACTTTGCGTCCCGTAAGAAACCCGACTTTATTTTTTTGATGAAAACTATGGTCGATCGGATACACACTGAACGTATTCGTGTCCAATTAGGGTTTGATGGTCTTTTTTGTGTGGATAGTAATGGTGTGAAGGGTGGTATAGCTTTGTTGTGGCAGAGGAATAATACAGCTAGTCTACTCAGCTATTCAGATAACCATGTGGATATTGAGGTCAGTATGCATGGATTCCCAAAATGGCGAATGGCTGGTTTTTATGGATTGGCACAGCGAACCAGACGTGGTGAATCATGGGGAATGTTACGGTCTTTGGCTACCAAGTCTAATCTGCCTTGGGTGGTAGTTGGGGATTTTAATGATCTTCTTTTTTAGCACGAGAAACGAGGGGGAAATCCACACCCAGATAGCCTCTTACGCGGTTTTGGGGTAGCTATTGAGAAGTATGGCCTATCCCAGATGGCCATGCAGGGGTATCCGCTTACATGGGAAAGGGGAAAAGGAACAGCTGACTGGATAGAGGAACGATTGGATAAAGTATTGGTCTCGGATGAGTGGCGCGAGATTGTTGCAGGAGCGAGAGTATCTAATTTATTAACTCGCAGGTCTGATCATTCAGCTATCTTTCTAAGCACCCATGACTCCGTAGGGAGGGGTGGGGCTAGTAAGAGGGGCTTCCGTTTTGAGAATGCATGGTTGTATGATGAGGGATGCCGGGGTGTTGTGGAAAAAGCATGCGAAGAAGGAAAGGACCGTGGGCTGCAGAATTGCATAGAGTTCCGTGGATCTCTGCTATCTCGGTGGGGTGGAGACAGGTTTCATAAGTTCAGGGAACAAATTATGAATTTACGAAAGGAGCAGCTGCGCCTGAGAGGAAAAACGGACCCCGTCTCGTTAACTGAGTTCCGGCGTTTGGAGGAACGTTTATGCCGTACTAAGACACAGGAGGATGCCTTCTGGAGACAACGAGCCAAGCAACACTGGCTCAAGGGTGCCGATGCCAATACCAAATTCTTTCACAGGTATGCCTCTCATCGTAGAAAGAAAAATAATGTTGATAAGCTTATGAATGATAATGGGGATTGGGTGGAAGGGAAGCCTATGAGGGGGATTATTTTGCAGTACTTTCAAAATATTTTTGCCTCGGGAAACTCGGAGAATGGGGAAAATTTCTTTAACAACATTACACCGCGTGTCACTCCAGCACAGAATGAATCTCTAATTCGGCATTTCACTATGGATGAGGTAAAAGTTGCTCTTTTTTCTATGTATCCTGATAAGGCACCAGGCCCGGATGGAATGAATCCGGGTTTCTATCAACATTTTTGGGATGTCGTAGGGGGGGATGTTTCATCTTTTATAGTCAATTGTTTGGAAAATTGCTGCTTCCCGGATACTCTAAATGAAACAGATGTGGTGTTGATCCCGAAGAAACAAACCCCGAAAAGAGTATCTGATCTCAGGCCAATTGCGTTAAGCAATGTGATATATAGTGTAATGGCCAAGGTTATGACTAATAGGATGAAACCCTTGATGGATGAGATTATATCGGATTCCCAGAGTGCGTTTATACCCGATAGGCTTATAACTGATAATATATTGATAGCATCGGAGGTTGGGCATTATTTGCACAGAAAACAATGTGGTACTGTTGGCTGGGCTGCCTTAAAATTGGATATGGCAAAGTCATATGACCGTATGGAGTGGTCTTTCTTACATGGGATGCTAGTAGCCATGGGATTTGATAAAAAAATGGGTGGATTTAATTATGTTATGTGTGTCTACTGTATTGTACAGATTTTTGATAAATGGCTCTCGTACTGATTCAGTTACGCCTACTCGTGGTATAAGACAGGGAGACCCATTTTCTCCATATCTGTTTATTATCTGTGCAGAGGGGCTCTCTGTGCTATTGTAGCAGGCACAATCAAATAATAAAATACATGGATTCAGAGTGGCTCGGGGAGCTCCCCCAATATCCCACTTATTTTTCGCGGATGACAGCTTGTTGTTTTTTAAGGCCAATTTGCAGGAAGCGGGGGTGATAAAAGAATGCCTAACTGCATATGAGAATTTATCGGGACAAGCAGTAAACTATCATAAATCTAGTATTTGCTATAGCAAAAGTACTACTGAGGAGAATAGGGACATGGTGGCGCAGGCGCTAGGGGTGGTGCAGGCCCCGAATTTTGGTAAGTACCTTGGACTCCCGTCTTTTATTGGTAGAAATCGAAAGGCAGCCTTCTCTTATATTGAGGAGAAGATCAAACAGAGAGTTGGATCATGGAATAAGAAACTTCTCTCCCAGGCTGGTAAGGAAATATTGTTGAAAAGTGTGGCTCAATCTATGCCCACCTTCTCAAATGAGTGTTTTTTTACTCCCTATGAATGTTGTTTCTTCAATTGAGAGAACCATGAATAGGTATTGGTGGAACTTAGGCACTAATCAGGGGATACATTGGAAGGCATGGGATAGATTATGTATCGCTAAAAAATATGGGGGTTTGGGTTTTAAAGAACTCAGAGCATTTAATTTAGCAATGTTGGGGAAGCAGGCATGTCGATTACTAACAAAGCCAGAATCCCTAGTGGCACGTGTCTATAAGGCCAGATATTATCCGAAAGATACTTTCTCAGAGGCATATCTTGGGAATAATCCAAGTTTTTGTTGGCGAAGTATTATGGCAGCAAAGAGCATGGTTTGTAGTGGTGTGTGGCGGAGGATAGGGAATGGGCAGGATACAAGAATATGGGATCACCCCTGGCTGCAGGATGAGCAGGAACCAATGATCCAAACAGAAATGCCACCACAACTGGCTAATGCACGAGTGGCTGGTTTAATTGATCAGGATACTGGGACATGGGATGCTTCGATTTTATCTGATATTTTTGTGCCAGAGGATCTATCCAGAATAATGAAAATTCCTGTATCACCAGAATATGAAGACACATGGTATTGGCATGATGATCCAAGAGGAATATATTCTGTGAAGAGTGGATATAGATGTATTGTTGGATGATAATACGAGTCCCTCCTTTAATAAATGGCAGGTGCTATGGAAACTCAAAATCCCCCCAAAATGGAAAACCTTTCTATGGAGAGCCTTGAGTGATATTTTCCCCACTACTATGAACCTACTTAACAAGAGAGTTGATATTGAGCCTAATTGTGCTATGTGTGGAATGATACATGAAGATACCATGCATGCGTTAGTCACGTGTGACTATGCCAAGGCAGTATGGGGGCAAGCCAACCCCCCAATCCCTGTTGTTCAGACAAATATTTTTAATGACTGGTTTAATACGATCTTGGATAATTTAGACACTGATGGTCTGGTGTATGCAGCTGCAATCTTATATCATATTTGGAGAGCAAGGAACAATGCAGTTTGGGATGCCTGCATGCCAATGCCGAAAAGAACTCTGATGACGGCTACCACCACGATGCAAGCCTGGCGCGCCGTGCACCATGTAACCGAACACCATGCCGCATCAACACACGCCAATACCGCCACGACCTCCTCTGCCGAATCCCATGTAACGCCTCCGTCGGGGCAGCTCATTCGCAGGTGCTATGTGGATGCGAGTTATCACCACGCCACAAATACGGCCTCGGTAGGTGCAGTTCTTTTGGATGGAAATGGACGATATATCTCCGCCTATGCTTCTTCACTTCCAAGTTGTTTCTCTTCTCTTATGGCGGAAGCATTTGCATGCAAGGAAGCTTTGTCTTGGCTTAAAAATCGTGGTGCGGAAAATTTGGAACTACACACGGACTGTTTTAACGGTCAAGCAATATCTAACTACTACAGTTCGTACCGATTGATCATATGTTGGCTACGCAATAGATGGTTGCAGGAATTTAATTACTTCTTTACATTCTTGTTTAGTTATTTTTGTCCCTAGATCAGAGAATTATATAGCACATGCTTTAGCTACTTCAGTTATTAGTTAGACTACAACTATGTACTGGGATGCACTCCCACCAGCTTCAATTTCGCATTACTTTGAATAAAATTCCACCCTGGCTCCTTTCAAAAAAAAAAAAAAAAAACACACCTTCCTAAATTTCTCCTTTTAATATTTGCTTTGTAGTGTGGCACTATTTGATCGGTTCTTTTTATATTTAATTATTAAATAAGTTTTTTTAAACTCCTGAGATCAATTAATTTTTGAGCACCCAATAAAAATGAATACTTTTATTCTCCATCAAGAAATAAATTTAGAGAAAAAAATAACATTATTCATAAATTAAATGTACAATTTTACAAACATTATACTATAAATAATTTAAATCAAATCTTATTTACTAATAAATCGAATCTTAACTATAATAAAGATATATGGTTGGGAAGTAATTAATGTTACAATTAATTACTAACATTATTATTATTACTAGCTATAAATATAAAATAGCCACAACATTATTTACTATAAAAAAAGCACAACATTTAAAAAATAAAAATAGTTATTTCTCACAATTAATTACCAACATTATTATTATTACTAGCTATAAATATAAAATAGCCACAACATGCTTTACTATAAACAAAAAAAAAAAGGCACAAAATAAATATTTTTTCGGGCCGTGGGTCAATTATTGGACTTCAGAATATAAAAAAAATCATTTGAGCCATAAATAAAAATTTAAATATATATAAATGTATATATCATATGGGTCTTTAATGTAAACTTAGGACTTTTAAAAGAAAAAAAAAATACATTTGAATTATCTCCACAAAAAGTGGTCTTGGACTTATAGAATGACATTTGGGTTTATGGAATGACATGTGTATAAAGAATATATATTATATAATCATATAAAAAAAATGTGTTCAATTAGAGTTTAAATTTACTCATACAAAATTTGAAATTTGTTTTCTAAATGTAATTATTTTAGTTATTATTCGTATTGTTAAAATTATAATATAGATGAAATACAAATAAGATTAAATCAATGTAATTATGTAAATTCTCTGAAAAGTTTATTTGAATATGTACATAATTAGAGATTCTATTAACCATATAAAATTTTAATTTTAATTGTAATTTTTTATTTTATAAAAATAATAAATACTTGACCAATGGAAGTTCAAAAATATTATTATATTAAACCATTTAAAATATTTTATTTTTTCTATTTTTTATTTATTTATAATAACATAATTTTTTCCCCGTGCATCACGCGGGTGAATTACTAGTACAAATTAAATACATATGTCATTACCTTTGCCACAAAATTGCTGTGTTTTATTAGCACATATTTTTCTAGTTATAAACTATTATACTACGCATTTATTCTTCCAAAAGCCTGAACCCTGACCATAAGGGCCTCCCATATCCCGATCCGACAGAGCATTTGGGAGGATGTAAATCATTAGTAATTCAACTGAACATGAATCTTTTGCTCACTGTGCACAAGGAACCCCCGATCCCTGATTATTCTTCTAAATTTTCACCTCTATAACCAATTGAGCTGGCCATGCGGGTATCATAGTACGCATTTATACATTTATCATTCACAATCTGTCACGCTTTGATGATGTGATGACAATTGCATTTTTAAGAAGTTATGGAATGTTTGTGAATATAATTGTGATGTATCTTCTTCTTTTTTTTTTTTTTTTTTTTTTTTTTTTTTTGACAATGAAAATCTGTAATTATTACTTAAAAGTGTGTATTGAGTAAACTTTACTCTTGTAATCTTATATAATAGTTTACAAATTATACAATAATGTGATATTGCCCACACAGGCTTAGCTTACTAGTTCAGTAGGCAGTATTTGGGAGAAGAGACCGATGTTTGAATCTCGACAGTGGCAGTGTGAGATTATGACCAAAGTGAGCAGATCCCTTGTGCGCACTAACATTTGACCCTATCTACTGAGTCACTAAGTACAATAACAGTGTGAGATTATGACCAAAATGAGCAGATCCCTTGTGTGAACTAACATTTGGTCCTACCTATTGAGTCACTAAGTCATACCATTGCGTCACTGTGATTTATATCTTTCAAAATGTTTTGTTAAATTTTTAGAATCGAGATTGTGATTTATATCTTTTCAAATGCTCTTGGGAGTGAGGATTCAATCCTCTGGGCCGGAAATGAAGAAGATTATAATGTGATATTTTATCAAATCAAAAAGTGTTTACTTACCTGTTTAGCGTTTTCTATTCACAAATTACAATACCGTTTCCCATTCAATTCCCCACTTTTGCGGCACATTTCACGTGTAATATCAGGTTAAATTTCTTTATTTTGGACATCATTTATAACGTAACCCAACGCATTAATGGATTAAACTTTTTAATTAAAAAAAGTAAAAGAAAATAAAAAAGAGAAAAGGTTAATTATAGTTAGGCTAATGATAGTACGTACTCCAAGTTTAATCATGGAACGATTTATTAATTAATTAGAAAAAGATACTAAAATCTTGTAAGTAATAATGTTGTATTAAACAAAATATATATATTACAAGTTCAACCACTTACATAATTTATGAAAAGTTACTAATATAATCCACTTACTTTTCATTTTAGAAATATTACATTTGTAAAATTTTCCTTCATCTCCCAAAAGGTTGACTTCTCAACTACAAAGACTCATACACTCCGGTCCGACGAAGCATTTGGTAGGATGTAAATTGCGGTGACTCAAGACTCAGCAGACAGGGCCAAATGTCAATGCACACAAGGGATCTACGTACTTTGAGTATAATCCCTACACTGTCTTCACCGAAGTTCAAACATTGATCTCTTCTCCCAAATACATTTGTAAAATTTTCCTAATTAATAAATTACTATATATATTAGTTGAAATTAAGCAGATAGTAAGCTTATATGTTCTCTATTATTTGAGGCATCGCGTTTAGTTGTTTCAATGGGTTTATTTGTTTGTTATATTAGAAATATTTATTAATTAATATTAAAATTATAATAAAAAATTACATTTTTGTCCCTATAAGAAAATAACAATTTTCATCCTTTAATTATAATATTATAACCTTTTTATCCCCAATTACCCGTAAAGTGACTTTTTAGCCTATTTTATTAAAACTTAAGAACCAAAAAAAAAAAAAAAAAAAATCATTTTACAAAAATTTGAGAAATAAAAAGTGCCCTTAGGGTTGGGAATTCAGCCTTTGGGAACAAGAGAAATAAAAAGTGACTGCGGATATAATTGAGAAGTAAACAATACTATTTCTCTATAATTTAGAGATAAAAAAATTACCATTATTTCATTAGACTCCTTTGTCTCATTTTATCTATTTTACTCATTATTTATTGGTCAAATCAACTCTTTCGTCTTTGTTTATTTTCTTTAGTATTTTTCATTTATTTTTAAATTTGTTTTTGTTTTTTGTTTTGTTTTGTTTTGTTTTGTTTTTTGTTTTTTGTTTTGTTTTGTTTTTTTTTTTGTTTTTGTGTGTGTGTGTGTTTAACAGTAATTTTAGTGTAATATTTAAATATATAAATTTTGTATATTAATTATAAATTTAATATTATAAAAAATTAAATTAAAAATAATTTCAATCAAACCTTGTTAATCAAATTAAATACATAAAAAGGATCGATGGAGTAATATATTGTTTACGTATCGTTTAAAACAATGGAAAAAAAAAGAGCAAATAGTGAATACAATTTTGCATTACAGTTGTTGTATCTGCGACAAATTATTGATCCAATCTCCTATATGGACCATTCCAGTGTGTTGAGGCAAAAAAGCCTGCAAGGATATTATAGATAAAAAATCTTGAGTACAGTGATAAAATTAATTAAAGATATAAAATTAGAAATAGTTAATTAGGTTTATCTCTGGACTATGGTCTGCATCATAGCTGCCACTAAGCAACTCCCTCAATTAATTAATCACCATGTTATCACATGTATGGGGATGGGTCAACTCCAGCTGTTTTAATTTACAGTTAAGACTTGGTGTAGGACATTAATTATATTATGAGTTTTTAGTGGAGTTAATTCTTGTCTTCTTCACAATTTATTATACAGGAATTAATTAAATTGTTTGTGCGAGATTTAGTTGAGTTAATGCTAATTTTAATGTCTTATTGTATTGGTGTTTTCACACGGTCACAACTTTTTGGTTTAAACTTCTAAATCAAAATCAAAATAAAAATAAATAATTAATTAAAATTTAAAAAAAATTAAAATATGATATCATCTATACACATGCATACATGTGTTCATGTATGAAAATTTCACTTTGAATGCATAGAGAATTGCCTTTTTTATTTTACTTTTATTCTTCATTTTTTATTTTATTTTAATGTTCAAAACTCAAAAGTAGGTAAGGAAAGGTAAATTAAATGATTTTTATTATTATTAAAATGTTTGAATTCGATATTGAAGTAGCAAAAGTAGATAAGAAAAATATGATAATTTGAATCAAATCTGATAGTAAAAAGTGTCCAACTAAACACCACATAAGGTGTATCCCTCAAGGCATTAGTCTCGTGTGATTTAGTGGATGGAAAGTCTCACTTAAGATTTGTTTTTAGTGACTTTTAGCAGGAAGGTGGGCTTCGATCCCTGCCATGAATATTCGGGGTTCAGGTTTAGATTCCTTGAGCATAGAAGTGCACAGTTTGAGTTTTGCTCGGTGTGATTTTTTTTTCAAAAGTTATAGTGAAATTATAATTATTTTAATGATCAATATTTTTTTTTTCGCTCATAATAAAAAGATATTAACAGAAGTAATTGATATTTAAAAGGTTTCTCTCTCTAGAATTTTCTCTAGAGTTTCTCCGCCCCTAAACTTAGGGTTTCAATTTGACTTTTCCTTGTCTCCATGGTGTCCCTTTCAACGTTTTCAATTTTTCATGGAGGTAGACGAGCTTGCTGAACGATACACTCAAGTTTGTTTAGAAGAGGTAGACGAATGGATTTTTTTCCATGTATCAGACCATGTTATTTCGGATGGTAACCAAAGCGAGACACATGTAGGCAGGGCACGCCGTGATCATCTTTTGCGACGGAATTCATTCCGTAGTTTGCGCGTATTTCATTTTATGATGAAAATAATCAATCGCGAGCAATGGCTATGAAAAACAGCGACAGAATTTTTCGTTGCAAAGTAGGCGACGGACATCATTTCGTCGCGAGTTTGTCGCAATTTTTGCAACTAAAAAATTTCTTTCTGTTGCCATTCCGTAAAAAAATATTCCGTCGCAAAACTCATATTTCCGTCACAAAACTTATATTCGATCGCATATTTCCGTCCTGAAATTTAACAACGGAAATAGTTTTTGTCGCGATTTCGTCGCTAACCTTTCCGTTGCAAAATTTGTATTTCATCGTAAAAAAAGACAGAACAAATTGTCGTTGTGATTCCATCGCTAACCTCTCCGTTGCGAACTTCATCTTCCGTCACAGGATTCTGTCGTAAGAAAACAACATAACAAATTTCCGTTGCAAAGTTTGTCATCTCTTACAAAATTTCGTCGTCAAATAGTAACGAAACTAATTACTATCATGATTTCATCGCGTTTTAGGCTACGAAAATCTGTCACCATAATGATAACAAATATTCTTTCGCTAAAATTATATTTCGTCGTAATTCTACTAAATAATTATTTTGAAATATTTTGATAATTATTAATATTTTTTTAAATTCTAATATTAGTATTTAAAACGTTAATATGCATCACATTTATAAACATAAACACTATTTTTTTTTTTAAAGTTACTGACTCTATTACATTGTAGTATCTATTCATACATACTTTCTCAACCTATTAAAACTAAAATAAAATATAATTTGTAATATAAAAGTAATACAACTTCATAATTCAAAAAATTGAATGTTGTACTTAATACCAAATCCGTGCGTAAAAAAGAATATAATTATCCATTAAAAAATGAATATCAAGTTTAATCTGGTTACAATGAGAATGATGATGAAATGCCATCTCTTTCACTCTCAAGAGAATCTAATCTTTGATGCATAAGCATAGAAGTTTCAAAACTCTCAATCTCATTTTCCATCTTTGCAGAATTAGCATGGTCCGATGGCTGCAATGTTGACGTTATATTGTATGAGTTTCAGGCACGCGCTTTGCGTGAAACACAAACTCCAAATATGATGTTAATCTTAAAAAATATTTCTTGGGTGGCGTTTCGCTTTGAGAATCTCCAAACAATTGTTTTTGCGGCATCCTAGGTCATACAGGCCAATTTTGGGCCAAGGCTCTTTTGTCACCCTTGTCCCTCGCAGATTATACTTACAGTCTAAGCTTCGAGTTAACCCAAGATGGCAGGGTGGTGGTGGGTGCTCGTTAGCTTATTACAGACATGATGGCAGAGGGACCCTCTGATGTTGATCCCTTTGGTTTAAGCTAGGAGTTTGTTATAGCCCTAGAGAATAATACCATGTTGGTTCCAAAGGTTTGAATCAGAAGTCGTGGGGTGGGGTGAGGGGAGGTGAATAGACTTGTGTAGATTTTTTTTTTTTTTTTGAAAATCTTTACTGTTAGAAATTCTAAGCTTAACAACATGAAATAAAGTTAGAACAACTATTCGTAAAGAATTTTGGCAGCAGAAAAATGAGAAATGTTTTTAAAGATTAACACAATATTAGTCTTACAAATTTTAGTTTTGGTTGGATTATAAATTGAATATAAACACTTGTAAACGCGAGAGAAAGAGAGAGAGAGAGAGATTTATATTGTTTCAGTTAGCAACCGGCCTACTCCACTCTTTTCGAAGAACTCCTTGAAGGATTGCACTAAAATCCTTAGTACAAAGAACAATAGAGCCTTGAACACAAAGCCAACTTCAAGCATCTTAGATTTTTCACAAGTCACCACTTAGCTTGTTACTCATCCTCTTTCTACTTCATCGAGTAGAGATGCAAATTTTAATTTATCAACACATGATTGTTGAACCTACCAACTTGGTCTAGATTTGGCACTTAAATCTTCACTTCTCGTAGGCCAAAGTCTAAGCTTGATATGGAAATTTTTAGCTCTTCTTCTATTCTCTCGCTGGTCAGTTTCTTAGCACTTAAAACGACTTGGATCACTTGATTGAAGGTATTTATAGGACCATTTGAAATAAATTCATTGGACGGAGATAGATTTCAAACGTCTCTTAACCCTTGGGTATTGATTAGTAGATACTGTGAAATGTTACTTTTTGTCAGATTTAATTTTTCAGTCGTTGACACGCTTTTACCTACTGCACTTCACTTTTTTTTTTTTTGCTTTGTACCTTTTGTCTAAGCTCTTGAGGAAAATCCTTCTTGATATGTGTACCTAGGACTCCAATTGCCTTTGTAACACTTTGCATAAAGTTACTGACTTTTAAAGTTTCAAATTGTTCACTCAGAGAATGTCTCAAATAACATATCCGTGAGGTTAACTGATCGTAACGAAATATAGTGGATTGCAGAACAATCAAAAGTAAATTTGTTTTAGATCATTTTTTAGGGATTGGGAGTTGGAGTAAACAAAGGAATCTCTAGGCATGAGAATGAAGTATTTGTTGGAAGGTAAGCAAATATATAGACAATGGCAGGATAATGACGAAAAACAGTGAAATGAAAGTACTGAAATAAAAACAGAGAAATAAAAGCAGGGATTGGAATGAGTATATATTGTTTTTATGTCAGAACAAGGGATTGAGAGTCATGAAACTTCACTTTAGGTTCAAAGACTGCCAACACCGATATGGTATACTAACATGCCACTCTTGTGATCCAATGTTAGGCTGAATCGGAACACATGGCCTGTCCCACTCTTGTGACGCTACCGATCCCCCTCAATAAGCTCAAGCAGTCTTGACCTTCAACATTTCCTACTCTCTCGTAAGTGAACCCGAAGGTTGTGAGATGTGGCTTAACTCGTTAACTCCTTGCTCAAATTGGAATCAAAACAGTGTTAATTCCAGTAATAGATGAGTTCAATCTTCTGAACTTTCGGGTTTCAAACCGTTAGGGTGCAGGTTCACACGAGAGCACACGGACCAGGCAACACGAGAGTACATCTCTCGTGCGCGCTGTGGTGCAACCCGAGAGTGCACCTCTCGTGATCACTGATGCACGAGAATTCTGCTCTTGGTGCACCACAACCTCTCGTGCTCTCTGTAGCACGAGAGTAGCTGCTCTCGGCTTCGGTCGAACCAAGTGACTATATCAGGTCGATACCGAAGTTTGGCATAACTTAGCCCGCAGGTGCCGGCGCACGCGAGCTCGGGCTTGAATCAATATCTCTTCTAATTGGATTTTGATTTACAACCCCCCCCCCCCCCCCCCCCCCCCCGCACGAGAGAGCCTCTATGCTATACAATTCTACAAGCTTCAAAAGAGCTCTTGTATATAAGGGGGGCAAATCTTCTTTCCAAACCAATGTGGGACAAAGTCCACTATTTCCCTTCATTTCCCAACTCAAATGGGTCTACTTTGAGAATCAATATCTCATTCACCCATTATCCGTTTTGAGCGTACAATATATCAATCTCTTCATCTCATTACTAAGAACCCGAATCCACTTTTACCTGACCCAAATCGGAAGTGGACCCCACTGATAATTGTACCACAAAATAGCCACTTAATATTCCATTTTATGCGATTTTAAGCTATTTTTCCAACAATCCCCCACATGAATGAAAATTGATTTTCGGGGTAGTTTTAAAATTGGAACCAACTGTGTTCAATGGTTGATCCCTGCATAGGATAGGTAGGGTCACACCCTTTGAACCTTCCCTCGTGAAGATACATTTACTCTACTGACTGTACGATAGAACGCGATGTCTTTGAACCGGCTGCCGTTTGTGTAGACGATGACATATCTCACACAGGAACCTCCCAACCATGCTTTGTTCTCATGATTGTGCCCATTTTGGTCGTGGGTCACCATTCCTGGTTCTGCAAGAGTTTGTGAAGAATTGTGCCTGTTAAATCTCCTTTGAAGCGACCCTCACTTCTCTCTCACATAGGTGATTCTTTTCCGAGTATCCCGCATACTCACACATGTCAACCGACATTCGAATCACTAAAGCATTTAACATGCTAACCTTGTGCGGGAGCCACTTTTTCTAACGAGGAGTGGTAGGGAATCCGAGACCACCATAGTGACACACTACGTTCTATAATTTAGTTGTCCAATTGAACCTAGGTGCCAGCTAGGTTTAGTGTCCACTATAGAACTTTATACGGCTTTAGACCCATTCCTCGTCTCAACTTCTCCACAGCTACTCTACATAACCCTTTGGTTAGCGGATCTGCTATATTGTCTTTTGACTTTACGTAGTCAATTGAGACAATACCAGTTGTGAGAAGTTGTCTAATGGTATTATGTCTACGACGCACATGTCTAGACTTACCATTATACATATGATTCTGTACTTTTCTAATTGCGGCTTGACTATCACAATGCACACACATTGGAGGTATAGGTCTTTCCCAATTAGGAATATCCTCTAAGAAATGGCGTAGCCATTCAGCCTCTTCGCAACATTTGTCCAAGGCTATCAGCTCAGATTCCATTGTGGATCTAGCTATCACGGTCTGTTTAGAGGATTTCCATGCAACGGCTGCACCGGCTAGTGTAAACACGTAGCCACTCGTGGACTTGGAGTCCTTAATATCAGATATCCAGCTAGCGTCGCTATACCCTTCAAGTACAGCAGGATATCTCCCATAGTGCAGTCCAAGGTCTCGAGTATACCTTAAGTATCTCAGAACCTTCACTATTGCCGTCCAGTGCTTCATGGCACCGGGGTTACTCGTATATCTACTGAGTTTACTAACCGCAAAGGCAATATCCGGCCTAGTACAGCTCATAGATACATCAAACTACCAATAACCCGAGCATATTCTATTTGAGAAATACACTCCCCGTGGTTCTTGGTTAGATGAACGCTTCGATCTAATGGCGTCCTAGTCTTTTGATTGTTATCCTTGTTAAAATTTTCAAGGATTTTATCAATATAATGTGATTGGCTCAACACAAGACCATCAGGTCTTCTAATGATTCTAATCCCGAGGATTAAATCCGCCAAACCCAAAATCTTCATGTCAAATCTCGCATTTAACATGTTTTTGGTAGACTTGATCATCCGATCGTTACTACCAACGATGAGCATATCATCTACGTATAAACAGAGAATGACATAGCCGTCTGACGTTTCTTTAACGTAGACACATTTGTCACTTTCGTTTATTTTAAACCCATTAGTTAACATCGCATGGTCAAACTTCTCGTGTCATTGCTTAGGCGCTTGTTTTAAACCATATAGCGATTTAACCAACTTACACACTTTCCTTTCTTGGCCCGGAACCACGAACCCTTCGGGTTGTTCCATATAGATTTCCTCATCTAATTCGCCATTTAGGAAAGTGGTTTTATCGTCCATTTGATGAACTTCCAAATTCCGCAACGCGGCTATAGCAAGTATCATTCTAATGTAGTTTATTCTCGTCACAGGAGAATACGTGTCGAAGTAATCAAGGCCCTCGCGTTGCCTGTAACCCATGATTACAAGCCTAGCCTTCTACTTCTCGATGGAACCGTCGGGTTTCATCTTCCTTTTAAAGACCCACTTGGATCCTAAGGGTTTACTACCCGGAGGAAGATCAACAAGTTCCCAAGTGTGATTCTGTAAAATAGAATCCACTTCACTTTTAATAGCCTTTTTCCACATTGGTCCTGTGACACCCCAAAAATCCACATTCAATCCATGGATTAATTGAGTAATTAATCCTATTTTATTTGAAGAATTAATTCCTAAAATCCTGATTTTTAATACTCGAGGACTAGTATTTGACTAGTCAACTTCAAAGCTATGTTGTACCTTGAGCTTTGAGGGGAGTTCCCTTGTTCCTTACACTTACTAAAGGTTAGTAAGGGTATCCTTGACTTTTCACCAAGAGTTAGTATTGTAACCTAACCTAGAAGACTTCTTCATTTCATTCCTTACATTTCCTAGAAATTAGCTCTACCTTCTCTCTAGAAAGGTGAGTAGCTTATTCTCCAAGCTAAGTTGAGACCCTTGTCAAGATTCCAAGATTTGCTACCAAGATTCAACCTTTCACCTATTTGGGCATCTAGAAGGGTAAGATCTAAGTCCATCTTGTGTTTTTGGTTTCATCTTAGTTGTCTTTTTCTTAAAGGTAAGATCTTTACGATCTTTTGGTTTAATCTTGAAGTGGGTTTGGAAAGTAAGCCTTGTGGGGAGCTTGTTGAGGTGTAAAGTGAAGTCTTTTGGTCTACAAGAGGTAACCCATGCTCTACAAAACCTATTTTGCTTACCTATATGTGATTTCTTGGATTCTACTTGTGTTTGCTATGAAATGTGAGGGTTTATGCATTTTTCTTGTGATATTGCATATCTAGAGCTTGTGTTTAGGGTTCCTTTGTGCCATTGCTTGGCATTTTCCATGATTCAAGTCATTTTGTTGAATTGGGTGAGATTTGGCATGTTTTGGACTTGAATCCGTGTTTGGAGAAGAAAATCCGCGAAGGGATTTGTTGTGGTACAGAATTGTACCCGCGGGCTGAACGGCGGGCGGGGCACCACCCGCCGGCCTACCCGCGGGTACATGACCTTGTGGGAAGGTGTTCCCGCGGGCGGAACCACGGGTGGGGCACTACCCGTGGGTCCACCCGCGGGTACATGGTTGGTGTTGTGATGGGATTTGTTCCCCGTGATCCGTTTGACTCGGTATTTGATCTTTTGACTTCCTGATGTTCTTTTATGGAACTATTTGAGCGTCTTCTTGATGTTTCGTATGTCTAGAACTATATGGTAGGATTCCATGTAGGTTTTGGTGTCGTGAATCGTGCTAAGTGTTCAACATTGTGTTTCGTTGAACCGAGAGGTGTCTTGTGTGTTCTTCGGAACTACCTTTGGTTTACCCATTTGATAAACATGCTAGTTCGGTGTTTAAATGCTAGCGTGTGTGTTGTTTGTACCTTCCGTTTGGTTGATGATAACTTGTGTTATTCATCGTTGTTGTTGGGGCTGTGACCCATTCCTTGATTGAGTATGGTTTCATATATTCGTTGTGATCCGTTGATTGATTCCTGTTGTGGTGTGATGCGTGTGTGGCTTTACCTGGATTGCACGATTAGTGGTATGGGACACTAGTCACCAAGTTATTGCAGCGGTCCTCGTGGTGGCCGTGACGTGATTATGGAGTTGCGGCCTTTGTCTAAGGTTCACATTTTATGGGGGATAACATGTGTTATCCGGGTATGTGTGCCATGTGTGTATGGTACCTTGTGTACTATGAATTGGTGGTCTCGTTGGTGGTCGTTGGTGGGGGACGACGGTCCCGGGGGAATAAGTTTGGACTTGGTTATACAGGGGTCCTGGAGGTAATGGTTGGAAGAAGATATAAGGTTGGCGGTAGCCATAAGGTTGGAACAGGGCATAAGGGAGGCATATCAACTCGTGATGGGTGATGTCACGAGAGCTTGTGTAGCCGTTGTTGTGAGTTCTCTTTCTTGTGACATGTGTAGTCACAAGGGCATGTGTTGCCATCGGTCTGGTCTTTATCCTTTGTGTTATGGTTAACCTTTGTGGTTTGGGATGTGTTCCCGTGTTATCTTTGAGAGTGATGAGTCTTGTGTTGACTGTTGATCTTGGTTTTTGACTTATATACTTATGTATTCCGTTTCGAAAATGGCTTTACAACTTATATTTTATGTATGTATGATATTTCACATGTATTGGTGGGTTACCAACATTATTCGCTGACCGGGCGTCGTCCCATGTTTATCTTTGTGATCTTTCAGGTGATGTTTAGATGAGCGTGATGTCTAGTGCCTGGTAGCTTAGTGCCTTTCCCTTGTCTTTGGCCTGTAAGCCGTTGTAGTGATAGACTTATGGATTTTGGGATAGTTGTGTACACAATGCAGATTTGATCGCCGTAGAGTTTATCATTGTTGGTAAACGTGGCATAACACCCCTGTTTGGATTTGCTTTTATCCAGTTACCTCTTTATCTTCCGCTGTGCTAGTGTTTTGTTATGTTATCTGCATGTGTTAAGGCTGTTGTTTTAGCTTGTTTTAGAGGGGTGTTATAGGTCCTTCTGTAGAAGTCACGGCTTCTACATATGTTTGAGGCTCGTTCTCTATCAAAAAAGATAAAAAATCGGGTTCATTTTCTAATAAACAAGTTAGAGTACCCGAATCGTACTCTAACAAGTAAGTTACAAAATCAGGACCGAATGATTTTCCAACTCCCGCTTACTGCGTCTCGGCTCGAGCTCGGGTTCTCTCCCGGATTCCCCACTATCATTATTCATAGCTTCGTCAAACGTTCGTTTTGACGTACTCGGTCCCTCGCTAGACCTACAAGGAAATACATTTTAAAAGAAAGATGCATTCCTTGATTCTATTATCGTGTTCTCGTGTACGTCCGGATTATGGGACTCGTGTACTAAGAACCGATAAGCACTACTATTATGTGCATAGCCAATAAAGATACAATCCACCATCTTGAGACCTATCTTTACTTTCTTAGGTGTTGGCACCAAAACTTTGGCAAGACACCCCCACACTTTCAAGTACTGGTAGGAAGGTTTCCTACCGTTCCACAGCTCATAAGGAGTCTTATCGAGCCTTTTGCAGGGTACTTTATTCAAAAGGTAATTGCTTGTCAAAATCGCCTCACCCCAAGCATCTTGAGGTAGGCCCGAACTTATAAGCATCGCATTCATCATATCTTTCAATGTACGATTCTTTTGTTCGGCAACACCGTTCGATTGAGGTGAGTAAGGTGTCGTACGCTCGTGTATTATACCTACACTCGCACAGAAGTCACCAATAGGTGCTTCGTACTCACCACCTCTATCGCTTCTAACTTTCTTAATCTTACGATTAAGTTGGTTTTCAACTTCATTCTTATAAAGAATGAATATTTCCAAGGCTTCGTCTTTGCTTTTAAGCAAATACACATAGCAGTAACGTGTGCTATCGCTGATAAACGTGATAAAATATTTATTACCACCTTTCGTTTGTATCGATCTAAAATCGCACAAATCACTATGGATTAATTCTAGTGGTTCAGTTTCCCTTTTCAACCGATTTGAAAGGTACTTTCGTTAATTTTGCCTCAACACAAATTTCACACTTTTTATTTGTGTTAATTTGAAAATTAGGAATATGGTTCATGTTAATTAATCTACGCATAAAATTAAAATTAACATGACCTAGTCTACCATGCCACAAATTGGAAGACTCAAGCAAGTAAACGGAATTAACTTTGCTCTTATTCATGATAATAGGCATTACATTGAGCTTAAAAAGCCCATCAATTACATAACCTTTGCCTACAAACATTCCTAACTTAGACAAAACAACCTTGTCTGACTCGAACACCATGCGAAAGCCATGCTTGTTCAACAGTGAGCCAGACATCAGATTCTTCCTCAGCTCCGGAACATACAGCACGTTGTTCAACGTCAGTTCCTTCCCGGAAGTCATCTTCAGAACCACCTTGCCCACGCCTTCCACAGCAGACTGAGCAGTGTTTCCCATCCAAACCTTCTCGCCCTCAACGGTCTCAAAGGTATTGAACATCTCTCGGTTTCAACACAAATGCCTTGTTGCACCAGTATCGATGAACCACTCTCGTGGGTTAGAGTCCACGAGGTTCACCTCGGTCACCATAGCCGAAAGGCTAATCTCGACCTCCTTCTGACTACTTTCCTCAACCATGTTGGCTTCAGAACTTTTGTTCTTCTTCTTTGGAACTTTGCATTCAGAGGACTTGTGGCCAGTCTTGCCACAATTGAAGCATTTTCCATGAAATTTCTTCTTGGTAATGCCTCCCTTCGGACCTAGCTTTTGCTTGTCCTTCTTGTTCTTCTTGGAGCTTTTAGCATGCTCCACAACATTGGCCTTAGCGCCAACAGTGATAGGATTTCTCCCATCATTAATCATGTTCCCCTCCTCAATTCGGAGTCGCTGGATCAGGTCCTCCAGGTTCATTTCCTTTCGCTTATGCTTAAGGTAGTTCTTGAAGTCCTTCCACCCTGGAGGCAGCAAGTGGATAACAGATCCTACTAGGAAGGCTTCACTCAACGTCATGCCCTCGTCACGAATTTCATCAAAGATTAGTTGTAAATCTTCAACCTGACTTAGCACGGTCTTGGAATCAACCATTTTGAAGTCAAGGAATCGGCCAACCACAAATTTCTTTGCGCCAGCATCCTCACTTCGATATTTATGATCCAAGGCTTCCCACAATGCTTTCACTGTGCCAATCTTGTGATATAAATTGTATAGCGCATCACATAGTCCGTTTAGGATGTAGTTTCGGCATAGGAAGTCCGAATCCTTCCAATAGCCAACTGCCATCACGGATTGGGCATCCTGTTCTCTTAGTCCGGGAACCTTCTCGATCAAGAACCTCGCCAAGCCAAGAGTTTCTAGGTAGAAAAACATCTTTTGTTGCCACCTCTTGAAGTTCGATCCACTGCCGGTGAACTTCTCCGGTCTTTCGGCCGAACCACTCGGTACCGAAGGTACCCGAGTCATGGGAATATATATCTCGGTGCTCCCACCATCTTGTGAAACAACGTTCACTGGTGTAGCTTGGGAATTAGCAACATTGTTGCCATTCCCACCACTGTTGTTCTCAACAACATTCTCCTCCCCAGGATTAACGACAGGCACACCAAGGTTCTCCATTTCTTCTAGGAAATTAGAGATAAACAACCAACAGGAAACGAGAATAAGGTTTTAAGATTGTTGGGTGATATGGTTGAAAAATCCCAAAATAATAATTCTACAAAAAAATTATTATTATATGGGAAAAATAGAAAACTGGGAAGGAAAAAGGTGGAGTGTTTGGATATAGGTTTAGCACGAGTTCGAACACAAAGTTCTTTTCCTTAAAACCATATTTTCTACCTCCCACAAGTGCTAGGAGCGTTGTAGCCTAGGTTTCCCAGGATAAAACGTGCTACGATTCTTTGTTTAAGCACCTAAACAAAGAACTCAGCAAACAAAGCAAAGCTGGAACACAGATTGGCTAAAGAAGAGAGTAGAAGCAGAGTTTTGAGAGGATAAAGCTACTAGAATTCCTTTGCTTCTCTACTGTGTAAAAAGCTACTGCTCTACCTCTCTTTATATAGGGATGTTGGAGTGATAGCATTCAACATGGCCATTAAATTGGTATTAAAACCAATTGTGTAACACCTGTAACAGCCACCCACTAAGTAGGATTAAACTCAGTTTTAAAATTGGAATTAAAACAGTGTTAATTCCAGTAACAGATGAATTTAATCTTCTAAACTTTTAGGTTTCAGACTGTTGGGGTGCAGGTGCAACCCGAGAGTGCACCTCCCGTGATCACTGATGCACGAGAGTTGTGCTCTCGGAGCACCACAACCTCTCGTGCTCTCTGTAGCACGAGAGTACGTGCTCTCTGTTTCGGTCGAACCAAGTGACTATATCAATTGGAAAATGATACCGAAGTTTAGCATAACTTAGCCCGCAAGGCCAGCCAATTTCCGGACGACATTCGTGCCCGCAGGTGCCGACGCACGGGCTTGAATCAAGCCTTTTCGATCTCTTCTAGTTGGATTTTGATTTGCACCCCCCACCCCCCGCGCGGATAGAACCTCTATGCTATACAATTCTACAAGCTTCAAAAGAGCTCTTGTATATAAGGGGGGCAAATCTTCTTTCCAAACCAATGTGGGACAAAGTCCACTATTTTCCTTCATTTCCCAACTCAAATGGGTCTACTTTGAGAATCAATATCTCATTCACCCATTATCCGTTTTGAGCGTACAATATATCAATCTCTTCGTCTCATTACTAAGAACCCGAATCCACTTTTACCTGACCCAAATCGGAAGTGGACCCCACTGATAATTGTACCACAAAATAGCCACTTAATATGCCATTTTAAGCTATTTTTCCAACAAATTCTTACCTAAGAGAGGGTTTTTATTTGAATATATATATATGTATGTATATATATATATATATATATATATATATATATATATATATATATATATATATATATATATATACACACACACACACATATATATATATATATATATATATATATATATATAAATAGACACTCAAATATTCAGGTGCATATAAATGAGAACGTGTCCCACATATATTCTCCTATTCGTGTGCGGTTCTTTCTCAATCTTGCTTTGCGTTTTTCTTATTCTTCTCTTCTTTTCAATAATAGACTTCAAATGATTTTTTGTGTGTTTTTTAATTCTCGATTGTTTGAGTATAATATTATCTATTTTTGTGATTGATCTGTCTATTTTTCGTGGACAATGTACTGTTGTGCATTGTTGCCACTATAGGTGTGTATTTACATTGTCTATTTTATGCATTTCGAGTTATTTATAGTGGAACAAGGTCCTCCTACAACAAGTTTGAATTTGCATGGTAGGTGACATGCATTTTGAGCTATTTAAAAAAGGAAAAAGGTCCTATTAGAAGTACTGATTGATCATAACCATCTATCAGAATTCATTAATAGTTGAAGATTTTAATAAAAAAAACACGAGGTTAATTTTATAATTATTGCTTTACCTTTGTAATATTGTGTGCACAATTATCTCCGTATGTATGCATTTGGACGAATGGTGGTGTGCATTCTGGGTGATTTAGAGGATGAACAAGGTCTTCATGTAACAAGTGTGAATTGATCATAGGCACCCATCAAGCTCATCAATGGATTAGAGTTTTAGTAAAAAAATACGGTAACAATTTATAATTTTTTTGAACGTTTTAATTTGTAATATTTATAAAACAAACTATGGTATTAAAGTGTGCATTTGTACAGTTAGTGGTGTTCATTTTAGGCTACTGGTATGAATTAAAATTGATAGATGTAGAGAATGAAAAGAAAATTCGGACTCTATCTCTATTTAGACAAGAGAGTGAATTTTTTACCGAACTATTTTGTCCTATAAGCGTGATTTTGAAAATTTTAGCATACTAAAATAGGCAGATTTATTTTATGCCTTTATGCTTGATCATAGATTTGTTAACTCTAATGGTTATGATTTATCTACTATTGAAAATAATGAACCAAAGTCGATTTAATATCGCAAAATAGTATTTATATATATACACATGAAAATATATAAAATATTATTCTGCAGTACGGACGTTGGTTTCTATGGCCCGGATCGCTCTCCAACTTTTGGCTTCTACATGCGCAGCATGGAAGGCGCCTTTGTTGCAGCTGCCAGTGGTCCTCTTTCTTGTCCATATGACCCCCTCTTAGCTAAAGCCATGGCGATACGTGAGGCCCTATTGTGGCTACAAGAACACAAATACCACAATGTTCAGTTTTTTTCGGACTGTGCGGTCCTTGTTTCTAGCTTTCGGGATGCCAGTTCTTTTCGTTCGTATCTTGGTATTGTCTTAGATTCGTGTTTATGTTTAATTAATTCTTTCTCCGCGTGTTCTATTAAGTTTATACGCAGAGACACCAACTTGATAGCTCATGCCTTAGCTAAACATGTAAGTGCGGTCGAAGCACGAACGGTCTGGAGGGATTCCCTACCTCCTTTTATTGTTTCTACTATGAGTTAACGCAATCTGAAGTTTTTGGCTTTCAAATATACATACATACATACATATATATATATATATATATATATATATATATATATATATATATATACACACACACACACAAAGGCACACACACACACACACACACGAAAATACATGTAACACCCTGTGTTACGGCTTTAAATTTGAATTAATTATTTAATTAATTCTGTTAAAGATTAGTTGAAGAAGAATTTAATTAGTCAAGATTACCTAATAAATTGATATGGTCCACAAAGGATCGTGGACCCTCACCCTTAATGAAACCCCAAGCCTGTTAGAATAAGGAAAGAAGGTCCATTATCAATTAGACTTTGATTAGGATCCCCAAATCTATATAAAAGGAATTAGAAAGCCTTGGAACCCTTTCCCTCTCCAATTATTCGAAATCCCCTCTTAGAATTTAGGCAAGGAATCCCTGTCACCAAGCCTAGGGAAGATTTATAGGAAGAGGACCTTGATGAAAGATCCTAGAAGTCGTAGGGAGTTTAAGTAAAGCTACCATGTAACACATGTCTTACATAACCTATTTTCCTTGCTATGTTATGATTTATTGGCTTCCTGGAATAATGATATGTGTTATCTTGTGACCTTGCCTTGATAGAGCCTGTCTTAGGGATTTATAATATGGATTCTTGTTGTTCTTGATATTCTTGTTGGTCTTGTGTGGTTATTGGCAGGTTCTTGTGTTAATACGTATTTAGAGCTTGTCCTTAGGGTTTTTATTATGAATCTTGATGTTCTTGATGTTCTTGGCATCCTTGGGTGGGTTTATGCATGTTCGGGTGTTGTTCAGGGCTTAAAGCTTGTATTAGGGTTCAATTATGTGGTCCGTCGAATCGTTATGTGCATTCAAGTCCTTATTATTGGTGATATGTGTTTGGGCATGTTTGGGACTTGATTTCGGGTGAATTGGGTAAATTTCCGAGTAAAGAACATGCCTTTTGGGAGTTGTTCCAGTGAGTAGTCGGTAGGGGGACGAACCCCCACCTGACCACCCGCCGGGACGTGTGTTGTTTTCCAGCGGGAGGACAGGCGGGTGAACGACCACCCGCTGGAACATGTTGGTTTTGCTGGCGGGTGGTCGGTGGGTTTGATGCACTGCGCATGCTATGAGATTGGTGAAAAAGATATGATTAGTGGTTGGATGCACTGCGCGTGCTTATGTAATGGGGCTGCAACACTTTCGGTGTGTGGTGCTACAGTACCCTTGGTGTGTTATGAGCCGTAGTACTTTTGGTGTGTGGTGCTGCGGTACCAGTGTGTGATTTAAAGGCATCGCGGATGCTATGAGTTCGGCAGTTATGTAGGAGGTCATGTAGGCGGGGAGCATGCGGTGCTCCGGAGGGATAAGGATGTGGGGTGTAGGGTGGCCTGGAGGTATATGTTAGAACTATTATACGGTTGGAGAGGCATAAAGGTTGGAACTTCGTATAAGGTTGGAACATGGACATGTCTTGTTTTGTGCTCTTGTTGCTATCGTTGAGTCTTATTGATTGCCTTGTCTTGTGGTTCCCTAGTTTGCATGCTTGTGTCTTTACGTGCCTTTCCGTGTCAAGTCTGTTGGTGTGCCTTGAGTTATTCCTGACTTGAAAGCTAGAGTTGTCTAGGGCTATATCTATGTATTCCCCAGTCTCAAAATGGTTTTCTTATATCTCTACTTATTGTATTCAACGGGTGGGAGTAGGTTGCTTAGCATTATTCGCTAACGGTTGTTATACTGCATGTTTTTCAGGTACTGAGTAGTTGGCTCGTGAGCGCGCTAGTCGGAGCTGCGGTTCCTAGTTAGATGATAGTTAGCTCTAGTTAGTCAGCCTGTGTGCCATGCTTGTATTTGGATAATGTTTATGATTTACACTCTGTTTAGTTAGTTTTAGGTTGTGCATCTAGGTTCTCAAGCTTAAATGTGGCATAGCACCCCGATACTTATATTGTAGCTTCCACTCTATTTTGGTATTAATGATAGATTCGCCTTTATTTCATAAGATTTAAGGGTTTTAAATTATGCTAAAAATTGGGGGTGTTAGTTACAGCTGGTATCAGAGCTTAAGTTCGACCCTAGGACTATAACATGTCTTGTTTGGGGGGTGTTACAAGGACAATGCCTTTAAGATGTTAAGCTTGAACTCTAGGTGTTTAAGTACTTAGGATAAGGGAATATTAGGACACGCGTTGAGCTTAGCTTGTGAGTTTATTGATTGCTTTCTATTAAAAACCTTCTTGTGATTGCTCTCTGTTTAGCTCTTATTCTTGTAATTAAGACACCAGGTAAGGGTGCATGTTCCTAACCCACATCAATAACCGATGTTAACCTTGTAGAATCTAGAATGACATCACCAAGAAACCGTGCAAGGACCCCTGAGGCACCGACTAACGAACCGTTGGCTCAGAACTTGCATCAGTTAACTCAGATCGCCCATGCACTGGGTGACAACCTCTTTCACAGCATCAACCGTCCGCCACCGAACGGAAACCACGACGTAGCCCGCCAAATGTCAAACCATTGTCCCCCTATCTTCACCGGGGAAGAAGATCTCGCGATACTTGAGAAATGGATCCGAACGTCAAATAAGATCTTTAGGGTAGTGGGCTGCCTGGTGGAGCATCAAGTCGAGTTGGGAACCTTTTACTTTGGGCACGAGGCCGACTTATGGTGGATACATGAGGGTCCGGCCTGTAGGCAAAAACCGAGTTTCAATTGGGAAGCCCTAAAGACCAAGCTGTGAGAACGCTTTTACCCCGCGCACGTTAGAGCAGCTATATACGAAGAATTCCTTCACTTACAACAAGGATTCGCCACAGTGGTAGAGTACCACAAGAGATTCCTGGAACTGGCTCGTTTCGCTCATGCATTGGTCCCTACAGCGGCGACCAAGGTGGAGAAATTCGTTGCGGGACTCAACTTCGAGGCTAGAAAGGCATTAACCGTGAGTAAACCTAGAACCCTCAATGAAGCCTACTCCAAGGCGGCCAAGCTCTATCGGATATAATGCACCCCTCGGAGATTCCCCGAACCAATTAAGAGAAAAGCCGAGGGAAACGTAGTGACCTCCCCAAACAAACCAAAGGTAGCTGGAATTACCCCACCTCAGAATCAGGGCGTGTCAATGGTCCAAGCCGCGGGGGACGGAACCGGAGCTACCTAGGGAAGGATTTTTGCTATGAGTAAAGCCCGAATCGGAGACAGTGATGTGGTGGCCGGGACATTCCTAGTGTATTCCGTGCCCGCCTTTGTTTATTTGACTCGGGAGGCACCAACTCGTTCATAGCAGCTGAGTTTGCAACCCGACTCGGGTTGACCGCGAGCACTAGCGTACAGTTAAGGGTCAAAGTAGCATCCGGAGAGGTGCTGAAATGTGACTGCATGTTCAAAAATGTTATGATCACCATAGGAGGATTGGAGTTCCCTAGTGACTTAATGTAGTTTGGACTAGACAGTATGCAAGTAATTTTGGGGATGGATTGGCTGGGACAATTCAAAGCCCAAATCTTGTGTGGCAAACAGAAAATAATCCTAAGAGGGCCGAAGGGGAAACAGGTATCCTACCGCGGCTCCGTCAAGAGCCCAGAGGTTAAATTAGTGTCCATGATGAAAATGAAGAAATACTTAACTAAGGGAGGTGTGGCCTTCCTGTGCATCGTGGAAGACCTAGACGCCAAGGGTGATGAACAACAATCAATCCCCATAGTGTGCGAGTTCACGGGTGTCTTTCCCGAGGAGATCCCTGGTATGCCCCCACCTAGGGAAGTTGAATTTACAGTGGACTTCCGGGAACCGCCTCTATATCAAAAACCCCTTACAGGCTGGCACCGAAAGAGATGCAGGAATTAAATGCGCAATTACAAGACTTACTAGATAAAGGCTACATCCGCCCTAGTACTTCACCATGGGGAGCACCAGTGCTATTAGTAAAGAAGAAAGATGGGAGCAAGCGGCTTTGTATTGACTATAGGGAGTTAAACCAAGTCACAGTAGAGAACAAATATCCCCTACCCCGAATCGATGATCTATTCGACCAACTCAAGGGAGCGGGTGTATTTTCAAAAATCGACTTGAGGTCCAGGTACCATCAAGTGAAGGTAGCCGACCAGGACATTCTTAAAACGGCTTTTCGAACCCGATACGGCCACTACGAGTTCACAGTAATGCCATTCGGATTGACTAAAACGGCTCCCGCTGTATTCATGGACCTTATGAATCGCGTGTTTCGCCCTTACCTAGATGATTTTGTGATAGTGTTCATCGACGACATCTTGGTCTACTCTCGGACTAATGAGCAACATGAGAAACACATGCGGACTGTGTTGCAAACACTGAGGGCAAAGCAATTGTACGCCAAACTCTCTAAGTGCGAGTTCTGGAAAGACAATGTGGCGTTCTGGGGCCACGTAGTGACCAAGAAAGGAATCATGGTGGATCCGGCAAAAATCCAAGCAGTTAAGGGCTGGCCAATACCAACAACAGTTGCGGAAGTTAGAAGCTTCCTCGGGCTGGTAAGGTACTATCGCAGGTTCATGCCTGATTTTGCTAAAGTGGGCCAGCCCATGATGAGACTCATGAAGAAGGAAATCCCCTTCCAGTGAAACGCGGATTGCAACGTGGCCTTCCAAGAATTAAAGGAAAGGTTGACTACGGCGCCCGTATTAGCACTGCCATCCGGGTTAGGAGGGTTCGAAGTCTACAGTGATGCCTCAAAGAAAGGCTTGGGTTGCGTGTTCATGCAAAATGGTAAGGTGATCGCATATTCATCTAGGCAACTCAAAACCCATGAAGAGAATTACCCCACCCACGACCTGGAATTAACAGCCGTGGTCTTTGCCTTAAAAATTTGGAGACACTATCTGTATAGGGTACAATGGAAAATTTACACGGCCCACAAAAGCCTAAAGTACATCTTCACTCAAAACGACCTAAATATGCGACAAAGGCGGTGATTAGAGCTCATAAAGGACTACTATTTGGACATCCAATACCACGAGGGGAAAGCTAACATGGTGGCGGATACACTAAGCAGAAAATCGAATCATTCCCTTAACACGACGTGGGTATTAGCGGACGAACTATGCAAGGAATTCCAGAAAATGGACCTAGATGTGGTGGAACAAGGACAAGTGGGTAGGGAAATCCGATTACTTAACCTAAGAATCTTGCCCACATTGTTTGAGGAAATTAAGAATGGACAGCTGCAAGATACCGAATTAAATATATATATATATATATATATATATATATATATATATATATATATATATATATATATATATATATATATATATATATATAGACACTCAAATATTCAGGTGCATATAAATGAGAACGTGTCCCACATATATTCTCCTATTCGTGTGTGGTTCTTTCTCAATCTTGCTTTGCGTTTTTCTTATTCTTATCTTCTTTTCAATAATAGACTTAAAATGATTTTTTGTGTGTTTTTTAATTCTCGATTGTTTGAGTATAATATTATCTATTTTTGTGATTGATCTGTCTATTTTTCGTGGACAATGTACTGTTGTGCATTGTTGCCACTATAGGTGTGTGTTTACATTGTCGATTGTATGCATTTCGAGTTATTTATAGTGGAACAAGGTCCTCCTACAACATGTTTGAATTTGCATGGTCGGTGACATGCATTTTGAGTTATTTTAAAAAGGAACAAGGTCCTTTTCGAAGTACGGATTGATCATAACCATCTATCAGAATTCGCTAATAGTTAAAGATTTTAATAAAAAAAAACACGAGGTCAATTTTATAATTATTGCTTTACCTTTGTAATATTGTGTGCACAATGATCTCCGTATGTATGCATTTGGACGAATGGTGTTGTGCATTCTGGGTGATTTAGAGGATGAGCAAGGTCTTTATGTAACAAGTGTGAATTGATCATAGGCACCCATCAAGCTCTTCAAAGGATTAGAGTTTTAGTAAAAAAATACGGTAACAATTTATAATTTTTTTGAACGTTTTAATTTGTAATATTTATAAAACAAACTATGGTATTAAAGTGTGCATTTGTACAGTTAGTGGTGTTCATTTTAGGCTACTGGTATGAATTAAAATTGATAATGTAGAGAATGAAAAGAAATTTCGGACTCTACCTCTATTTAGACAAGAGACTGAATTTTTTACTGAACTATTTTGTCCTATAAGCGTGATTTTTGAAAATTTTAGCATACTAAAATAGGCTATTTTACTTGTATTTAAGCTTATTTTCCTTGTTACGGGAAGAACTATCTGATAAGTGTTAGGAATAAAGTGTAATGGTTTTGATATGCCAAATTTGTATTTGTAGATCCCCAATTTTATTTCTATAGGTCTAGTAGAGTCTTAGACCATGATCAGGAAAATTTTAGTATTAACTATTAAAGTATTAAATAGTTTCTAATTCTCAAGTCTTAAAATTAAAAAATAAATAAATACATTTTAAAAAAATAAAAAATACATGGATGCCTAGCCGCTGATTAATCACCGCCTGAGCGCCTAGCGATTTTTTCAATCATGCTATTAATAGAGGAAGTTCAATTAGCAGCACAAGATGAAGTATTAGAAGACACTCAACACAACAAAACTCTATATAGGCCGACCCAAACCCTAACCCAATGTCGAGGTCAGCATCTTTGCCCTAGATTTGAGTTTCTTCAACATAAAATTATTCAATCGGGTCCAATATATGCATTTATATTAATTAAAAATATAGTTTTAGGACTCTCATAATGTTCTTACGTAGTGTGTCTTTTCAATTAATGATATGTTTAGAATTGACTCGTTGGGCTGGCAAATTATTGTCTGGACCATGGTCCACATAGTGTTATGTGTACCATAACAAAAAGTACATTTTTAATATACTAAATGTACATTATTTTTGTACTGAATGTACATTATATTGTATAATGTATATTCGTTACAAAAATAATGTACATTTTCTGAATACAATGCACATTATTTTTGTACTAAATGTACATTATTTTACAATTACAAAATATGATTCACACAAATTGGGTGGACCATGGTCCAAACAATAATGATTGGGTTGGGCTTCAGTAGGCTGAAAGTGTATATGGATAGATATTACGGATAGTTATGCTGTGCATCCGTATGCACCATGCATGGTGCATACGGATGCCAAAACGACGTCGTTTTATTAAAAAACGTGCGTCTCCCCTTTAAAAAAATTCAGATTCGATTCCCAGCAACAACATTATATTGTTTATTCATTCTGGAATTTTAGTTCATAGATTATGGAATTATAGTTCATTGATTATGGAATTATAGTTCATCGATTATGGAATTGTAGTTCATCGATTCTGAAATTTTAGTTTATAGATTATGGAATTTTAGTTCATTCATTCTGGAATTTTTAGTTCATAGATTATATTATGGAATTATAGTTCATCGATTATGGAATTATAGTTTATCGATTATGGAATTTTAGTTCATATGTTGTTGCTGGGAATTGAACCTGATTTTTTTAAGGGGAGACGCGCGTTTTATTAAAACGACGTCGTTTTTGCATCGTATGCACCATGCATGGTGCATTCGGATGCACAGCATAATTTGCTGCCAGATATTACATGTAACAGGGTCAATAGTAAGAAAAAAAAAGAACAAATGATTTCAAAAGTAAAAACTGACTCATTTGAATTTCATGCTCAGTTCTCTCTCTAGACGAGTAACCCGCCATCCATATGGTTATTATTAAGATTTCATTTAATACCCTTGCCTTAGCTTATGGTGATAATTAATTTCCAAAATTCACTTTGCAAGAATATGAAATAATTTTATTTTTAAAAAGGAAAAATACACTTTTCCCCCTAAATTATATGTTTATAACACATTTTCCCTGTAAATTATTAATGTACCCACATTAGCCGTTTCAATTATTCTAAAGGTGACGGTTTCTCCCCTGATATATTTAATGGACATTTCTACCCTTAAAGTAAACATTTTATTTATTTTTCTTCTCCAACAAGTTATTGTTTATAGAGTTAATTCCAGCATTGATCCTCCGACTATCTTGATTTTCCACAATTGATCATCGACTTTCAATTTAGACAATTTAAACCCTCGACTATCAAAAAGTTTTCAATGTTGGTCCTTCCGTTCCAAAATGGTTAAGTTGACGTCAAAATCAAGGCTAACACCGTCTTTTAACCTCCAAAGCGTATAATACGTTTGTTTCTCCTCCATATACACAATTAAAGTCAATATTCCCACAAACTCATCAATACGACATTCGATGAGAATATAATTGTGTTGTATTCAATAATAATGTCTGAGAGTATAGGGAGCAAATATATAGAGATGCTAGATAGAATCCAGGTCTAACACGAATAATATAGTCCTAGTCCAATATGAATAATAGAGTCCTAATACTCCCCCTCAAGCACAAGTTTGGTCAGCCAAAACATTGAGCTTGGAACGGAGTAAATTAAAACGTACAGACGAAAGAGACTTAGTAAAAATATCCGCTATCTAATCTTTGGTAGAAATAAAATTGACTTGTATTTCCTTCTTTGCTACTTTATCGCGAACAAAGTGGTAGTCGATCTCAATGTGTTTGGTGCGAGCATGAAACACTGGATTAGCACATAGATAAGTAGCACCCAGATTATCACACCAGAGTTTGGGCGCAGAAGGTGGCGCAAACCCGAGTTCCTTCATCAGAGATACGAGCCAAGTAACCTCTGCAGAAACATCAGCGAGTCCTTTGTATTCTGCCTCAGTTGAGGAATGAGCCACAGTACGCTGTTTTCGACAAACCCATGAGACAAGATTGGTCCCGAAAAACACAGCAAAACCATAGGTAGATTTTCGATCATCAGGATTGCCAGCCCAATTGGAATCAGAATAAGCATGAATATCCACAGAGGGAGAGGAAGTAATTTTAAGACCGAGATGTAGTGTCCCATTTACATACCATAACACCCTCTTGAGAGCCGCCCAATCTACAGTGGATGGAGAGTGCATGTGCTGACACAAACGATTGACTGCATAGGAAAGATCAGGACGAGTTACCGTAACATATTGTAGAGCACCTGCAGAGCTGCGATACTGAGTGGGATCAACATATGGCACCGCGGCACCAGTCTCGACATTCGTGGTTGAAACCGGAGTGGCCACGAGCTTGCAATCAACCATTCCTGCCCGTTTTAAAATATCCTTCATGTACCGTTGTTGAGACAGAAGCTGCCACCAGACAACGGAATAGTCTCAATACCCAGGAAAAAAGAGGGCACTTCCATATCACGAACTTTAAATTCAAGAGCTAACTTGTCAATAAGATTAGTCACATGAGCCGAATCAGAACCCATAACCAAAATATCATCCACATAAACCAGAAAATATAGACGAGTATTTCCATGTGAATATATAAATAAAGATATATCAGTCTTAGAAGGAGAGAAACCAATAGAAACCATAAAATCATGCAAACAAGTGAACCAAGCACGGGGAGTTTGCTTAAACCCATACAAAGAACGTTGAAGGAGACAAATGTGCCCGGGCATCGTTTTGTCTTCATAGCCAGGGGGCTGGCGCATATAAACTGTCTCAACGAGATTGCCGTTTAGGAAAACATTGTGTGTGTCTAGCTGTCGAATAGTCCATCCACGAGAAATAGCTAGGGATAAGAGAAGACGTACCGTGGTCGATTTAACAACGGGACTAAAGGTCTCAAAGAAATCCTCACCGACAATCTGATTGAATCCTTTGGCAACTAACCGAGCCTTGTAACGCTCAATCGAACCATCAGCCTTTCTCTTGGTTCTAAACACCTACTTACATCCAACTACATCCATACCTGATTTAAAGGGAACAAGCCTCCATGTATTGTTGTGCACCAAGCCATTAAATTCCAAATCCATTGCATCCCGCCATTCAAGAAATTTAATCGCTTGAGTAAAACATGTAGGCTCAGGAGTAACAGCAGCAGATAAAGAAACATGATCATGTGGTCCCGAACTTCTCGTATTCATTCCATGAGAGCGAACGGGTGAGGGCGCGGGACGAGACCGACCACGAGGCTGGCCTCTTGGCCGAGGAGCCAGCTGGTCCGTGACTGTCCGCTCGGACTCGGTCACGGCTCGGCAGTAGCAGGCTGCTGGCGGTGGTGGTCAGAAGCGGCTATGGGCGTGGCAGGAGGGTCACGAGCCGTGACAATAGTCAGATCACCACCAGAAACAATTGGTGCAACACCCCACGGCTCCGGGCGTGGTTTTGGAACCTGCGAATCCACAGAAGCAACAAAAATAAAGACAGCCTCATCGAATCGCACATGGCGACAGATAAAAACCTTGTTAATGTTAGTGTCTAAACAACGATAGCCACGAAAAGATGGAGGATATCCTAGAAAGACACAAGGGGATGACCGAAACTGTAGTGACGCAGATTTTGAAAGCATAAACATCCAAAAACACGCAGATATGAATAAGATGGAGGAGACCAATGCAAAAGATAATGAGGAGATTTATCAGATAAGACAGGAGTGGCCATTTTATTGATTAGATAAACCGCAGTTTCAAAAGCATAATCCCAAAAACGAGACGGAACAGAGGATTGAGCCATTAATGCTAGTCCCGTTTCAACAACATGCATATGCTTACGTTCTACCCTGCCATTTTTTTCATGAGTATACGCACAAGATTGCCTGTGACGAATACCTAAGGACGCAAGAGTGGGACCAAGCTTTTTATATTCTCCCCTTAAATCAGATTGAAAAGAAATAATCTTGCGAGAAAAGGAACGTTCAACTAGTGACCGAAACTTATCAAATATAGCATACAAATCAGATTTAGCAAGCATATGATAATACCACATATAACGAGTGTAATCATCCACTATTTAAAGCCAGAGACTGAAAGTAATGGCGCAAGGCCTCGAATATCTGAATAAATTAATTCCAAATGATGCGTACTAGTAGTTTCGACACGAGACAAAGGAAAACGAGAAGATTTTCCTAATTGACAAGAAGAACAGACATTGGGAAGATCACTAGAATTAAATGTACCAACAGATTAAGACGCTAAAATTTTACGTAAGACTCGAGAATTAGGATGCCCCAACCGCATGTGCCTAACGTAAGAGGACCGTGCAGCAACAAATGCAGCAGGGAAAGCAGAAGACGCAGGCCATGTGTAGAGACCCCCAGACGCATGTCCCTTAAAAAGAACCTTCTTGGTCAAATTGTCTTTCACAGAGAAACAAAAGGATGAAACTCAAAGAAAACATTATTGTCCTTTGCAAAACGCTGGACAGATAATAGAGAAGAAGAGAGATCGGGGATATGCAAAACATCATGTAACTTAAAAGACATAGAATTAGTAGCTAACGAAGCAGAACCAACATTAACAATAGGCAAACCTGTACCATTGCCGACTCGCAGAGTCTCCGGGCCATCATAACTGGTCGCCAAAGTCATCAAAGAAGAATCAGGCATGACATGATTTGTAGCACTAGTGTCAGGGAACCACTGATGAGGACCGTTGGAATCACCATTATCACCAAAGATGGCCACATTAGCCTGAAAACCCGGAGCCCCTGAATAACGCCGAAAACAGTTGGCTCCCGTGTGACCAAAACATTTACAAATTTGACAAGGATCATCATAACGCCAAAAACAATTGGCTCCCGTGTGACCAAAACGGTTACAAATTTGACACGGATCATCATAACGCCAAAAACAATTGGCTCCCTTGTGGCCGAAACCTTTACAAATTTGACACGGATCATCAATGTCACGTCGTTGACCTAACTGCTTCTCATACGGTGTATCTTGGTTCGATGCCATCGGCTACTGCTACGAAGTGAGGAACATGGATGCTGGAAAAGAAAACCCTAGCTAACTTATACCAGATGAGAAATAATTGTGTTGTATTCAATAATAATGTCTGAGAGTACAGGGAGCGAATATATAGAGATGCTAGATAGAGTCCTAGTCTAACACGAATAATATAGTCCTAGTTTAATATGAATAATAAAGTCCTAATACATTCAACCCAACTTAAGATCGGAATATCGTATTGGGTTCTATTTTTTCCCTCTCTAGAATTTTCCCTCGAATATTTGATTTAAAACCACATCGAATAAGTGATATTTGAATATTCATATTTGTGTATGAAGTTTCCGGTAGGGCATGGAAGTTGAGTATGGCGGAGGGGCGGCGTCACCCCTCCACCAGGGTGGCTGGCGGCCGGTGTCGGTTCGGTCGTAGGGAAACAGAACTTTTTCAGAATCTCCAGATGCCCTGGAATCTGCAGAGAATGTTCCAGAAATGATCTCAACAGTCCAGAATGTCTAGATTTCAGCTACAGAGGTAGAGGAGGTTCGCGATGAGGTCAATGAAGGACGTCGCCTACCTGAATCATTGACGAGATCTTTTGTGGACACAGTGAGGGGAAACAGAGGAGATTGTTCAACAAACGCAAATGAAAATCTGATGAATCAATATCAAACAGCAACAATTGCAGAACTGACGAATCTGAATCGATCAACAGAGTGTGCGATTGAGACAGAGCAATCGATCGCATCGACTAAACAAGGAAGACCCATTGTGAAATTCAAACGTAAATAGTAGAGACAATTAGCAGAGCAAGATGGAAAATTAACCTTGATTGGAAGATTTCTTCACGATCGATTGCCGATTGACGAAGTTAGGTCAAAATTTTGTGGAGATTTGGGAATTTCATCTAAGGTACAGATCGGTCTGCTCAACGCTAAAAACGTATTCCTGCCTTCTTGAAGATGAAGAAGAGCTATCGCTGCTATATATATCTTCTAGACATTTGTTGTCGCTGCTATATCTTCTAGGTCTTCGACTGGTTTGCTGCGTCCTGGAGATTCTAGGGCCTTCTTTTTCGCATTACAATATTTGCAAATACTTTTCCGCATTTATTTTGATTTTCTTCTTTTTCGCATTACAATATTTGCAAATACTTTTTCGCATTTATTTTGATTCTCACATATAAGTATATATGACTGCATTTGATTCAAACTTTCTTTTAAAATTTTATTTTTTATTTTTAAAATAGTCTAAATTCAAAATTTCTTTTAAAATTTTATTTTTTATTTTTAAAATAATATAAATCCAACAATAAATGTATTTTATTTGTTCAGTTCGGAACATTGAACCAGTCGTTTCTGGTCGTGTAATCAGAACCTTTCGATTTGGTTACTGTCGTTAAATTTGAACCAAATTGTGGTTATAATTTGTTGAAGAATAAAAATAAATGAACTAATTATTTTAAGGGTAATATGTCCATTTAACACTAGCAATGGGGTTGCAAAGGAGGAAGGAGTTTTCTGTAGTCACCATCCTCCATGGTTCATCCACCCCAAGAGTTAAAATCTTCAACATACCATGGTAATAGTTCTTATTACAGTATAATTCTGACTTCAAAACCTTGTACATTTTCGACACCGGATCAAAAAAAATCCGGACTGCACCGGAAAACATATTTGTTCACTGGTTCCCTGGCTCTGGGTCGACAAATATTCTAAACGCGATGTGCGGCTCAGGAATTGAAGAATGGAAGAATTTAGAAGTGCACCTGAAAGAGACTGCAGATTTGGGAGGAAGACTGGTGAGAATTTTGAGAATTATCTCTTGTGGGAGAGAAGCTATGCAAGTGACGTCCATCTTCTTCAATTTTTTTGATCTTCCATCTGCAAATTCGATCACTAATTAGGGTTTTGTCACTTAAAAGCTAAGGATTTGCGTTGCGGAAAAAAACCTGCATGCAGTACGTACGTACCTGGACGGTGCTGCAATTGTCGATGTGGGCTACGGCGGCGATGGACTGAATTGGATCTCGAACCCTAGCTAGCACGGTAGTGCATAGATAGATATCAATCTTATATGATCTTATAATGTTTATATATATTAGGATTCTGTATTTTGGGACACCTAATTTATCATTCCTATTCTATTGGAATTCTTTGTATCCTTAAATAATATATATCTTCCATCATGTACTTTGAATTATCATCATAGATTGATCAATAATAAAATTATTTCCAAAATTATTTTTCTCATCATCTGATATACGATTCATGGCTATTGTCGCATGCCAGTGACACCACCTCCTATTATTGCATCAACATCTTCAATGTTGCCTATCCAGTCATAGCACCGGTAAATACCATACAATTAAATAACTCACTATCTGTTCTGTAAGACTTAACTTGTTCCTTTCTCCGCAGTCAATGTCATAGTGGATACGTTGATGGCTTGTTATCATATCTGAGTTCATTTAGTAAGACTTCGGATGAGTGTTATGTTGTAACCATGCTCCGAATGAGAGTTCCGTTATAGCGGTGCTGTGAATGAAAAACCTACGGTGTAGCAAGCAGCAAACGACAATAATTAAGGTGCTTTCTTGGGATGCTGAGAATATGAATAAAGATAAAATTTTGTGGAGATTTGAAAAGCTATACAAAAAAAAAAAAATCTCATTTAGATTATGGTTTTCTCTTAAACTTTTTAGGGAATTTTCATGGGAGGCCTAAATAACACAGTAATATGCCATTTGTTTTTTAAATTAATGATTATTAATTACTCAATTATAAAATTAATTCTTATTATTTACTAAATTAATAGTTAATTCATGCCAGATTTATATGCCCATCCAGCCATATATATACATTCTGCCAGGAGAAATACAATCTGCTCAGAAATTAATACTTGAGCATGGAAAACTCAGAAATATATACGCTGAATTTTTGCAAATTCTGAGATGACAAAGGGAAAGACTAGTAAAGATGCAGGGAAACACAATCATCAAAACATTTCTTTTGAAGATTTATACAAAGACAGCCATATACATTCAACAAGGCTACACATAGGACTATTCCAACAAGCTAAGGTATACATTCAGGCACAAATTTGCTTTTGTTCAGCGAGAGGTAATACAAGACACCAGCCATGGCCATAATCCACTGTTGGCATCCTAACTTCCATAGAAGCTAAGGAGTTACAAGGTCCTGGGTACCTGGAATCATAACTCCTGCAAAAACTCTCAGAACGTTTGAAGCATCGATTTGCATGCCTACAATGAACTTGTGAACACCTTTTGGTGCTGGAGGGATCCCTGCAATCTTAAAGTAACCTAGGAGGTGATTCTTTTCCACTGTTGTCTCATCTCCTTCGTAGACGATGATTTGTGCTTCAATTTGGTTATCTTGAACAGTAGTGAATATATGTCCCTTCCTTGCTCGTGTTACAATGAATTATGGGTACGAATTTGTTACCATCAACTCGAATGCCAATGCTCAGAGGAGTTACCTGAATGGTCGTTAACAATGGCAGATTCAGTGTTCCTGAAGCCACTACTGCTCCTTCCCGTGCTGTTCCAAGTACAGGAGCCTCGAATGGATTCATTTCAGAATATAGCGAATCTTTTTTGCATATATATTTTGCGATATCACGAATCTTTTGAAAGTTTGAACAACCCCCGACGAGTATAACATCATGCACACGTTCCACGTCTATCTTGGCACTGCTTAAGCATTGCTTTTTGCGATATCACGAATCTTTTGAAAGTTTGAACAACCCCCGACGAGTATAACATCATGCACACGTTCCACGTCTATCTTGGCACTGCTTAAGCATTGCTTTATAAGAGACTCACACTTCTCAAAGATTCACTTCCTCAAACTCTTTGCGGGTTGTCCCATTTCCTATGTTGACATCAATTGAAACACTGGGTTGCACGGAAAGTTTGTGGATTGCGTCCTGGGTGGCAACTCGAAGCAGTCTCATTCTCTTTATTTCTTCAATTTCATGGCTCGAGAAGAATTATCCATATTGGGTAAGAGATGATGCATCATATTCTGAAGTAAGTCTCACCTCCTAAAGTGCTTCCCGCCAATGCCATTATCTGAGAAACTCCATTCTCTGCCACCGTAATAGCTACATCGCAGTAGCCAGCACCATGGTTGCAGTAGGCGCTGGGCGCTAGTCGGGCGCCCGGGCAGCGCCTAGCGCCTAAGCGGCCTAGTCGGCGCCTAGGCGGAATCTAGGCGGCGCTAGGCAGTCGCGGAAAAAACAGTAGCAGACTTGCAATTTGACAATTTTAATGAGGCTGTTTTCAGTATTCAATCAAATAACACATCCAAATAAATGACATAATGACAATTCATAAGTCATAACATCAAAAGAATATTTTTTTTTTTAAATAAAAAACTCAAATGAAATATCCAAATATTTCAATCATCCAAAGATTGAAAGTATCAAACTAGTCTACGAGTGTATATATGTCATATTATATGTATATGTCATATAAATGGAAAAAATTAGCAAGGTCGAGTCGGTCGGGTTAACTCGACTAACTCGACAGAAATTGACGAGTTAACTCGGCGTAATCGGTCGAGTTAGGCGCTAGGCGGCTGAATTAGGCGCTAGGCGGGCGCCTAGGCGGCCGGTCTCTTAGGCGGGAGCCTAGGGCGGAAATCGCCACGGCCTATGGGCGCCTAGCGCCTAGGCGCCGATTACTCGGTGCCTAGGCGGGATTTTTACAACCCTGGCCCAGCACCCATATTGAATATAAGTGCGAACTTTTCACTTTTGCTTCCAGTCTGTAGTTGCTGTTCTGCATATGGCAGAGCAACTGTAGTGGGTTCGGGCATAAATCTTAGAACATTTAGTCCAGCCATGGCACAGGCTCATTCAATGCAGGTCAGTTGTAATCGGCTAAATGATACTGGGATGGTCAACACATCATTCCTTACCCGTCGTTCCAGTCGACTTTCTGCCATGGCACTCAGTTCAACCAGAACCGTTGAAAAAAATTCTTCAGGAGTAGTGGACTTCCACGTATTGTTCACTAACATAACAATAAAGGGTCTGTCACCAATATCCAGAGTCTGCACAAAAAACAGGAAGGATTTTGTATGAATGAACAACGGGATCAGTATCAACTCTTCCAATGAGGCGTTACAAATTGAAAACCGCAGCTCCCCACAACTTTCCATACTCATTGCTAACACCATCAGCAGGGACCTCATCCTGGAAGGTCACATAAGACTTCAATAACTTCTGATTTCGAGTTTTCCCCACGAGTTCCACCTGAGAGCCATTCCATACTGCAACACTGCATTGAGATGTCCCGATGTCAATGGCAATTGCAATATCCTTTCCGGTTGTTTCACTATCAGATGCAACCGTATATATATGTACATTAAGAGAAAGTTAACATGCAGGATTAGCTCTACAGGTCACAAGATATACGCATCTAACAAATATTTTAGGAGAGAGAAATTTAATAAGCAACTTTATAAAATATTTATGCAAAGAAATATATTTTATATATCAAAAAAAAATGTGGATACAGATTTAAATATATCGCAGCAAACACATCATGACTCAAGTATAATCCTCAATCATGAAACCCATTTAAATAACATTAATAGAAAGATGATTTTTTTTTTAAAGTTCAGTTCATGTACACAAACTGTTTGCTTATTATCACACAAATTATCAAGGCATATACACATCAAAACAATTAAATGTGCATACTTATTTCATTCTAAATAACAAATATTCAACATCAAGTCTTATATAAATCTAAGCTCGAAATCTAAGTTTAAGTTTATTTCTAAACTCATACCTAAGCTCATGAGCTACGCTTTATATAAGTCTTCATGTAAGTACAGACATTTCATAAAAGAGAGATTATTAAATACATGCTCAAATTTTTATTTATTATTATTATTTTATTTATTTATTTATTTATTTATTTATTTATTTTAAAAGTATGTAGTCTAAAGATTGTGACAAAGTGTAGGCAAAATATTGTAACTAGTAAGCAACGAAGATCACATGAAACAATTAGCACATTCGAAGATAAAATCAAATTAAGGATGCTTAGCTCAATTCAATCATGCCCATCTCATGTCTTAGAGTAGCAAATCTTGTCTCACACAAGGGCTTGGTGAGAATGTCAACTATTTGATTTTCTGTAGGGATGTACTCAATTTTTAAATCCTTCCTTTCGTCATGATCCCTAATAAAATGATGTCGGATGTCAATATGTTTGGTTATGGAGTGAAGCAATGGATTTTGGGTGATCGCAATGGCACTAATATTGTCACAGAAAATACTAATGTCCCCGCATTTTATTCCATAATCCATCAATTGTTGCTTCATCCATAATATTTGTGCACAGTAGCTTCCTGCAGCAATGTATTCAGCCTCGGAAGTACTGGTTGCTATGTATTCGGCCCCCTAAGAACTGGCATGTCCCGGAGGTGCTTTTTCTATCTATTTTGCATCCTGCAAAATCAGAATCTGAGAAACCCGTCAGAGTAAAGTTACCTTCTTTGGGATACCATAATCCCACATTAATTGTTCCTTTTAGGTATCTGATGATCTTTTTGACAGCAAGAAGGTGACTTTCTTTGGATTTCGACTGGAATCTAGTGAGTAAGAAATGTCAGGTCTGCTCGCAGTAAGGTATAGTAGAGATCCAATCATCTCTCGATACTTTGTTTGGTCAACATCTTTGCCTTCGTCATCTTTATCTATTATTAATGATGTGCTCATTGGGATCTTGACTGAGCTTTTTCCTTCTTGGCCAAATTTCTTGATCAAGTCTTTGGTGTACTTGGTTTGATTGATGAATATTCCTTCCTTTAGTTGTTTGACTTGTAGTCCCAAGAAGTAATTTATCTCACCCATCATGCTCATTTCAAACCTATTTTGCATGAGCTTTGAAAACTTTTCACACAAAGAATTATTAGTACTTCCAAAAATGATATCATCAACATAAATTTGTACTAATAAAATGTGATCACCTTCTTGAATTCTAAAAAGAGTTTTATCAACAAGTCCTTTGGTGAAACCACAACTGATTAAGAACATTGATAGGGTATCATACCAAGCTCTAGGTGTTTGTTTTAGCCCATATAATGCCTTCTTTAGTTTATATACCTTATCAAAATTACTTTACTTTGAAACCAGGTGGTTGTTCAACATATACTTCTTCTTCAAGTAGGCCGTTTAGGAATGCACTTTTTACGTCTATTTGATAGACCGTAAAACTCTTGTAGGCTGCGAAGGCTAGAAATATTCTGATTGCTTCAAGTCTAGCAACTGGGGCAAATGTATCATCAAAATCTATTCCTTCTTCTTGTGAATAGCCTTTGCGACTAGCCTTGCTTTATTCCTAACAATGATGCCATCTTCATTTGCTTTATTTCTAAAGACCCATTTTGTTCCAATCACGTTGTGATTAAGTGGTCTTGGAACAAGCTCCCAGACATCATTTCGTTTGAACTGATTTAGCTCTTCTTGCATAGCTTCAATCCAACTTGGATCATTGAAAGCTTCATCTATTTCCTATGGTTCAACCTGTGACAAGAAACAAGAAAATAAAGTTTCTCTTATTGATGATCTAGTTCTCACGCCGTCATGAATATTTCCAATGATTTGATCTTGTGGATGATCTTTGAGCCACTTCAAATCGGGTTGAAAATTGCTTTGAGAAGTGGAGGGGTGAGTGCGTTCATTTTCGTGTGAAGGTGAAGGATTTGAATTTGTGGTGCGGTCCATTTGTTGGTCCTCATCATTATTTCCAACTCCAACCCCAACACACTCTCTTACTTCCACTCCATCATCTACTCCATTTTCCTCAGAATTTTCTCTTCGAGTTTCGCCATTTTGCTCTATTCCGGAGTAGTTTTCTATTCCGGAGTAGTTTAGATCACTAAATCCCTGCAAAATATCTTCAGAAATTTTGTTAGTATTGTCTAAATGTTCAGGAACGGTTTTACCAATTTTTGAACTTTCAGCATCATTTCTTTTTGAAGATTCATCAAATACGACATGAATGGATTCTTTAACCACCATTGTTGATTTGTTCAATATTCTAAATGCTTTACTAGTGGAAGAGTATCCTAAGAATATTGCTTCATCTGCACATTCATCAAATGTTTTTAGATAGCTTTTGCCATTATTAAGAACAAAACATTTGCAACCAAATGAATGAAAATAACTAAGGTTGGGTTTTCTCCCTTTCCACAATTCATAAGGTGTCTTGTCGTGCAGTTGGTGAATCAAACTTCTATTTTGGGTGCAGCAAGCAGTATTGATTGCTTCGGCCCAAAAACGTTTAGGTAACTCAGCCGCGGCTATCATTACGCGTGCGGCCTCTTCAAGCGTACGATTCCTCCTTTCTGCAACTCCATTTTGTTGTGGAGTTCTTGCAGCCGATAGTTGATGCAAAATTCCTTGAGCATTGCAAAATTTTGAATCATGATGTTCACGAACTCAGTACCTCTATCAGTACGAATTTTGACAATGTTGACTTCCTTTTCTTTTTTGAGTTGTTTGAGTAGTTCTGGTAGTTTCTTCTCAACTTCATTCTTTTTGTTGAGAAATAGTGTCTAAGCGTACCTGGAAAAGTCATCAACAATAACAAGAGTATATTTCTTACCACTCATACTTACTGGATCTACAGGACAAAAAAGATCCATATGTAGTAGACTGAGAGGTCTTTGACTTGACTCGTGTGTTTTTGCCTTGAAGGATGATTTGATTTGCTTCCCCTTTTGACATGCATCACAAATTTGATCCTTTTTGTAGGTGATGTTGGATAGTCCTCTGACTAGATCTTTCATCACAAGTTTGTTAATGGTTTTGAAGTTGAGGTGACTCAGCTTCTTGTGCCATTCCCAACTTACATTGCTTGAGTTGTTTGCTACAAGACACACCGAGTCTTTGGTTGAGTTCCAGTTTACAATGTACATGTTTTTTTTTTTCTGATTCCTTTGAGCACAATCTCTCCAGTGGATTCATTTTTTACTTGACATCTGTTCTTGAAAAATTCTACAAGATAACCTTTGTCGCAAAACTGATTAGTACTTAGCAAATTAAATTTTAAACCTTCAACAAAGGATACATCATCTATTTTTAGACCGTTGCGAGATACCTTACCAACACCTTTGGTTGTGCCATATCGATCATTTCCACCAAATATAACTTTTGGTCCTTCGATATTTTTAAAATTCAAAGACTAGATTTATTTCCAATCATATAACGAGAGCATCCACTGTCGAAGTGCCAAATTTCCTGTAAATATATTACTCATTTTTAGGTACCCAACATGATTTGGGTCCTTGGTTGTTAGTCATTTTTGGTACCCAAATCCACCTACTGCTCACTGATCCAAGGTTAGGTGATTTGTAACCATTAAACACTTTATAATAATAGCTAATTTTTTAAAACATTTTTGGTGCCGGGTTTTGAAAATTGACTCTATTTTTTGGCACTTGGGAAGAAGATCGTTTGAGCTTACGAAAGGCATTGAACCTAGACTTGGTCCATGGTTTAATTTCATCAAACCAATCTTGCTCAGAGGGATAAAGTCTCCCCACCCCAATCCTTGGAAATCTTTCCATTTTCCTATGAGGACTTTGTGCACTTAACTCATTGGTATATCTCCTGTGAGAAACAAACTTTTGCCTATTATATAACTGCTTTGGTGAAATATTTCGGTTATGAGGCTTCGGCCTTGCAGTACTATTTTTGGCATTAGTTTGATAACCGATTCCTTGTTTTATTGTGTTATCTTGACCTTCTACAAATTTTACTACATGGACTTTATTTGTTAAAGCAGTAGTAGAATTGGTCAATTTCTCGGAGGTTTGCGAACACGACGAATCGTAGCCAAGTCCGGCTTTGTCTCTTGGGGTTTTTTGCATATTTACCATTTTATCCATTATTTTGGATGAATGAGTAAATGTTGCTATAACCTCTCTTAGATTGTGTTCACAAACTTCCCTTGATTTAATCTCTTCTTGAAGACGAATAATTTCAGCCTTCACATCTTTCACTTCACATAGAGCATTTTGTAATTTTTCATTCATTTCATCTTTTTCGAAAATTAAGAGATTATTGCGCTCTTTGAGTTGAAAGTGAGCATTCATCATGGTTTGACAGTCTTTCATTAAATGAAAGATAGACTCTTTAGAAAATGATGAATTTACAGAGTCAAAGGATTTTGAAGTTACCTCATCATCGTCTGTTTCATACGGCATAAGACACATGTCTTGGTGGGATGATTCACTTGAAACACTTATGCAAAATAATGCATTATTATCCTTCGAGGTGTCACTTTCATCACTAGAAGATTCTTCAGTCTCGCTTGTCTCCAGAGGATCACTGATTAGAGCTTTCCTTTTGTCGTTTCTGAATTTTCTTTCTTTGACTTTGGTTTCTTCCTGCAAAGTGTCAGTTTGATTTTTGCTTACCTTGGGGTATGGACATTCAACCATAAAATGTCCAGGCTTTATGCAGTTGTAGCACAAATTTGAATTGCCCTCCGTGGAATCCCTTATATGCCTTCAAGATGTGCTTGCCTTAGGAAAATTCTTGTGATTATTTTTCCTCATAAATTTCTTAAATTTCCTAACAAACAAGGCAAAGTTTTCGTCAGAAAATAAATCACTATTTTCTACGGATCTTGAGGAAGACGGTTGCTCAACTATGAGTGCATTGTTCTTTTATTCACGATCTTCCTCCATCCTCGACCTCATCTCAAACTCATAAGCCTTTAGATCACTAAAAAGCTTATCAGTTGATAAAGTCTTTAGATCTCTATGATCACGCATGGCCGTAACTTTCATGTCCCAACTAGACGGTACACCACGTAGGATTTTGAGCGAAATTTCTTTTTGATTAATGTCTTTTCCAAGATCATTAATCTCTCCCAAGATTTTAGCAAATCTTGTTTCCATGTCGGTGATATTTTCTCCACTTAGCATTTTGAAATCCTCAAATTTCTTCAATGGTATGGTGAGTTTATTAACCTTTTCCTATTCATCTCCTTCACCGATCTGAATAAGTGTTTCCCAAAACTCTTTTGCTAATTGGCATTTTCGGACTTTTGGGAATATCGTATCATCGATAGCTTTGAACAAAATATCCTTGGCAATATTATCCAAGTTATTTCGTGTTCTATCTTCCCGAGTCCATTCCACCTTAGGCTTTGGAACGTACTGTGCAGTACCACTAGTTTGTACGGGAAGTAGTGTTCACTTGCAAGATTTCAATAGGACCATTAGTGATTACTTCTCACATCTCATCGTGTAGTGCGGATAAATGTACCTGCATGCGAATTTTCCAATCATCAAATTTTTCTAGAGAAAATAATAAATTTTGGGCAAGAGCCATATCTCTCTTTATCATTTTGATTTTTGAGATCTGTCTAGCAGTCAAGATTGACTCAAATAGACAACTGTTCTGATACCAATTATTGGTCCCGATAGGGTGGTAAAAATTCTAGAGGGGGGTGAATAGACTTTTTAAACTTTTTACAATAAATAACACTTTGATAATTTCAACTCCAAGTAACAAGTAAATAACAAGATATTTAACTTGGATGCACAGCGGAATAATTTAGCAATAAAGTGTTCCGTAAAACAGAGAGATATATCACATGCAATACGATGGATATGCTTGAAATGGCTGCACATGTACGTGTAATACACCAAATGTAGATTGTGAAAATATAGTAACAATTAAAAAGGGTTAGTTCAACAATAATAAAAGGGATAATAAATAAGCACAGTAAATAAATGAGAGCAGTAAGTAAAATGCACGAGGGAATTTATAGTGGTTCGGAGGTGATGTAATCCTCCTAGTCCACTCTTCTCCTTTCACTCCAAGGAGGAAATTCACTATCTCGTTCACCCAGATACAAATAGTGAATCAAATGCTACCCAAGCACTTCCCCGAGTGTCTTGCACACAACTACAGTCAAACCCGAGTATATTGCACAAAGCTATACTCCTACACCAACTAAATGTCTTGCACAAAGCTACACTTAGCAACCACGAGTGTCTCGTACAAAGCTACACTCAACAGGGTTTTAACACTCCTTGCTACTCTCCCTCTTTCTACACACAGTAGAGTAGTGTTGTACAAAGAACACAAATTTTCTCTTCTGGACTTGAAGAGTTCTATGTGAGTAGCTCAAATATGAATATATGGAATGAAGCTATCTGCTTATAAAATGCTCTCTTCTTGTTGTGTATTCTGTGTGTCCTCAAGTCTTCAAGAATGCCAATATTTATAGTTGAGAGATTTTGATGTTTCCAGTTGTAGATATGCAAATTCAAATTTTGAAATCTTGTACTAGGATTTTGCCGCTTAGAAATGTTGAAAAAATAATTTCAACTTTCATCAGATGTCAGGATGATTTTTGACTTTGTGAGATTTCTCTGATCTTTGCAAGTAATCCCCAGACTTTGTAATGGGTCTCCATACTTTGTAATTAAAACTTGTCAGAGATTTTTCTTGATCTTCCTTGGCTGAAGACCTTGGCTTGTCTCAATAATCCTTAGCTCATGAATTAATTCCTTGGCTCATCTTGGATTAAATATCTTTTTTGCTCTTCTTAGAATATGACCGTAGCTCATCTCATTGATAAATAGAGAGCGTAGCTCCTTTCTTCAAATGTCTCTGATGAGTTTTGATCCCTGGTTCTTCTTCACTATCAACCGTGACTCCTTCCTTTTAATAAATTTAGAGCGTGGCTCATTCCTTTATTAAATTTCGAGCGTGGGTCTTATTTAATAAATTAGAGTGTGGCTCATTCTTTAACAAATAAACATCGTAGCTCATCTCCATGAATTAATTTGGGACCGTAGCTCATAATAAGACCACTCTTCTTTAATTAAATTGAGACCATAGCTCAATTTAATTATTTAAGGAATTCCATTTTCTTAGCTGATTCCTTTTTTTTTTTTTTTTTTTTGAAACAAAACAAACAACTTCATTCCTGGTTTAAAACGTTGGAAATACAAGCAGGTGGTGTTAACGACCACGAGCCTGAGACAGCCGATGAACCAGTCGCCCTTGCTAACACGTGGGCTACTCGATTCGCTGATCTCTTGATATGGCGAACTGATACGTTCCCAATATCCCTAGCAATCAAATGACACTGCTTAGCAACCGTGCCTACATAAGAGAAATCTACCAAACGAGAATTGAAAGCAGTACAGAAATTTAAACAATCTGACTCAATGATTAAATTATTCTGTCCTAAATCCTTTAACCATGTGAGTGCCTCCTTGACCGCGATAGCTTCAGCCATAAGCGGGTCCTTATCACATTCGATTCGTCCGGCACGAGCTGCCACGAAACGTCCATCACAGCCACGAAGAACTGCTCCGTAACCCACTCCATCCATGAAAATTGCCGCGTCCACGTTACACTTGACGTGATTAGCAGGTGGTGCATTCCAGTTTACTGTTGGAATCCTTGTCGATTCCCCCTGTCTATATTTCATGAAAGCGTTCTTCCAAACCTGTTGGAGGGTCATTACCTGTATCTGCATCGCATCTATATTGCATGCCATATTACGCCAAACTTTATCATTACACGCAGTCCACACCGCCCAGAAAATAGCAGCGAGCCGCATAGCCTGATCTGTATTTCCGGATTCCAATATGTTATGCATGAAAACTGGTATGGATTGGCCTTGTAGAATATCTACTGCACCCCATAACCTTCTTGCCACCCTGCATTCGCACATAAGATGTTCAATTGTTTCTGCGGAATCTTCGCAAATTGCACATCCCCCGCCAATCCAAATCTGCTTCATCTTCAGATTCTCCTTCACTGGCAACACCCCTCGCACGCACCTCCACAATAAATTACCGACTTTGGGCGGAACCGGTAGGCGCCACAGAATTTTCCAAGCCGAGAAGCCCGGCACGCAATCGTTACTGTCTGTCGTATCAGTGAGCAGCCGATATCCTTGTCTAACTGTGTATAACCCCCGAAGGTCGCCTTGCCATCTCCACGTATCACCAAGTTGTGCACAAACTGGCGTCGCAAGAATCCTAACAGCATCGCCTTCATAAAAAATGTCTCTTATTAGCTCCACATCCCAGTCGCCCTGTGCCGTTAGCAATCTACTCACCGTTGCTTCTTCATACCCCGCCATACAAGGTGTATCTAGACTCGGTTTTTCAGAACTTGCCAACCACGGCCAGCTCCAAATTTTTGTTTCCATACCATTCCCTATCCGTCTTGCTACTCCAAGCCAAAGCACTTGTTGTCCTGCTAGAATACTGCGCCAAATGAAGCTTGGATTACTACCCAGACTCGCGTCAATAAAGTCACAAGTAGGGTAATATTTAGCTTTCAATAACTTACTAACTAACGATTCTGGTTTCACCATCAACCGCCAGCCCTGTTTGGCAAGCAGAGCAATGTTAAAATCATGCAGTTTTTTGAATCCAAAGCCGCCTCGTACTTTCGGAGCACACAAACGGGTCCAACTTAGCCAATGTATCCCCCTACTGTTCGTGCTACCTCCACCCCACCAATATCTGTTAAACAACTTTTCTATAGCGTCACACACACTCAAAGGCAATAAGAAAACCGACATTGTAAATATCAGAGAGCCTGCGCAATGCTCTTAAGCATAACTTCCTTACCAGCTTTTGACAAAAACTTTTGATGCCAAGCCCCCATTCATTCCCAGACCTTTTCTTAGCTGATTCCTTAAATAATCACCGAGGCTGATTTCCGTGAAGGCTGATTTCCTTGAATTAATTCCAACCGTAACTCCTCTTTTTCAAAATAGGTAATGTGCCTGGCCAATTGAATTGTGGCTGATAAATAATAATCCATCCATAGCTCTTCTTCTTCTTCCTTGATTTTCTTCTTCATGAATTTCCTGGACTTAATATTTCTTGTTCTTCCTCAAAATAAAATTACACAAAATTCAAACAAAAATGGGGGTCTAAAACTTTTATCCTAAAGATACAATTTGGCTCATCAAAATCTAATTATAATTTATTCCTAACATAGGATTATGTTACCAAGCATCTTCTCCTCAATTTCTTTTTGTTGAAACCCATTCACAGTAGGCTAGAGGTCCTGCTTTTTAATCAGGTAACCACACACACAAAAAATCACAATAAATTGATGAAAACAACCAATCCAACATCCAGAATGCAACACTTTGATCTCAGGGTATTCAAAGAAAAAATGTCAAAATCAAATAACATCTACCCCAAATATACATACATTTACACCAGTAACTAAACATACATTTGGACACACTGTAACAACATATCCTGATATACAAATCCCTAACAAATCGAAATAAAGATGAAAACGTGAACACAGTTTACACCTATCAGAATCATAATATTACCTGGCCTTGAAATGAACTATGAGATCTGAGCCCCTAGCTTTGCAGGCTGAATTCAGAAACAACCATATAAAACTTAGAATGAAATCAAATGAAATCATGAACCGGAAAATAATATAGAGTGCAAATGAAAGTATAATTTGTATTTATAAGTGGAAAATACTAATTCAAAAAGAAATTATAATAATTTGTAATTAAGGTAATAACATTATTATTATTATTATTATTATTATTATTATTATTATTATTATTATTATTATTATTATTATTATTATTAAATGAATGATATTCCAGAAATGCCCCTAAATTTTGGAGGGAAAACTTGGCTAGGAGGATTCTACTTATATATATATATATATATATATATATATATATATATATATATATATATATATATATATATATATATATATATATGTGTGTGTGTGTGTGTGTGTGTGTGTGTGTGTGTGTGTGTGTGTGTGTGTGTGTGTGTGTGTGTGTAATAAAAACATAATAAGTCCCAATCAAAGTTATATCCTTCATTTATGTCCATGTTTTTAATGCTAATCATTTTATACATTGTGCTTTTAAAGTTATAATATACAATTTTTTGGACAAAAATTTCCCCACCGTTATAACTTCTGTTATCTTTTTCATTATTGTTACCGTGCACATTCATCCACCACATATTTTCTTATATTCTTTAATGATAATAATATTTGTAGACATTATATATTGAATTATTTTTTCAGAGAAGATATATTGGATTATTATAATAAATAAATTTGATTTTATATAAATTTTAATTAGTATGAATTTGTTAGTTATTTTAAAAAAATATAAATATTGGGCATATATTTTTGCCCATCGCGCATAGAAAAGACTAGTATATATATATATATATATATATATATATATATATATATATATATATATATATATATATATATATATATATATATATATATATATAGAATAAAGTTCAAATGCAGCGGGGTCTTCCCGTGCGGCCGTGCGGCGAAATTGCAGAATACAACAACAGTGTTAACAATATGCACCAACAGTGTAATAAAAACACAACCCAATGAAATACAATAAAACATCACAAAATACACAACAGACTCAAAAAAATACACTATATAACTCACCACCCCCAATGGTGTATTTCCGAACAGTGTATGGTGTTTTTACTCACACCTAATGGTGTGTGTTTGGTGATGCGGGTCTCTGTTTACTCTGTTTTGTGTGGTGTATTTTCCTAACGTTGATGGTGCATATATATATATATATATATATATATATATATATATATATATATATATATATATATATATATATATATGTAATAAAAACATAATAAGTCCCAATCAAAGTTATATCCTTCATTTATGTCCATGTTTTTAATGCTAATCATTTTGTACATTGTGCTTTTAAAGTTATAATATACAATTTTTTGGACAAAAATTTCCCCACCGTTATAACTTCTGTTATCTTTTTCATTATTGTTACCGTGCACATTCATCCACCACATATTTTCTTATATTCTTTAATGATAATAATATTTGTAGACATTATATATTGAATTATTTTTTCAGAGAAGATATATTGGATTATTATAATAAATAAATTTGATTTTATATAAATTTTAATTAGTATGAATTTGTTAGTTATTTTAAAAAAATATAAATATTGGGCATATATTTTTGCCCATCGCGCATAGAAAAGACTAGTATATATATATATATATATATATACATATATATATATATATATGTATATATATATATATATGTATATATATAGATATATGTATATATATATATATATATGTATATATATATATATATATATATGTATATATATATATATATATATATATATATATATATAATAAAGTTCAAATGCAGCGGGGTCTTCCCGTGCGGCCGTGCGGCGAAATTCCAGAATACACCAACAGTGTTAATGATGTTATCACATCTGTGCTTGTTTTTATGGTTATTTTGAATCATCACAGTAATTAAGCTCTTTAATTTTGCTTATTTAATACATGTTTTCCTTGCTATTATCATTTAATTATGGTTCGCATTTGTTTTGAATATTTTACGGTGTTTGTTAGTGTTTTTGAACCATTTTAGGTCAAAGATATGACCAAGGGGAGTTCAAGGATGAGTTTGGAGCAATTTTGGATGAGTTCGGGGCCCAGTGGACTCGACGCGTCGAGCCAAGGGCTCGACACGTCGAAATTTTCCAGTAGCTAATTAATTCGCGCACAGGAAGTCTCGACGCGTCGAGAAAATTCTCGACGCATCGAATATGCGTCTGTTTCTGGGATAAAAACAGACGCCTAAAGTGGCGCGGATAAAAAAACAGACGCTTAAAGTGGCGCAGCTGGGCAAAATTCAATACAAGCGCGAGATCTCTTTTCCTAATATCAATTGCGCGGATTTCAAGGCTCATATCTCCATATTAAAAGTTAGCAATTCAAGGAATCTTCCAAATTCTAAATATCATTAAAGACGACAATTTCTTTATTTAAATATAGGAATTAGAATTTGAGTCCAATTTGGTACAAGATTCCTATTTCATCTCAACTTTGTACCCACTATAAAATCCCTCCTTCCTCAACCCTAATGGGAGGACGGAGATCGGGAGAATTCAGAGATTCTTGGAGACAAGAAGGAGAGAAATCAAGAGCCACAAGTTGTCTTGGAAAGCAAGAAGAAGACTAGGGAGATTTGGGAAAATCGTCTGGTTAATTCTTGTACTCTTTTGATGATTTGTAATTCTTTATTTATATTTGCTATGTATAATTTAGTCATGCTTGGCTAAATTCTTTAGAGATTCTTGGGTAAAAGTGTTTATGAACCTATGTGCCTGAGCTCTCAGTTTCTTTAATATATTATTATTTGGGTTTAATACTTGTGTTGCAATCGTGATAATATTGTTTGATGCATGTAATTAATGGCCATAGTTACTAGCTTCATAGCCATGTTTGTGTCACCAATGGGAGTTGGGGCATAAATTAGGGCACACACGATTGCACCTAATGGTTGGTCCTTGGGAAAGGGGAACTTATTAGGGGAAGTTTATTCTAGATTGTTGCCAATCGGGAGATGGTAGTAATTAGGAATAATTGAATGCTGATCTTTGATCTTATTGGGTGTTTAAGCCATGGGAGTGGAAATTCACTAGGAATAGAGATTACGGGAGTAATTCGATTCCACTTTGCATTCCCACACAAATCTTAATTCCAAACTAAATATTGCAAACGATAATTGGCACTAGGTGATTAAATACTTGAATCCCATGAATCTCAACTTCTCTCTAATTGTTTTCAAAATCCTGAACCTCTGCTTTATTTTATTTATTTTATGTCAATCAATCATCTAAGTAATTGTTAGGATTAGCTCTAATGAATAAGTTAGTAACTAGTGCTTGATACAACCACTTCCCTTTGGATCGATAACTCGTACTCCGAGAATTATTTGTTTGCAAATATACTACGCATCAGTTAACAATATGCACCAACAGTGTAATAAAAACACACCCCAATGAAATGCAATAAAACATCACAAAATACACAACAGACTCAAAAAAATACACCATATAACTCACCACCCCCAATGGTGTATTTCCGAACAGTGTATGGTGTTTTTACTCACACCTAATGGTGTGTGTTTGGTGATGCGGGGCTCTGTTTACTCTGTTTTGTGTGGTGTATTTTCCTAATGTTGATGGTGCATATTTGTTGAACTATTGGTGTTGCCGCACCGTAAGAAATCGCCGCACCGTAAGACACTGCCGCACCTGAACTCGCCTCCATATATATATATATATATATATATATATATATATATATATATATATATATATATATATATATATTTGGATTCCCTTACTAATGTACTCTCTTTCCTCGTGTGAGGTTCTTTCTCCATCTTGCTTTACATTTTAAGGGTTTAATTTATTATTGTAAATTGTAAATTTAGATTCCCTTGCTAACGTACTCTCCTTTTTCATGTGAGGTTCTTTCTCCATCTTGCTTTTCCTTTTAGGGGTTTAATTTATTATTGTAAATTTGGATACCCTTGCTAATATACTCAATCTTGTTTGAGTATAATATTATCTATTTTTGTGATTGATCTATGTGTAATTTCCGTGGACAATGTATTGTTGTGCATTGTCATCTCTGTAGGTGTTTATTTGCTTGTCGGTTGTATGCATTGAGTTATTTATAGGGGAACAATGTCCTCCTACAACAAGTTTGCATTTGCACGGTCAATGACGTGCATTTTGAGTTATTTAAAGGAGGAACAATGTCCTCTTTAAAAAGTAAGGATTAATCATTACTACCCACCAAAGTTCATTAATGGTTGAAGGTTCTAGTAAAAAAAAAAAACGAGATCAATTTTATAATTATTGCTTCAATTTTGTAATATTGTGTGCACAATGACCTTCGTATCTGTGCATTTGCACGAATGGTGGCGTACATTCTGGGTAATTTAGAGGAACAAGGACTTCATGTAACAAGTGTGAATTGATCATAGGCACCCATTAGGTTCATTAATGGTTCAAATTTTTTGTAAAAAAATAAGGTGCCAATTTAATAATTGTTGTAAACTTTTTTTTTTTGAGAAGAAATTGTTGTAAACTTTTTAATTTGTAATATTTATGAAACAAACCCTAGTATTAAATTGTGCATTTTTACCGTTAGTATTGTTCATTTTAGACTACTAGTATGAATTAAAATTGATTCTCATGTGAGCATAAACATCTATAATAGGTGTGAAGTTGAAGACATTCTCATACATTCTACCAGGAGAAATACAATCTGCTCACAAATTAATACTTCAGCACGGAAAACTCAGAAATATGCTGATTTTTTCCAAATTCTAGGATGAAAAAGGGAAAGACTAGTAAAGATGCATGGAAACAAAATCATCAAAACATTTCTTTTGAAGATTTATACAAAGATAGCCATATACATTCATCAAGACTACACATAGGACTATTTCATTCAACAAGGCATACATTCAGGCACAAATTTGCTTTTGTTCAGCGAGAGGTAACACAAGTCAAGTTTATTATTTTCTCACTGGTGTGTTTTTCGCTGTACTGTGACCAGATCTAAGGTAGAACCGTAAGTCCTGTGCAGAGCTTCAGCACACCAGCCATGGCCATAATCCACTGTTGGCATCCTAACTTCCATAGAAGGAGTTATAAGGTCCTGGGTACCTGGAATCATAACTCCTGCAAAAACTCTCAGAACGTTTGAAACATTGATTTCCATGGATACATTGATCTCGAAAACGCCTTTTGGTGCTGGAGGGATCCCTGCAATCTTAAAGTAACCTAGGAGGTGATTCTTTTCCACTGTTGTCTCATCTCTTTTCCACTGTTATCATGTCCCTTCCTTGCTTCTGGTGTTGTGTTACGATGAATTATGGGTACGAATTTGTTACCATCAGAACGAATGCCAATGCTCAGAGGAGTTGCCTGAAGGGTTAAAAAGTTCAGATCCTTAATTCCTGAAGCCACTGTTCCTTCCTGATCATCCCTTTTTCATATACTCATTGGCATCGCTTAAGCCACTGAAGGGTTGGAATGTTTGAACAACCCCCGAAAAGTATGACATGATGCACATCTTCCACTTCTTTCTTGGCATTGCTTAAGCATTGCATTATAAGAGACTCACAATTCTCAAAGAACCTTAGATATCTTTCTCCCATTTACTATGTCGACATCAGTTGAAACACTGGGTTCCATGGAAAGTTTGTGGATTGCATGCTGGGTGGAAACTCGACGCAGTCTCATTCTCTTTATGTCTTCAATTCCTTGGCTCAAGAAGAATTTATCCATATCGGGTAAGAGATGATGCATCATATTTTGAAGTCTTCACCTCCTAAAGTGCTTCCCACCAATGCCATTATCTGAGAAACTCCTCCCTGTAGCCGTCGTAATAGCTACATCGCAGTAGCCAGCACCCATATTGAATATAAGTGCGATCTTTTCACTTCCGCTGCCCATATTCTCGTGTCCAAACTGTAGCTGCTGCTGTGCATAGCAGAGCAACTGCAGTTGGTTCGGGGATCAATCTTAGAACATGAAGTTCAGCCATTGGACAGGCTCGTTCAATGCAGGTCAATTGGAATCTGCTAAATGATACTGGGATGGTAAAAACAACAATCCTTACCTGTCGTTTCAGTCGAATTTCTGCCATGGCTCTCAGTTCAACCAGAACTATTGAAAGAACTTCTTCAGGAGTAGTGGACTTCCATATATTGTTCATTAACATAGCAATAAATGGTCTGACACCAATATCCAGAGTCTGCACCAACAACGGAATGCTTTTGCATGAATGAACAACAGGATCAGTATCAACTCTTCCAATGAGGCGTTTCAAATTGAAAACCGCAGCTTCCCACAACATTTCATGCTCATGCTCCAGCTCATTGCTAACACCATCAGCAGGGACCTCATCCTTTGTTAAGAATATATGTTGTTGATGTTTTCTGTTTATACTTATTCAAATTATATTCCTTTAGAATAGGGACCTGTATATACTATTTATACCTGTTAGCTTCTTCATCAATATACAACAGTTCATTTCCTTACATGGTATCAAGAGCCAGAATTTCCTACGAAAGTGTTTTTTTTTCCTCTTTCTTTCACCCTTTATCAAATGGATGTCACTACTGATATCATTTACCTTTCTGCCACATCTAATTTTCCCATTACACTTACCTCCACAAATTTCCCAGCCTGGAGGCGCCAGGTTCACTCTACACTCGTTGGCTTCAACCTCCACGGCTATGTTGATGGTTCTGTCCAAGAACCACCTAAGTTTGCTGGTTCGGCTCAAACAACCACAAACCCAGATTATTTACATCCATGAGGCGGGTCTCATAAGATTTCAATAACTTATGATTTCGAGTATTCCCCACGAGTTCCACCTGAGAGCCATTCCATATATACTGCAACACTGCATTGAGATGTCCCAATGTCAATGGCAATTGCAATATCCGGCAAAGCTGGTGAAGTTTTTTCCTCTTCGGTGTTAGAATAATATTAATTATTATTATTATTCTATGGTTCATTATAATTTATTGTGGCTCATAATTAAATATCTATTTATAATTTAATAATGAGATAATCCTGTGATTGGCCAGTTAAGGATAATGGCAGTTTCAACTGCTCATCAGATAATATCCTCTCAGGTTGATGGAACCGGGAGATGATGGTTAACCATTTTCTGATTCTCTGGTCCTCCCCCAACCTCTCTAAAAACTAAAACTCTCTCCATCAGAGAATTAGATTAAGTGAATGTTAAAGGTCTGGAGGGAGAAATCAAGTTTCTAACTCAAGCAACTATGGGAAAACAATGGATCCAGGTATGTTCCCAGAACGCTATTTAAATACAGTATGTGAAAGGAATGTGTTCTGAAGATCTTATGTTTTAGAATTAACTTACATGTGGTATCATGAGCCTGGTTGTAGAACATATGTTTTTTCATACATTTATGTATGCGTGCGCTGTTAATGATTTCATTGATGATGCTACTCAATGTTTTCATATTTCGTAAGCATGTGATGGATTCTGTATGGTTTATATATGCTAATTAAGGTGCTAGTGTTTATATATTTACGTATGTATCCATTGTATATATGGATGTTATGGATTACAGTATAAACATTATTGTGCTAGTGCATATGCTTTCATAATTAAAAATGAAGTATCTGATGTGTTTAAACTGCGTATGCTTATGTAATTATTTATGTTGTCGCTTCCGTAATATTACTGCATATTAGTCTTATAATTAATTATGTGTTATTTATGTATGTAATGTAATCTTTTTTTTTTTTGTTTTTTTTTTTTTTGCATATTAATGTTGGTCGCTTGAAGAAAATCATGGACCAAGTCCAGATTTGCTCTTTTTCATAGGATCAAGCAACTATCTGCTTCCCAACCCGCACCGAATCATTATTCTCAAGTGCGTTATGATTTTAGAGTCTTTAATGGTTACAAATCACCTACTCTTGGAACAATGGGATCTAGGTGGATTTGGATGCCAAAAATTACTAACACAAAAGGACCCAAACAAGTATGGGTACCTAAAAGTAATTAATCTTTTTTGCAGGAAGTTTGGTATTTCGATAGCGGATGCTCTCGACATATGACCGGCAATAAAGCTAGTCTAGTTGAGTTCAAAAGTATCGAAGGACCAAACGTAGTTTTCGGTGGAAACGATCGACATGGAATGACAAAAGGAAGAACAGGCGCAATTGTGAAAAATGGTCTACGAATTGATGATGTATCTTATGTCGAAGGATTAAAATTCAACTTGCTTAGTACAAGTCAATTTTGCGACAAAGGATATCTCGTAGAATTTTACAAAAGCAAATGTTAAGTCAAAGACGAATCTACGAATGAAGTCGTACTCGCCGGATCAAGAAAGAAAAATATGTATGTTGTAGATTGGAGTACAACAAAGGATTCTGTATGCTTGATGGCAAACAATTCGAATGAAGCTAGTTGGGAATGACACAGAAGGCTAAATCATTTGAATTTCAAAACCATCAACAAGCTTGCAAGAAATAAGCTAGTCGAAGGACTACCCAATATTGTGTTCAAAAAGGATCAAATATGTGACGCATGCCAGAAAGGAAAACAAATCAAAACATCATTCAAAGCCAAAGCTCAAGAGTCAACATCAAGACCCTTAAGTCTACTGCACATGGATTTATTTGGTCCAGTAAACCCAGTAAGTATAAGTGGTAAGAAATATACATTGGTTGTTGTTGATGACTTTTCCAGGTACACATGGACAATATTCATCAATAAAAAGGATGAAGTCTTATCAAAGTTGCTAGAGCTATTGAAGCTACTGCAAGTCGAAAAGGACATGAAGATTGCAACAATACGAACCGATCGAGGAACAAAATTTGTGAACAGAGTGATTCAATCATATTGCAACTCACAAGGAATCTTACACCAATTATCTGCTGCACGAACGTCGCAACACAACGGTGTAGCTGAAAGAAGAAATCAAACACTCAAGGAAGCCGCACGAGTCATGATATCAGCCGCCGGATTACCAAAGAGATTTTGGGCAGAAGCAATCAACACGATGTGCTATACTCAAAATCGCAGTCTAATCCACAAGTCCTATAACAAAACACCATATGAGTTATGGAAAGGGAGAAAACCCAATCTCACCTATTTTCATACATTTGGTTGTAAATGTTTTGTACTTGTTAATGGAAAGTCTCACTTAAAGACTTTTGATGAGCGAGCGGACGAAGGAGCATTCTTAGGATATTCATCTACCAGCAAGGTGTATAGAATACTCAACAAATCAACCATGGTGGTAGAAGAATCAATTCACGTTGTGTTCGACGAAAATCACAACAAAAATGACAAAAATAATGGAGGTAATAATCGTGATTTAAATTCTAATGATACTTTCGAAGATAATGTGTTGCAAGAGGTAGAAGAATTAAGTGATATGGGAACTCATCAAATTGAGACAATACAAAATGTGACACTCGAAGTATCACTCACACCAACAATCGAAATTGCACCCGGAATTCCAACGGAAGAAATTCCAGTAGATGAACCCGAAGATGCCCCCGTCAACAATTCACAACAAATGGAATCACAACAAGTGATATTTCAACATGAAGGAAACTCTGAGAATCCAATAAGTTTCCAACCAAATCGAAAATGGCTAAGAAGTCACACACATGACTTAGTCATTAGAAATCCGAGGGACGGAGTAAAGACACGATCATCTACTAGGAACCAACAACAAGATGTATCAACAAGAGATGCAATGTTCTCAGGCTTTCTATCACAACTGGAGCCAAAAGAAATTGATGAAGCTTTAGCCGATCCAAGTTGTATAGATACCATGCAAGAGGAACTAGATCAATTCAAGAGCAATGACGTATGGAAACTTGTTCCAAGACCAACGCACCAAAATGTAATTGGGACTAAATGGGTCTTTAGGAACAAAGCAAATGAAGATGGCGTCATTGTTAGGAATAAAGCAAGATTAGTTGCGAAGGGGTATTCACAAGAAGAAGGCATTGATTTTGATTAGACATTCACCCTCGTCACACGACTCAAAGCAATCCGGATATTCCTAGCATATGCAGCGCACAAGAATTTCATCGTATACCAAATGGACGTAAAGAGCGCATTTCTTAACGGCTTACTTAAAGAAGAAGTTTACGTTGAACAACCACCCGATTTTGAGGTAAAAGACGTTGGTGATCAAGTCTACAAATTAAAGATGGCATTGTATGGGTTAAAACAAGCTCCGCGAGCTTGGTACGACACCTTGTCAATGTTCCTAATTAGTTGTTGATTCACCAATGGTCTAGTCGATAAAACCCTCTTTAGAATTCAAGAAAATAATCACATTTTATTAGTACAAATTTATGTTTATGATATTATCTTTGGAAGTACTGATAAATCTTTATGTGAGAAATTTTCTAAGCATGCAGAACAGGTTCGAGATGAGTATGATGGGAGAATTAAATTACTTTTTGGGACTGCAAGTCAAGCAACTTGAAGAAGGAATTTTCATAAAACAAATTGGTTCAATCGGTTATTGAAACTTGAAATGAAATCTTCGTATTATTTTGATTGTTTTCATTTTGATTGTTTTTTTCTATATTACCCTCTATTATATAACTTACTTTTTCATAAATACACATGGACCCCGTCAGTGTATACTTTTGTAACAAAATATTCAGTTAATTATTTATTATTTTTAACTTACTCATTGATTTTCATAAGAAGGTCATTGGTTCGATCCTAAGGAAGACACACAAGAAGAAATATTGCATTGAATCCAAGAATTGTTTAAGCATATGCGCTTAGGCCTCACCAGAAAATAGAGATTTGAAAATTACATAATTCATATTCTCATTAACATTATGACATTCCCGGTTGAGAATGTTGATGTCATAGTGTTATACAAAGAAAGTACCATATAATGAAATTGTGTTTGTAGTCCAACGGTTAGGATAATTGCCTTCCAAGCAATAGACCCGGGTTTGACTCCTGGCAAACGCATTACCTTTGCATTCGTTAAGCCTCTCGAATCAAGCAAACCAAACATGCAAGCCCTAGAGCTTAATTTAGTTAAGTTTGGCTTCTCGATTTAAGCAACCCTATGGACTAAACTCTTTTCAAATTTAATAATTTATTATATAAGTTCCATTTTATATATATTATTTTAGATAAAATTTATATTCACACTTCTATTAAACAAACTTTTATATTTTAACAGTTTGTAAATTATATATCAATTTATTCACCTCTTATTATTTTTAAACTATCTACTAAAACAAGTTGGTTCAATCGGTTGTCGAAACTTGAAATGAAATCTTCGTATTATTTTGATTGTTTTCATTTTTATTGTTTTTTTCTATATTACCCTCTATTATATAACTTACTTTTTCATAAATACACATGGACCCCGTCAGTGTATAATTTTGTAACAAAATATTCAGTTAATTATTTATTATTTTTAACTTACTCATTGATTTTAATAAGAAGGTCATTGGTTCGATCCTAAGGAAGACACACAAGAAGAAATATTGCATTGAATCCAAGAATTGTTTAAGGATATGCGCTTAGACCTCACCAAAAAATAGAGATTCGAAAATTACATAATTCATATTCTCATTAACATTATGACATTCTCGGCTGAGAATGTAGATGTCATAGCGTTATACAAAGAAAGTACCATATAATGAAATTGCGTTTATAGTCCAATGGTTAGGATAATTGCCTTCCAAGCAATAAACCCAGGTTTGACTCCCCACAAATGCATTACCTTTGCATTCGTTAAGAATCTCGAATTAAGCAAACCAAACAAGCAGCCCTTGAGCTTAATTTTATTAAGTTTGGCTTCTCGATTTAAGCAACCCTATGGACTAAACTCTTTTCAAATTTAATAATTTATTATATAAATTCCATTTTATATATATTATTTTAAATAAAATTTATCATCACACTTCTATTAAACAAACTTTTATATTTTACCAGTTTGTAATTTTGATATCAATTTATTCACCTCTTCATATTTTTAAAATATCTAGTAAAACAAGTTGGTTCAATCGGTTGTTGAAACTTGAAATGAAATCTTCGTATAATTTTGATTGTTTTCATTTTGATTGTTTTTTTCTACATTACCCTCTATTATATCAAATAGTTTTTCATAAATATACATGCACCCCGTCAGTGTAAACTTTTGTAACAAAATATTCTGTTAATTATTTATTATTTTTATATTACTCATTGATTTTCATAAGAAGGTCTTTGGTTCGAACCTAAGGAAGACACACAAGAAGAAATATTGCATTGAATCCAAGAATTGTTTAAGGATATGCTCTTAGGGCTCACCAAGAAATAGAGATTCGAAAATTACATAATTAATATTCTCATTAACATTATGACATTCCCAGTTGAGAATGTAGATGTCATAGTATTATACAAAGAAAGTACCATATAATGAAACTGCGTTTGTAGTCCAATGGTTAGGATAATTGCCTTCCAAGCAATAGACCCGGGTTTGACTGCCGGCAAACGCGTTACCTTTGCATTCGTTAAACCTCTCGAATTAAGCAAACCACACATGAAGCCCATACCCGGGATTGACTCCTGCAAACCCAAACATCCAGCCCTATAGCTTAATTTATTTAAGTTTGGCTTCTCGATTTAAGCAACCCTATGGACTAAACTCTTTTCAAATTTAATAATTTATTATATAAATTCCATTTTATATATATTATTTTAATTAAAATTTATATTCACACTTCTATTCAACAAACTTTTATATTTTACCAGTTTGTAATTTATATATCAATTTATTCTCCTCTTAATATTTTTAAAATATCTACTAAAACAAGTTGGTTCAATCGGTTGTTGAAACTTGAAATGAAAGCTTCCTATAATTTTGATTGTGGCAATTTTTATTATTTTTTTTTACATTACCCTCTATTATATCACTTACTTTTTTCATAAATACACATAGACCCCGTCTGTGTATACTTTTGTAACAAAATATTCTGTTAATTATTTATTATTTTTAACTTATTGATTTGTATAAGAAGGTCTTTGGTTCGAACCAAAGGAAGACACACATGAAGAAATATTGCATTGAATCCAAGAATTGTTTAAGGATATGCGCTTAGGCCTCACCTAGAAATAGAGATTCGAAAATTACATAATTCATATTCTCATTAACATTACAACATTCCCGGTTGAGAATGTAGATGTCATAACGTTATACAAAAAAAGTACCTTATCATGAAATTGCGCTTGTAGTCCAATGGTTAGGATAATTGCCATCAAAGTAATAGACCCGGGTTTGACTCTCGGTAAATGCATTACTTTTGAATTCGTGAAGCAAACATGCAGCCCTAGAGCTTAATTTCGTTAAGTTTGGCTTTTCGATTTAAGCAACCCTATGGACTAAACTCTTTTCAAATTTAATAATTCATTATACAAATTCTATTATCTATATATTATTTTAAATAAAATTTACATTCACACTACTACTAAACAAACGTTTATATTTTACCAATTTGTAATTTTGATATCAATTTATTCACCTCTTAATATATTTAAAATATCTACTAAAACAAGTTGGTTCAATCGGTTGTTGAAACTTGAAATGAAAGCTTCTTATAATTTTGATTTTTGTAATTTTTATTATTTTTTTCTACATTACCCTCTATTATATCACTTACTTTTTCATAAATACACATGGACCGCGTCAGTGTATACTTTTGTAACAAAATATTCTGGTAATTATTTATTGTTTTTAACTTACTCATTGATTTTCATAAGATGGTCTTTGGTTCGAACCTACGGAAGACACACAAGAAGAAATATTGCATTGAATGCAAGAATTGTTTAAGGATATGCGCTTAGGCCTCACCTAGAAAGAGAGATTCGAAAATTACATAATTCATATTCTCATTAACATTATGACATTCCCGGTTGAGAATGTAGATATCATAGCGTTATACAAAAAAAGTACCATTTAATGAAATTGGATTTGTAGTCCAACGGTTAGGATAATTGCCTTCCAAGCAATAAACCCGGTTTCGACTCCCGGCAAACGCATAACCTTTGCATTCGTTAAGCCTCTCGAATTAAGCAAACCACACATGCAGCCCAGACCCGGGTTTGACTCCCGGCAACGCATTACCTTTGCATTCTTAAAAGCCTCTCGATTTAAGCAAACCAAACATGCAGCCCTAGAGCTTAATTTAGTTAAGTTTGGCTTCACGATTTAAGCAACCCTATGGACTAAACTCTTTTCAAATTTAATAATTTATTATATAAATTCCATTATATATAAATTATTTTAAATAAAATTTATATTCAAACTTCTATTAAACAAACTTTTATATTTTACCTGTTTGTAATTTTGATATCAATTTATTCAACTCTAAATATTTTTAAAATATCTACTAAAACAAGTTGTTTCAAACGGTTGTTGAAACTTGAAATGAAAGCTTCGTATTATTTTAATTTTTGTAATTTTTATTATTATTTTTCTACATTACCCTCTATTATATCACTTACTTTTTCATAAATACACATGGAACCCGTCTGTGTATACTTTTGTAACAAAATATTCTGTGAATTATTTATTGTTTTTAACTTACTCATTGATTTTCATAAGAAGGTCTTCGGTTCGAACCTAAGGAAGACACACATGTAGAAATATTGCATTGAATCCAAGAATTGTTTAAGGATATTCGCTTAGGCCTCACCTAGAAATAGAGATTCGAAAATTACGTAATTCATATTCTCATTAACATTATGACATTCCCGATTTAGAATGTAGATATCATAGCGTTATACAAAAAAAGTACCATTTAATGAAATTGGATTTGTAGTCCAACGGTTAGGATAATTGCCTTCCAAGCAATAAACCCGGTTTCGACTCCCGGCAAACGCATAACCTTTGCATTCGTTAAGCCTCTCGAATTAAGCAAACCACACATGCAGCCCAGACCCGGGTTTGACTCCCGGCAACGCATTACCTTTGCATTCTTAAAAGCCTCTCGATTTAAGCAAACCAAACATGCAGCCCTAGAGCTTAATTTAGTTAAGTTTGGCTTCACGATTTAAGCAACCCTATGGACTAAACTCTTTTCAAATTTAATAATTTATTATATAAATTCCATTATATATATATTATTTTAAATAAAATTTATATTCTCACTTCTATTCTACAACATTTTATATTTTACCACTTTGAAATTTTGATATCAATTTATTCACCTATTAATATTTTTAAAATATCTACTAAAACAAGTTGGTTCAATCGGTTGTTGAAACTTGAAATGAGAGCTTCGTATTATTTTGATTTTAGTAATTTTTTTTTTGTTTTTTTTTTATATATTACCCTCTTTTATATCATTTACTTTTTCATAAATACACATGCACCCCATGAGTGTAAACTTTTGTAACAAAATATTCTGTTAATTATTTATTATTTTTATCTTACTCATTGATTTTCATAAGAAGGTCTTCGGTTCGAACCTAAGGACGACACACAAGAAGAAATATTGCATGGAATCTAAGAATTGTTTAAGGATATGCGCTTAGGCCTCACCTAGAAATAGAGATTCGAAAATTACGTAATTCATATTCTCATTAACATTATGACATTCCCGATTTAGAATGTAGATGTCATTGCGTTATACAAACAAAGTACCATATAATGAAATTGCGTTTGTAGTCCAACGGTTAGGATAATTGCCTTCCAAGTAATAGACCCGGGTTCGACTCCCGGCAAAAGCATTACCTTTGCATTCGTTAAGCCTCCCGAATTAAGCAAACCAAACACACAACCCTAGAGCCTAGAGCTTAAATTCGTTAAATTTGGCTTCTCGGTTTAAGCAACCCTATGGACTAAACTCTTTTTAAATTTAATAATTTATTATATAAATTCCATTATATATATATTATTTTAATTAAAATTTATATTCACACTTCTATTAAACAAACTTTCATATTTTTTGCCGGTTTGTAATTTTGATATCAATTTATTCACCTATTAATATTTTTAAAATATCTACTAAAACAAGTTGGTTCAATCGGTTGTTGAAACTTGAAATGAAAGCTTCGTATTATTTTGATTTTTGTAATTTTAATTAATTTTTTCTACATTACCTTTTGTTATATCACTTACTTTTTGTTAAATACACATGCACCCCGTCAGTGAAAACTTTTGTAACAAAATATTCTGTTAATTATCTATTATTTTTATATTACTTATTGATTATCATAAGAGGGTCTTTGGTTCGAACCTAAGGAAGACACACAAAGAAGAAATATTGCATGGAATACAAGAATTGTTTAAGGATATGCGCTTAGGCCTCACATAGAAATAGAGTTTCGAAAATTACATAATTCATATTCTCATTAACATTATGACATTCCCGGTTTAGAATGTAGGTGGCAGAGCGTTATACAAACAAAGTACCATATAATGAAATTGCGATTGTAGTCCAACGGTTAGGATAATTGCCTTCCAAGCAATAGACTCGGGTTCGACTCCTGGCAAACGCATTACCTTTGCATTCGTTAAGCTTACCGAATTAAGCAAACCAAACATACAGCCCTAGAGCCTAGAGCTTAAATTCGTTAAATTTGGCTTCTCCGTTTAAGCAACCCTATGGACTAAACTCTTTTTAAATTTAATAATTTATTATATAAATTCCATTTTATATATATTATTTTAAATAAAATTTATATTCTCACTTCTATTCAACAACCTTTTATATTTTACCACTTTGTAATTTTGATATCAATTTATTCACCTATTAATATTTTTAAAATATCTACTAAAACAAGTTGGTTCAATCGGTTGTTGAAACTTGAAATGAAAGCTTCGTATTATTTTGATTTTTGTAATTTTTATTGTTTTTTTCTACATTACCCACTATTATATCACTTACTTTTTCATAAATACACGTGCACCCCATCAGTGTAAACTTTTGTAACAAAATATTCTATTAATTATTTATTATTTTTAACATACTCATTGATTTTCATAAGAAGGTCTTCGGTTCGAACCTAAGGAAGACACACATGTAGAAATATTGCATTGAATCCAAGAATTGTTTAAGGATATTCGCTTAGGCCTCACCAAGAAATAGTGATCCGAAAATTACATAATTCATATTCCCATTAACATTAAGACATTCCCTGTTGATAATGTAGATGTCATAGCGTTACACAAAGAAAGTACCATATAATGAAATTGCATTTGTAGTCCAATGGTTAGGATAATTGCATTTCAAGAAATAGACCCGGGTTCGACTCCCGGCAAATGCATTATCTTTTCATTTGTTAAGCCTCCCGAATTAAGCAAACCAAACACACAGCCTAGAGCTTAAATTCGTTAAATTTGGCTTCTCGATTTAAGCAACCCTATGGACTAAACTCTTTTAAAATTTAATAATTTATTATATAAATTCCATAAATTTAATAATTTATTATATAAATTCCATTTTATATATATTATTTTAAATAAAATTTATATTCACACTTCTATTAAACAAACTTTCTTATTTTACCGGTTTGTAATTTTGATATCAATTTATTCACCTATTAATATTTTTAAAATATCTACAAAAACAAGTTGCTTCATTCGGTTCTTGAAATTTGAAATGAAAGCTTCGTATTATTTTGATTTTTGTAATTTTAATTATTTTTTTCTACATTACCCTCTGTTATATCACTTACTTTTTGTTAAATACACATGCACCCCGTCAGTGAAAACTTTTGTAACATTATATTCTGTTAATTATCTATTATTTTTATATTACTTATTGATTTTCATAAGAAGGTCTTTGGTTCGAACCTAAGGAAGACACACAAAGAAGAAATATTGCATGGAATACAAGAATTGTTTAAGGATATGCGCTTAGGCCTCACATAGAAATAGAGTTTCGAAAATTACATAATTCATATTCTCATTAACATTATGACATTCCCGGTTTAGAATGTAGATGTCATAGCGTTATACAAACAAAGTACCATATAATGAAATTGCGTTTGTAGTCCAACGGTTAGGATAATTGCCTTCCAAGCAATAGACCCGGGTTCGACTCCCGGCAAACGCATTACCCAAGCTTACCGAATTATTAAGCAAACCAAACACACAGCCTTAGAGCATAGAGCTTAAGTTCGTTAAATTTGGCTTCTCGATTTAAGCAACCCTATGGACTAAACTCTTTTTAAATTTAATAATTTATTATATAAATTCCATTTTATATATATTATTTTAAATAAAATTTATATTCTCACTTCTATTCAACAACCTTTTATATTTTACCACTTTGTAATTTTGATATCAATTTATTCACCTAATAATATTTTTAAAATATCTACTAAAACAAGTTGGTTCAATCGGTTTTTGAAACTTGAAATGAAAGCTTCGTTTTATTTTGATTTTTGTAATTTTTATTTTGTTTTTTTATATATTACCCTCTATTATATCATTTACTTTTTCATAAATACACATGCACCCCGTCAGTGAAAACTTTTGTAACAAAATATTCTGTTAATTATCTATTATTTTTATATTACATATTGATTTTCATAAGAAGGTCTTTGGTTCGAACCTAAGGAAGACACACATGTAGAAATATTGCATTGAATCCAAGAATTGTTTAAGGATATTCGCTTAGGCCTCACCAAGAAATAGTGATCCGAAAATTACATAATTCATATTCCCATTAACATTAAGACATTCCCTGTTGAGAATGTAGATGTCATAGCATTACACAAAGAAAGTACCATATAATGAAAGTGCATTTGTAGTCCAACGGTTAGGATAATTGCATTCCAAGAAATAGGCTCGGGTTCAACTCTCGGCAAACGCATTACCTTTGTATTTGTTAAACCTCCCGAATTAAGCAAACCAAACATGCAGCCCTAGAGCTTAGAGCTTAATTTTGTTAAGTTTGGCTTCTCGATTTAAGCAACCCTATGGAGTAAACTCTTTTCAAATTTAATAATTTATTATATAAATTCCATTTTATATATATTAGTTTAAATAAAATTTATATTCACACTTCTATTAAACAAACTTTTATATTTTAACAGTTTGAAATTTTGATATCAATTTATTCACCTATTAATATTTTTAAAATATCTGCTAAAACAAGTTGGTTCAATCGGTTGCTGAAACTTGAAATGAAAGCTTCGTATTATTTTGATTTTTGTAATTTTTATTATTTTTTTCTACATTACCCTCTATTATATTACTTACTTTTTCATAAATACACATGGACCCCGTCAGTGTATACTTTTGTAACAAAATATTCTGTTAATTATATATTATTTTTAACTTATTGATTTTCATAAGAAGGTCTTTGGTTCGAACCAAAGGAAGACACACATGAAGAAATATTGCATTGAATCCAAGAATTGTTTAAGGATATGCGCTTAGGCCTCACCTAGAAATAGAGATTTGAAAATAACATAATTCATATTCTCATTAACATTATGACGTCTCCGGTTGAGAATGTAGATGTCATTTCTTTATACAAAGAAACTACCATATAATGAAATTGTGTTTGTAGTCCAACGGTTAGGATAATTGCCTTCCAAGCAATAGACCTGGGTTTAACTCCCGGCAAATGCATTAGATTTTACATTCGTCAGGTATGGACTAAACTCTTTTCAAATTTAATAATTTATTATATAAATTCCATTTTATAAATATTATTTTAAATAAAATTTATATTCACACTTCTATTAAAAAAACTTTTATATTTTCCCAGTTTGTAATTTTGATATCAATTTATTGATCTATTAATATTTTTATAATATCTACTAAAAGAAGTTGGTTCAATCGGTTTTGATTTTTGTAATTTTTATTGTTTTTTTATACATTACCCTCTATTATATCACTTACTTTTTTATAAATACACATGCACCCCATCAGTGTAAACTTTTGTAACAAAATATTTTATTAATTATTATTATTTTTAACATACTCATTGATTTTCATAAGAAGGTCTTTGGTTCGAAACGAAGGAAGACACACATGTAGAAATATTGCATTGAATCAAAGAATTGTTTTAGGATATGCGCTTAGGCCTCACCAAGAAATAGAGATCCGAAAATTTCATAATTCATATTCTCATTAACATTATGACATTCCCAGTTGAGAATGTAGATGTCATAGCGTTATACAAAGAAAGTACGACATAATGAAATTGCGTTTGTAGTCCAACGGTTAGGATAATTGCCTTCGAAGCAATAAACCTGGGTTCGACTCTTGGCAAATGCATTATGTTTGCATTCGTTAAGCCTCCTGAATTAAGCAAACAGTACGTGCTGCCCTAGAGCTTAATTTCGTTAAATTTGTCTTCTCGATTTAAGCAACCCTAAGGACTAAACTCTTTTCAAATTGAATAATTTATTATATAAATTCCATTTTATTTATATTATTTTAAATAAAATTTATATCCAAACTTCTATTAAACAAACTTTTATATTTTTCCAGTTTGTAATTTTGATATCAATTTATTCACCTATTAATATTTTTAAAATATCTACTAAAACGAGTTGGTTCAATCGGTTGTTGAAACTCGAAATGATAGCTTCGTATTATTTCGATTTTTGTAATTTTTATTGTTTTTTTTTCTACATTACCCTCTATTATATCACTTACTTTTTCATAAATACACATGGACCCCGTCAGTGTATACTTTTGTAACAAAATATTCTGGTAATTATTTATTATTTTTAACTTACGCACTGATTATCATAAGAAGGTCTTTGGTTCGAACCTAAGGAAGACATACATGAAGAAATATTGCATTGAATCCAAGAATTGTTTAAGGATATGCGCTTAGGCCTCACCTAGAAATAGAGATTCGAAAATTACATAATTCAAATTCTCATTAACATTATGACATTCCCGGTTGAGAATGTAGATGTCATAGCGTTATACAAAGAAAGTACCATATAATAAAAATGCATTTGTAGTCCAATGGTTAGGATAATTGCCTTCATAGCTATAGACTCGGGTTTGACTCCCGGTAAATGCATTACTTTGGCATTCTTTAAGCCTCTCGAATTTAGCAAACCAAATATGCAGCCCTAGAGCTTAATTTTGTTAAGTTTGGCTTCTCGATTTAAGCAACCCTATGGACTAAACTCTTTTCAAATTTAATAATTTATTATATAAATTCCATTTTATATATATTAATTTAAATAAAATTTATATTCACACTTCTATTCAACAAACTTTTATATTTTACCAGTTTGTAATTTTGATATCAATTTAATTCAGCTCTTAATATTTTTAAAATATCCACTAAAACAAGTTGGTTCAATTGGTAGTTGAAACTTGAAATGAAAGATTCGTATTATTTTTATTTTTGTAATTTTTATTATTTTTTTCTACGTTACCCTCTATTACATCACTTACTTTTTCATAAATACACATGGACCTCGTCAGTGTATATTTTTGTAACAAAATATTCTGTGAATTATTTATTGTTTTTAACTTATTGATTTTCATAAGAAGGTCTTTGGTTCGAACCTAAGGAAGACACACAAGAAGAAATATTGCAACGAATCCAAGAATTGTTTAAGGATATGCGCTTAGGCCTCACCTAGAAATAGAGATTCGATAATTACATAATTCATATTCTCATTAACATTATGACATTCCTCGTTGAGAATGTAGATGTCATCGCGTTATTCAAAGAAAGTACCATATAATGAAAAAGCACCCCTATGGACTAAACTCTTTTCAATTTTAATAATTTATTATATAAATTCCATTATATATATATTATTTTAAATAAAATTTATATTCACACTTCTATTAAACAAACTTTTATATTTTTCCAGTTTATAATTTTGATATCAATTTATTCACCTCTAAATATTTTTAAAATATCTACTAAAACAAGTTGGTTCAATCGGTTGTTGAAACTTGAAATGAAAGCTTCGTATTATTTTGATTTTTGTAATTTTTATTATTTGTTTCTACATTACCCACTATTAAATCACTTACGTTTTCATAAATACAGATGGAACCCGTAAGTGTATACTTTTGTAACAAAATATTCTGTGAATTATTTATTGTTTTTAACTTACTCATTGATTTTCATAAGAAGGTCTTTAATTCGAACCTAAGGAAGACATACAAGAAGAAATATTGCATTGAATCCAAGAATTGTTTATGGATATACGCTTAGGCTTCACCTAGAAATTGAGATTCGAAAATTACATAATTCATATTCTAATTAACATTATGACATTCCCGGTTGAGAATGTAGATGTCATAGCGTTATAGAAAGAAAGTACCATATAATGAAATTGCGTTCGTAGTCCAACAATTAGGATAATTGCCTTCCAAACAATAGACCAGGGTTCGAGTCCTGACAAACGCATTACCTTTGCAATCCTTAAGCGAATTAAGCAAACCAAACATGTAGCCCTAGAGCCTAGAGCTAAATTTGGCTTCTCGATTTAAGCAACCCTATGAACTAAACTCTTTTCAAATTGAATAATTTATTATATAAATTCCATTTTATATATATTATTTTAAATAAAATTTATATTCACACATCTATTAAACAAACTTTTATATTTTACCAGTTTGTAATTTTGATATCAATTTATTCACCTATTTATATTTTTAAAATATCTACTAAAACAAGTTGGTTCAATCGGTTGTTGAAACTTGAAATGGAAGCATCGTATTATTTTGATTTTTGAAATTTTAATTATTTTTTCCTACATTACCCTCTATTATATCACTTATTCTTTCATAAATACACATGGACCCCGTTAGTGTATACTTTTGTAACAAAATATTCTGTTAATTATTTATTATTTTTAACTTATTGATTTTCATAAGAAGGTCTTTGGTTCGAACCTAAGGAAGACACACATGAAGAAATATTTCATTGAATCCATGAATTGTTTAAGGATATGCGCTTAGGCCTCACCTAGAAATAGAGATTCGAAAATTACATAATTCATATTCTCATTAACATTATGACGTTTCCGGTTGAGAATGTAGATGTCATAGCGTTATACAAAGAAAGTACCATATAATGAAATTGCGTTTGTAGTCCAACGGTTAGGATATTTGCTTTCCTAGCAATAGACTTGGGTTCAACTCTCGGCAAACGCATTACCTTTGCATTCGTTAAGCCTCTCGAATTACGCAAACCAAAAATGCAGCCCTAGAGCTTAATTTCGTAAAGTTTGGATTCTCGATTTAAGCAACCCTATGGACTAAACTCTTTTCATATTTAATAATTTATTATATAAATTCCATTTTATATATATTATTTTAAATGAAATTTATATTCACACTTCTGTTAAACAAACTTTTATATTTTACCACTTCACTACAAGAAAAATGCACATAGACAACGGTTAATAACCGGTGTCGTAGGGGTATAATTTCTGTTGTTGAAGCCGGTGTTGTTGTAAGTCCCGCGCATAGACAACGGTTTTTTAACCGTTGTCTTTTCTAGAAACAACAACGGTTTGTTAACCGTTGTCTATTAAGTGTTGTTGAAGCTGGTGTTGTTGTAAGTCACGCACATAGACAACAGTTAATAACCGTTGTCTTTTCTAGAAACGACAACAGTTTTTTAACTGTTGTCTATTAAGTGTTGTTGAAACCGGTGTTGTTAAAAGTCACGCACATAGACAACGGTTAATAACCGTTGTCTTTACTAGAAACGACAACGGTTTTTTAACTGTTGTCTATTAAGTGTTGTTGAAACCGGTGTTGTTAAAAGTCATGCACATAGACAACGGTTTTTAACCGTTGTCTTTTCTATAAACGACAACGATTTTTTAACCGTTGTCTATAAAGTGTTGTTGAAACCGGTGTTGTTAAAATTCATGAACATAGACAACGGTTTTTAACCGTTGTCGTTTCTTTCAAAGACAACAATTTTTGACCCGTTGTCTATTCAATGTTGTTGAAACCGGTGTTGTTAAAAGTGATGCACATAGACAACGGTTTTTAACTGTTGTCTTTTCTTTAAAAGACAACAGTTATAAAACGTTGTCTATTGTTTGTTGTTGAAATCGCTGTTGTTAAAAGTCACGCCCATAAACTGTTGTCTTTTGTAGAAAAGGCAACAGTTTCAAACTGTTGTCTATTGTAAAATAGACAACGGTTTTTAACCGTTGTCTCAATCCATTTTTAACCTGCTTAAATTTTAATTATATAAAAAAAATAAATTTATCCATCCACCATGGCCACGTGTAGTTACATAATTTTGCAGAAGCTAAGCAAGGTTCAAAATAACAAGTCAAAATACTTTCATTACCAATTGTAATCGAATCATCATCCAAGTCATAATACTACAAAAAACAATTCTACGAACCAAGTCTAAATGATTACAACGTCAAATCATACATACTCTATATAACTTGATAGAATATCGGCTTATTCTGAACGCACCATATCAATAACCGCTTTGTCATAATCAATTTGTTGGAACTACATGTAAAAAGTGAGTAAATAAATTAGTATAGATATAATAAATTTGCAATGAAATGCGAAATAAGTTAGGAGTAATTCGGAAAGCAAAAAAAGTAGCACAGAAGAAAGTCAAATATTTGCTAATTTGCTGAAAAGAGATTCCCATATTAAAGAATTAAAGTTGAACTTCCATGAACAGAACAACATCAAATTAACTGCTTTTTCAAAAAACATGCATAACCCTATTATACATACACTGCTAAGTGCTAACAAACATTATTAAACTGCACAAGATCAGATCAGATCAGAAGAAGTAGTACAGTATACGTACCATGATTGGAATTTGGAGGAGTTCTTCACAGACCTCAGACACACGGGACTGCCTCCAAACCAACCTCCACTCTCAGATAAATAATGAAGAAGCTAAGCAACCTTTGATACTAGCAGGATGGCCAGATGCAATGAATCTCATGAATCAATGTTGGAATCTTTGGATATCAATAAGAAGATCCCTTTTTTGGCAACTTCTTTTAGTTGTTATGATAATTGCTACAATGTTGCTATTATCATTCATACACTTGTTTTGAACAATGAAGACACATAGAGATGTTAGACAGCCATTTTGAAATACCTTGAAAAGAATAATGTTTATCCTGCTATGCAACTTCTCTGTTGTCTCTTCTTTTGGAATCCTTAAAGGGGCAATCAGATTTTCTGTCAGAAGTGCAGCTTGTGAATCAAAGAAAAAAGCTCCAACGCGCATCCAGTCTGCCAAGTTATTGAGAAAAATCAGGGAGATGAAGTACCCTGTAATGAAATGCTTTTGTTGAGAGTAAAGCTGAAGTGAACAAAGAAAGGGTAAAGAATCATAGGACTACCATCTGCCATTAATTGATCATTACATCAGATTGTAAAAATACATAAGTTTACTTGTAGAAATCACATTGAGGTCATGTGGCCACTAAGCATAAATGTCAACCTCAAACACAAGCAATGAAGGATCCAATAGGAGAATTGTCTCCCTCTACAATTCAATGTAACAACAATGATGACAAGTCATCATCAAGCTCATAATTCTCAAACTTGATGTAAAGTGAAGATCAATGCATATGATAATGCATTCCATAAAAATGATCCTAATCAGAGAATGAGTTTGGCAGGCAATACCAGGGAACCCAGAAGCCTGCCCCTCTCTTTAAAGAAACAAAGACACACAAATAATAATAACAAATTAAGTTTTAGAAAAAGAGATACCTAAGTTTTGCTTTATAGTTGTCAACGATTTCATTTTTTTCTTCTTTTGAGCAGTACCAAATCACACTAGGAATGACGAAATATGAAAGCTTTCGGCATATAGGGCACGCCCTCAATGCAGAATTTACATCCAGTCCAGATGTTGGTGAACTACTACGCCAATTCCTGATGCATGATATGCATGCAGAATGGATGATCACACTCTGACAAGATTCCAAATTTACGTTCAGCTGCTGTTGGCTTTGAGAGAACACGCTCAAGACACACTGCACTCTATTTCTTGACTGTTTTAATGATTCCAGATGATTTTTCCTTTTCTCACATGTTTTCATATGCTCCTCCCTCTCCTGAGTCCTAAAAGGATGCAAGCAATGTTTGCCACAGGTGGGACATACATCTCCATGAATATAAGGACAATTATCCCCACGCGGACAACTACTGGCAGCAGCAAAAGAGCAGATTGGTTGATCGGCTGAATTCAGACTATTCAACTCCACTATATCATCAATCTCTAACAAGTCATGAGGTCCTGACTTTTGCTCCCATGCTGGTTTGTCGGGAGTGTGAATAAGTCCCTCCAAAACAAAATGCTCTGTGGCGATACTTGGAACAGGACCTGAACCATTCACTACAGTTGCAGAAGCAACAGTCAAAGAACCCGAGCTCGAGAGTAAATTCTGATGAGAAGGTATGGAAGAAGATGGTGCAGAAGACTGCAATCGCGAAGCCTTAACATGTTCATATAATCATATCTGCACCTGCTTCCGTAAGCACAAATCCCTTTTTGGTAGTAGGTGCATATCTGTAACAATTAATCCAATTACTAACAGTTCCAAAAGCTTACACCAAGTACACATCAAGCAGTTCTGGAATGAAGCTAATTACTAACAATCATATATTGACAAAATTCATCAGTATTTTCGGATTATTATCTTCAGACTAACCAATGACAATTCTAAATGCAGCGTTTATTACCCCCAAAAAATCAGTATTTTCGGATTATTATTTTCAGGTATAGTATGATGTTCAAGAAGTTGCAAGCTGTAACACCCCCCAAAAAAAAACACAAGACCTAAAAACAAGTCTTAACACATGCAGATTAACACAAACACTAGCATAGCGAAAAACAACGGAAACTGGATAAAAGAAATCCAAAACAGGGGTGTTATGCCACGTCTACCACACCCGGTAAACGCTAAGGCGAACAATCTGCAAGTGTATCACTATCCCAAAACATCAAACTACAAACAGTCTAAAACCATTGGCTCGCAGGCCACAAAAACACAATCTAAAGGTACAGGCGCTAAGCTACCGGCACTAGACATTGTGCTCGACTACTCAACACCTGAAAGAACACAAAGATAAACATCGGGGCGACGCCCAGTCAGCGAAAGATGCTGGTAACCCACCAATACCGTTAAGTATCATAAATAGGTAGATATAAGATATAAAAACCATTTTTGAAACGGAATACATATATATAAGTCAAAAGCAAGATCAGAAGACAACACAAGACTCACCGCTCACAAAGATAACACCGGAAACACATCCCAACCACAAAGGTTAACCACACACAAGGATAAAGACTCACCCAACGGCAACACATGCCAAACAACACAAGCCTCCGTGACTACACACGTCACGAGAGAAGAGAACTCACCACAACGGCTACACAAGCCTCGTGACATCACCCATCACGAGTTGATATACCTTCCTTATGCCCTGTTCCAACCTTATGGCTACCCCCAACCTTGTACCTTCAAAGCCAACCATTACCTCCAGAAATCCCCTGTACAGCCAAGTCCAACCTTATTCCGCCGGGACCGTCGTCCCCCACCTATAACCTCCAACGAAAACCCACCAATCACGATAACACATGCCCGGATAACACAATGTTATCCCCCAATCACGTGGACTCAGCCACAACTCCATAATCACGTCACGGCCACCACGAGGACCGCTGCAATACCTTGGTGACTAGCGTCCCATACCACTAATCGTGCAATCCAGGTAGAGCCACACACGCACCACCACTCACACGAAAGTCAAGCAACGGATTGCAAAGAAGGTATGAAACTTACTCAATCAAGGAACGGGTCACAACCTAACGACAACAACGATGAATAACGCAAGTTATCATCAACCAAACGGAAGGTACGAACAACACACACGCTAGCATTAAGACAACAAACTAGCATGCTTATCAACGGGGAAACTCAAGATAGTTCCGAGGAACACACAAGACACCTCTTGGTTCAACGAAGCACAATGTTGAACACTTAGCACGATTCAAGACACCAAAGATCCTACATGGATACCTACCATAAAGCTCTAGACCTACGAAACATCAAGAAGACGCTCAAATAGTTCCACAAAGAACAACGGGAAGCCAAAAGATCACACACCGAGACAAACGAATCACGGGGAACAAATCCCGAACCAACTCCACCGTGTTCCCCGCGGGTAGACCCACGGGTAGTGCCCCACCCGTGGTCCCGCCCGCGGGTACTCTACCCACAGGGCGACACGTTCCCCGCGGGTAGGCCGGCGGGTGGTGCCCCGCCCGCCGTTCCGCCCGCGGGTATGTCCCTGTACCACAACAAATCCCTTCGGGGATTTTTTCCTCCAAACACAAATTCAAGTCCAAAACACACCAAATCTCACCAAACACAACAAAATGACTTGAACCAAGGAACATGCCAAGCAATGGCACAAAGGAACCCTAAACACAAGCTCTAGATATGCAATATCACAAGATAAATGCATAAACTCTCACATTTCATAGCAAAACACAAATAGAAGCCAAGAAATCATATATAGGTAAGCAAAATAGGTTTTGTAGAGCATGGGTTACCTCTTGAAGACCAAAAGACTCCTCTTACACCACAACAAGCTCTCCACTAAGCTCACTAGCCACACCCACTTCAAGATCAAACCAAAAGATCATAAAGATCCTACCTTTAAGAAAAGACAACTAAGATGGAACCAAAAAGACTAGACAAGCTTAGATCTTACCCTTCTAGATGCCCAAACAGAGGAAAGATTGAATCTTGGAACCAAAACTTGGAATCTTGACAAAGGTCTCACTAGGCTTGAAGAACAAGCTACTCTTCTTTTCTAGAGAGAAGGTAGAGATATTTTCTAGGAATTGTAAGTGATGGAAAATGAAGAAGTCTTCTAGGTTTAGGTTACAAAACTAACTCTTCGTGAAAAGACAAGGATACCCTTACTAACTCTTAGAAAGTGTAAGGAACAAGGGAACTCCTCTCAAAGCACAAGGTACAACACCACTTAAAGATTGACTAGTCAAATACTAGTCCTTGAGTATCAAAAATCAGGATTTTAGGAATCAATTCCTCAAAAGAAATAGAATTAATTACTCAATTAATTCATTGATTGGAGTGTGGATTTTTGGGGTGTCACATCATCTCCCCCTTCAAAGAAGTTTCGTCCCCGAAACTTGGTTACAACAAGTTAAGAACGAAAGGTAACAAGGAAACAAAATTGTGACAAGAAATTTCAAGAATATCCCTTTTGGTCAAAAACTCCAAAAGTTCTCACAAGGTTCCAAAGCAAAGAAGAAAACATTACGAATCCAAGGATTGGCAAGAGGTCAACAAACGGATAGATTGAGCATCAAGAACTCTAACCTCAACACAACAACCAACTTCTAGACAACAACCAAGAACTCAACAACTAACCCAAACACCAACTAACAAACTAGCTAAACAACAAGGTAACAAACAAAACAAGCAAGCACACAACAACCTAACACCAAGCTACAACTGCTAAGAAACAACAAGAAAGAAGCGAACGGGGTTACCACAACACCACTAGAACTCCTCACTCTCCGACTCTTCGGCCTCTTCAGACTCTTCCTCTTCGGCTTCATCTCTGTGACTTGAACTAGCTTCAAACCGATCCAGCCTCTGATGCACTGCGGCAAACTGCGACCTCACAAACGCAAAACCCTCGGCGATCAAACTGTTCTGCTGCCGAAGCAAAGAGACAACATCCTGCTCTCTCTTGGTGCGAACTTCTTTCCTTCTCCGGCTTTCCTCACTATCTGATTCACTTACTTCAGCTTCAGCGGTCTCCGGTGCTCCTTCTTCTTCTTCCTGATCTGCTTCTTCCTCAACTTCTTCGTCACCACCCAAACTCTGGACTGCAAGACTCAATTTCCTGGCATGGATCCCAAGCCCAGCAGCTAACTCTGCTCTCTCAACAGCTGCTTTCCTACCAACCTCTTCAAGCGTGATGTACTCACCACTATCCAACTGAAAAAGATTACAACTCCGGAGATTGGCGGTATCCAACACCATCTTTCCCACAGCCTTCGGGAGACAACCATCCACACTAACACCTTTCTTAACCAAAATCCAACTTAACACCATGCCATACGGCAAACTCTTCCAATTGTGATCCCGGCAAAACACCATGTGTTGCATCATCAAAGCAGGCTGATTGAACTTAACCATATTCTTCAAACAGAAAGCAAAGGTACACTCCAACTTACCCAACAAACTGCTTTTGTTGTTGTTAGGCAACAAACAATCTGACACCAACATCACCAAGATCCTTTGTTCCACAGACAACCACTTCCTCTCCGGCCTCGAAGCTTGAGTGTGAAACCACTCGTACGGCCAAACAGATAGCTCAAATAGTCACGGTACCCCATGGTATCCGTACTAATCCAAGAATGACCACTGTACTGAGCCACTCCGGTAGCAGACAAACTCAACAACTGAGCTAACCTCTTCTCAGACAACACAACCTTCACACCTCTCACCTTAGAGGTGATCTCAAGCCTTTCACCATCCTTCGTCACAACCATGTGACGGTAAAACTCCTTCACCAAACTCGGGTAAGTCTCGGTCCTTATGGCAAGAAACCCATCTAACAAACCTTGAAACTTACGCAAATCCAACAAGGAACTTGAAAAAGATTCCGGATCAAAAGCTTTACCTTCAAGCACAAGGTAGTGGGCATCCACCCATTCCGCTTTCCTAGCCAAGCTTGACCTCCTAGGCATGGTGAAAGATGATCCAAAGCTCAACAAACAAAGCCCACAACTCTCCTTCTTCACACTCACGCTGCCTCTCTCTCTCGCTGCACTCTCTCTCTCTCTCACGGCTGCTCTCGGCGACGCGGCACATAGCAGGTCGGCGGCGGCGACGGGACGGCGAGGCTCCGGCGGTGGCGAGACAGTGGTGCGACGGGCAGGTAGGTGGGGGGAGGTGGGATGGCTTCGGGTAGCTCACGGGTAGGGAGAAGGAAAAAGAAGAAGAGAATTTGGGGGAAGAAATTAGGGATTTGGGTGAGATTGGGAAAAAAGATGATTAAATTTGGGGATTTTGAACAAAGTGGGATTTAAGGTTTAGAAAGAATTAAAATGGGTTAGGTTTCAAGAAAGATAATTAGCTCAAGTGGTTTAGAGGTTGGGTAGAAAAGAAATTGGCTAAGGTTTAAAACTCAAAGGCTATAAAGAAACATTAGGTTTAACTTTTAGGCTACACAAGGAAAGATTTTGGTAGGGATTTTCTATTTTTCCAAATCAAATAATACTTGGAAAATTTAGGGAAAAGCTCAAGGAATTGTTGTAAGAACAACCAAGTCCAAAGGTGAAAGAATTGGGCTAAGCACAAGATAACTCAAGGATAGATGGCTACCACAAACAAGATACCAACTAAAGAGAACACTTAGCAAGAAAAGAGTCTATACTAAGCATCCAACGAAAAACTAACAAGGAAAGCATGCCAAGGATTGCCAAACAAAGACAACTACGAAACACAATATAACACCCAAGGCAACAAAGAACACAACGCTCTCGGGGACGCAAGGATAGGCTCAAAACAAGGGTTACCTGCTAACTCCTCCTCCACCAGACCCTCCGATTCCGCTTGCGAACGCGCCATCACGAAAACTCTCCCAGGCGGCCTAGCTCCAACAGCTCCACGACTCGAACTCCCTCCTGATGCTCCTCTGACTCCCGGGGGTGGCGGCAACGCTCTCTGACCGACAAGCTGAGGATACTCCGCAACTCTATGACCAACAACCCCACAGCGAAAACACTTAAACGCCTGGCCATAGCAAACTTGACCCGGATGCACCTTCCCACACTTGCGACAACCAACCGACTTAGCTTGAACCGGAGGCTCCATCCTAACTGGTCCTTGAGAAGAAGATGACACAACTCTAGCCGGAAAACTCGGTCGGGGCTTCTTGAAAGCAAAAGAACCACCACTCTCAACTCTCTTCCTAGCCAACTCAAGCGAACTCTTCTGAAGCTGCTGAACACGAAACAGATCCGTGGCACACAGATACACATCCTTGAGGGAACTAGGCCTACTCACCGTCAACGCTTTTCGTGCCTCATAATTCAGACCGGCAACGAAACGCTCAACTTTGGCAAGCTCTGTAGGCACTAACACCCTCGCGAAGCGCGCCAGCTCTAGGAACTTCTTGTGGTACTCCACCACAGATAGGGGTCCTTGCTGCAGATGAAGGAACTCATCAAACATGGCGGCTCGCACATGCGCTGGGTAGAACCTTTCGCGCATCCTGTCCTTGAGCGCGGTCCAATCAAACCCAGGCTCTTCAAGAAGGGTCCGACTCTCGTGAACCCACCACAGATCAGCTTCTTGGCAGAAGTAGAACGTTGCCAGTTCTACTCTCCTCTCTTCGGGACAGCCCACCACGGTAAAAATCTTATCAAACACCCGTAGCCACTCTTCAAGGTCTACAGGGTCTTCTTCACCAGCAAAGGAAGGCGGCCGATGCCCTGACACTAAACGACCCACATCGCGGTGCCTGACCGAAGGCGGAGGCGGCGCAACTTGATTGTTGTTCAACAGAGCTTCACAGAGAGACTGCATCGTCTGCGTCAGCTGATGGAGATTCTGGGCGATCTGCTCGTTGGTCGGGGTCTCTGGGGAGCGAGCGCGAGGACGAGGAGGCATCGCACTTCTGCTACAACAACAAGGTTACCAAAAGAACAAGCAAGCAAGCAAGACAGAAAGCAACACACATCTCACCGCGCAACCTAGAGTCCTAAGCCTAACACTTAGCTTCTTAAGGTCGCTTAGAGGTCTCAAAGCACACTTAAACACTTAGAAAGTCTAGACTCAACTCTACATAGGCTCTAAACCAAGGCTCAAAACCTGGCTCTGATACCAACTGTAACACCCCCAAAAAAAAAACACAAGACCTAAAAACAAGTCTTAACACATGCAGATTAACACAAACACTAGCACAGCGGAAGAAAACGGAAACTGGATAAAAGAAATCCAAAACAGGGGTGTTATGCCACGTCTACCACACCCGGTAAATGCTAAGGCGAACAATCTGCAAGTGTATCACTATCCCAAAACATCAAACTACAAACAGTCTAAAACCATTGGCTCGCAGGACACAAAAACACAATCTAAAGGTACAGGCGCTAAGCAACCGGCTCTAGACATCGCGCTCGACTACTCAACACCTGAAAGAACACAAAGATAAACATCGGGGCGACGCCCGGTCAACGAAAGATGCTGGTAACCCACCAATACCGTTAAGTATCATAAATAGGTAGATATAAGATATAAAAACCATTTTCAAAACGGAATACATATATATAAGTCAAAAGCCAAGATCAGAAGACAACACAAGACTCACCGCTCATAAAGATAACACCGGGAACACATCCCAACTACAAAGGTTAACCACACACAAGGATAAAGACTCACCCAACGGCAACACATGCCAAACAACACAAGCCTCCGTGACTACACACGTCACGAGAGAAGAGAACTCACCACAACGGCTACATAAGCCCTCGTGACATCACCCATCACGAGTTGATATACCTTCCTTATGCCCTGTTCCAACCTTATGGCTACCCCCAACCTTGTACCTTTAAAGCCAACCATTACCTCCAGAAATCCCCTGTACAGCCAAGTCCAACCTTATTCCGCCGGGACAGTCGTCCCCCACCTATAACCACCAACGAAAACCCACCAATCACGGCAACACATGCCCGGATAACACAATGTTATCCCCCAATCACGTGGACTCAGCCACAACTCCATAATCACGTCACGGCTACCACGAGGACCGCTGCAATACCTTGGTGACTAGCTTCCCATACCACTAATCGTGCAATCCAGGTAGAGCCACACATGCACCACCACTCACACGAAAGTCAAGCAACGGACTGCAAAGAAGGTATGAAACTTACTCAATCAAGGAATGGGTCACAACCCAACGACAACAACGATGAATAACGCAAGTTATCATCAACCAAATGGATGGTACGAATAACACACACGCTAGCATTAAGACAACAAAGTAGCATGCTTATCAACGGGGAAACTCAAGATATTTCCGAGGAACACACAAGACACCTCTTGGTTCAACGAAGCACAATGTTGAACACTTAGCACGATTCAAGACACCAAAGATCCTACATGGATACCTACCATAAAGCTCTAGACCTACGAAACATCAAGAAGATGCTCAAATAGTTCCACAAAGAACAACATGAAGCCAAAAGATCACACACCGAGACAAACGAATCACGGGGAACAAATCCCGAACCAACTCCACCGTGTTCCCCGCGGGTGGACCCACGTGTAGTGCCCCACCCGTGGTCCCGCCCGCGGGTACACTACCCACAGGGCGATACGTTCCCCGCGGGTAGGCCGGCGGGTGGTGCCCCGCCCGCCATTTCGCCTGCGGGTACGTCCCTGTACCACAACAAATCCCTTCGGGGATTTTCTCCTCCAAACACAAATTCAAGTCCAAAACACACCAAATCTCACCAAACACAACAAAATGACTTGAACCAAGGAACATGCCAAGCAATGGCACAAAGGAACCCTAAACACAAGCTCTAGATATGCAATATCACAAGATAAATGCATAAACTCTCACATTTCATAGCAAAACACAAATAGAAGCCAAGAAATCATATATAGGTAAGCAAAATAGGTTTTGTAGAGCGTGGGTTACCTCTTGAAGACCAAAAGACTCCTCTTACACCACAACAAGCTCTCCACTAAGCTCACTAGCCACACCCACTTCAAGATCAAACCAAAAGATCATAAAGATCCTACCTTTAAGAAAAGACAACTAAGATGGAACCAAAAAGACTAGACAAGCTTAGATCTTACCCTACTAGATGCCCAAATAGAGGAAAGATTGAATCTTGGAAGCAAAACTTGGAATCTTGACAAAGGTCTCACTAGGCTTGAAGAACAAGCTACTATTCTTTTCTAGAGAGAAGGTAGAGATATTTTCTAGGAATTGTAAGGGATGGAAAATGAAGAAATCTTCTAGGTTTAGGTTACAAAACTAACTCTTGGTGAAAAGACAAGGATACCCTTACTAACTCTTAGAAAGTGTAAGGAACAAGGGAACTCCTCTCAAAGCACAAGGTACAACACCACTTAAAGATTGATTAGTCAAATACTAGTCCTTGAGTATCAAAAATCAGGATTTTAGGAATCAATTCCTCAAAAGAAATAGAATTAATTACTCAATTAATTCATGGATTGGAGTGTGGATTTTTGGGGTGTAACACAAGCAGTGCTCATTAGGCAGTTATAATTATAACACAAAGAAATATGGATATTTACATCTATTGGGTGAAAAATATGCTTACGCGAACCAGTAGACACAGCCTTCAACCGAACACTGCTTGTGTTACAAATCAACCGAACAAATTCGTATAAATTAGGAACTTACAAGAAGCTTGTTGTATGCCTCACTGGCATGATCCTCGGAGATTTCATCGGCGGTAACTGTAGCGTTTGATAAAATAAAATAAAATAAAAAGGGAACTGTTAGATCGTTTGGGAAGCTGTTGATGAACGTGGAATGCAGAAACTGAAAAAAAGCAGAGGTACAAAGATAACGGGATAAATTGGCAATACTTACTGAGGTCCCGATTGATTTCGCATTGCTAAAATTTACCCCAAAAATACAATGAAAATGCCAAAATCGATAGGATTGATCTAGAATCCAGATAAGCTGATGTGCCTAGCGTCTCTGTCTCCGTCTCCGTCTCAGAGCGTCTCCGTGCCGGTGCCTGAATCATATGCGGCTGACAGCAATGACGGATGATGGCAATGGAGATGCTGGTGAGTGGCGACGACGGCAACAACATCGTGGGTTCAGTGGTGATCGATGACAACAAGGGTTTGGATTTAGGTTTGGGGGGAAATTGTAAAATAATCTAAGTGTACAGGTATAGGTTTGGAGGAAATTTGTAAAATATTTAAGTGTACGTTTAAAATTGGAAGGTTTTGGATTTAGGTTTGGAGGGATTTTTTTAATTTTTAAAATTTTTATAATTAAGTTATAAGATCAATTCTAATAATAAAACGATGTTATATAATAAATCATATTTCAATTTTATTTAATCTATGTAGTATATCATATAAAATTATATATATATATATATATATATATATATATATATATATATGGTTGAGTTCAAATGAGGACAACAATATATAGAGAATTGTGCGGACAAATAATGGACACACAACAAATTAATATCAGGCACACAATTTAATACATAATGGCACACAAAAATACATGTAAACATCAAGTTTCGAACCCAAGCTCATATCCATTCTCAACGTGTCCCAGGCATGCCGGAAGGGTCGATTACCAACATATAGCTAACATTGTTAGTCATGCGCTAGCCGGAATGGTCAATTACCAACATAGCTAACCGTGTTAGTCATGCGCTAGCCGGAAGGGTCGATTACCAATATATAGCTAACCTTGTTATTCATGCGCTAGCCGGAAGGGTTGATTACCAACCCCGGCCCATATCATACAGCCCTTATCCCTTAATCTATTATTTTTTATACATGATAATTATTATTATTTTTTGAATTCATAGATTGGTCTTAATTGTAATTGAAAATAAAACTTTAATAAATTGACAATGAAAATAGAACTATTAAATTAACTTTTGAATTGTATTCTTCCTTTGTTAAATTTTTATGCATTAGATTTGGACAAAAAAATTTAATTACATTTTTATTTTTGTTCTAGATCTTGTAAACATCTATTGTCATCTCGTAACAAAAACAATGAAGGTCCAAATTATAGGTAAAAGATAAGGTGTAACACTTTATTATGTTAGAAGTCTTGGGTTCCATTTTTCCTAGAGGCATCCTAACCTATTTTATGAAATCGTTGTCTTGGTTTTCACAGACAACCCAATTATATACCAGATGTTGCACTTTGATACATAAGAGTTTATGTTGCTTGATTGGTTAAACTTTATTTGCTATGTTTGAGGTTATAGGTTCAACTCTTGTTGTTAACATCCTTGTTTTTATTTTATACAACTGTTGTCTTTTATAAAATAATGATGCGCAAAGATAATGGTTTTTTATAACCGTTGTCTTTGTAGTGTTGTGTATTCAAATACGCTTAAAGACAACATACCAAAGACAACGATTAAATCAAACCGTTGTTTTATACAAATAAAGAACGCACAACGACAACGGTTATATAAAACCGTTGTCTTTGTAGTGTTGTGTATTCAAGTGCTATTAAAGACAACACATAAATGACAACGGTTAAAAAAAACCATTGTCTTTTATAAAATAATAATGCGCAAAGACAACGGTTTTTAAAAACCGTTGTCTTTGTAGTGTTGTGTATTCTAGTGCGCTTAAAGACAACACACCAACGACAACGGTTAAATAAAACCGTTGTCTTTTTTAAAAAAAGAGCGCACAAAGACAACGGTTTTAAACAACCGTTGTCTTTTTAGTGTTGTGTATTCTAGTGTGTTTAAAGACAACACAGCAACGACAACGGTTAAAAAAACCGTTGTCTTTTTAAAAAAAAAAACGCACATAGACAACGGTTTTAAAAAACCGTTGTCGTTGTGGTGTTGTCTTTTCACAAAATGCACAAAGACAACACACTTATAACAACGGTTAAGTAAAAATCGTTGTCTTTGAGAAAAGTTTTGCATCAAAGACAACGGTTTTGGACCAAACTGTTGTCTTTTATACAAAAGACAACACTTTTCTTTAAAACTGTTGTCTTTCTAGTGTTGTCTATGTGCATTTTTCTTGTAGTGCTTTGTAATTTTGATATGAATTTACTCACATCTTAATATTTTTAAAATATCTACTAAAACAAGTTGGTTCAATCGGTTGTTAAAACTTGAAATGAAAGCTTCGTATTATTTTGATTTTTGTAATTTTTATTATTTTTTTCTACATTACCCTCTATTATATCACTTACTTTTTCATAAATACAAATGAACCCCGTCAGTGTATACTTTTGTAACAAAATATTCTGTTAATTATTTATTATTTTTAACTTATTGACTTTCATAAGAAGGTCTTTGGTTTGAACCTAAGGAAGACACACATGAAGAAATATTGCATTCAATCCAAGAATTGTTTAAGGATATGCGCTTAGGCCTCACCTAGAAATAGAGATTCGAAAATAACATAATTCATATTCTCATTAACATTATGACGTTTCCGGTTGAGAATGTAGATGTCATAGCGTTATACAAAGAAAGTACCATGTAATGAAATTGTGTTTGTAGTCCAACTGATAATTAGGATAATTTCCTTTCAAGCAATAGACCCGGGTTCAACTCTCGGTAAACGCATTACCTTTGCATTCGTTAAGCCTCGAGTTTGGCATATAGATTTAAACAACCCTATGGACTAAACTCTTTTCAAATTTAATAATTTATTATATAAATTCCATTTTATATATATTAAAAATTTATATTCACACTTCTATTAAACAAACTTTTATATTTTACCACTTTGTAATTTTGATATCAACTTACTCACCTCTTAATATTTTTAAAATATCTACTAAAACAAGTTGGTTCAATCGGTTGTTGAAACTTGAAATGAAAGCTTCGTATTATTTTGATTTTTGTAATGTTTATTATTTTTTTCTACATTACCCTCTATTATATCACTTACTTTTTCATAAATACACATGGACCCCGTCAGTGTATACTTTTGTAACAAAATATTCTGGTAATTATTTATTATTTCTAACTTACTCACTAATTTTCATAAAAGGTCTTTGGTTCGAACCTAAGGAAGACATACATGAAGAAATATTGCATTGAATCCAAGAATTGTTTAAGGATATGCGCTTAGGCCTCACCTAGAAATAGAGATTCGAAAATTACATAATTCATATTCTCATTAACATTATGACATTCCCAGTTGAGAATGTAGATGTCATAGCATTATACAAAGAAAGTACCATATAATAAAAATGCGTTTGTAGTCTAATGGTTAGGATTATTGCCTTCCAAGCTATAGACTCGGGTTCCACTCTCGGCAAATGCATTACCTTTGCATTCTTTAAGAAAACCAAATATGCAGCCTTAGAGCTTCCCTATGGACTAAACTCTTTTCAAATTTAATAATTTATTATATAAATTCCATTTTATGTATATTATTTTAAATAAATTTATATTCACACTTCTATTAAACAAACTTTTATATTTTACCAGTTTCTAATATTGATATCAATTTATTCACCACTTAATATTTTTAAAATATCCACTAAAACAAGTTGGTTCAATCGGTTGTTGAAATTTGAAATGAAAGCTTCGTATTATTTTGATTTTTGTAATTTTTATTATTTTTTTTTTGTACATTACCCTCTATTATATCACTTACTTTTTCATAAATACACACGGACCCCGTCAGTTTATACTTTTGTAACAAAATATTCTCTGAATTATTTATTGTTTTTAACTTATTGATTTTCATAAGAAGGTATTTGGTTCGAACCTAAGGAAGACACACAAGAAGAAATATTGCATTGAATCCATGAATTGTTTAAGGATATGCACTTTGGCCTCACCTAGAAATAGAGATTCAATAATTACATAATTCATATTCTCATTAACATTCTGACATTCCTCGTTGAGAATATAGATGTCATCGCGTTATTCAAAGAACGTACAATATAATGAAAAAGCAACCCTATGGACTAAACTCTTTTCAAATTTAATAATTTATTATATAAATTCCAGTTAATATATATTATTTTAAATAAAATTTATATTCACACTTCTATTAAACAAACTTTTATATTTTACCAGTTTGTAATTTTGATATCAATTTATTCACCTCTTAATATTTTAAAAATATCTACTAAAACAAGTTCGTTCAATCGGTTGTTGAAACTTGAAATGAAAGCTTCGTATTATTTTGATTTTTATAATTTTTATTATTTTTTTCTACATTACCCTCTATTATATCACTTACTTTTTCATAAATACACATGGAACCCGTCTGTGTATACTTTTGTAACAAAATATTCTGTGAATTATTTATTGTTTTTAACTTACTCATTGATTTTCATAAGATGGTCTTTAGTTCGAACCTTAGGAAGACATACAAGAAGAAATATTGCATTGAATCCAAGAATTGTTTATGGATATGCGCTTAGGCCTCACCTAGAAATAGAGATTCAAAAATTACATAATTGATATTCTAATTAACATTATGACATTCCCGGTTGAGAATGTAGATGTCATAGCATTATACAAAGAAAGTACCATTTAATGAAACTGCGTTCGTAGTCCAACGGTTCGGATACTTGCTTTCCAAGCAATAGACCGGGGTGCGACTCCCGGCAAACGCATTACCTGTGCATTCTTTAAGCAAACCAAATATGCAGCCCTAGAGCTTAATTTTGTTAAGTTTGGCTTCTCGATATAAGCAACCCTATGGACTAAACTCTTTTCAAATTTAATAATTTATTATATAAATTCCATTTTATATATATTATTTTAAATAAAATTTATATTCACACCTCTATTAAACAAACTTTTATATTTTACCAGTTTGTAATTTTGATATCAATTTATTCACCTCTTCATATTTTTAAAATATCTACTAAAACAAGTTCGTTCAATCGGTTGTTGAAACTTGAAATGAAAGCTTCGTATTATTTTGATTTTAGTAATTTTTATTATTTTTTTTATACAATACCCTCTATTATATCACTTACTGTTTCTTAAATACACTTGGACCCCGTCAGTGTATACTTTTGTAACAAAATATTCTGTGAATTATTTATTGTTTTTAATTTACTCATCGATTTTCATAAGAAGGAATTTGGTTCGAACCTAAGGAAGACACACAAGAAGAAATATTGCATTGTATCCAAGAATTTTTTATGGATATGCGCTTAGGCCTCACCAAGAAATAGAGATTCGAAAATTACATAATTCATATTTTAATTAACATTATGACATTCCGGGTTCAGAATGTAGATGTCATAGCATTATACAAGGAAAGTACCATACAATGAAATTGCGTTTGTAGTCCAACGGTTAGGATAATTGCATTCCAAGCAATTGACCTGGGTTCGACTCTCGGCAAACACATTACCTTTGCATTCGTTAAGCCTCTCGAATTAAGCTAAACCAAATATGCAACCCAAGAGTTTAATTTTGTTAAGTTTGGCCTCTCGATTTAAGCAACCCTATGGACTATAAACTCTTTTCAAATTTAATAATTCATTATATAAATTTCATTTTATATATATTATTTTAAATAAAATTTATATTCACACTTCTATTAAACAAACTTTTATATTTTACCAGTTTCTAATTTTGATATCAATTTATTCACCACTTAATATTTTTAAAATATCCACTAAAACAAGTTGGTTCAATCGGTTGTTGAAATTTGAAATGAAAGCTTCGTATTATTTTGATTTTTGTAATTTTTATTATTTTTTTTTTGTACATTACCCTCTATTATATCACTTACTTTTTCATAAATACACACGGACCCCGTCAGTTTATACTTTTGTAACAAAATATTCTCTGAATTATTTATTGTTTTTAACTTATTGATTTTCATAAGAAGGTATTTGGTTCGAACCTAAGGAAGACACACAAGAAGAAATATTGCATTGAATCCAAGAATTGTTTAAGGATATGCGCTTTGGCCTCACCTAGAAATAGAGATTCGATAATTACATAATTCATATTCTCATTAACATTCTGACATTCCTCGTTGAGAATATAGATGTCATCGCGTTATTCAAAGAAAGTACAATATAATGAAAAAACAACCCTATGGACTAAACTCTTTCCAAATTTAATAATTTATTATATAAATTCCAGTTAATATATATTATTTTAAATAAAATTTATATTCACACTTCTATTAAACAAACTTTTATATTTTACCAGTTTGTAATTTTGATATCAATTTATTCACCTCTTAATATTTTAAAAATATCTACTAAAACAAGTTCGTTCAATCGGTTGTTGAAACTTGAAATGAAAGCTTCGTATTATTTTGATTTTTATAATTTTTATTATTTTTTTCTACATTACCCTCTATTATATCACTTACTTTTTCATAAATACACATGGAACCCGTCTGTGTATACTTTTGTAACAAAATATTCTGTGAATTATTTATTGTTTTTAACTTATTGATTTTCATAAGATGGTCTTTAGTTCGAACCTTAGGAAGACATACAAGAAGAAATATTGCATTGAATCCAAGAATTGTTTATGGATATGCGCTTAGGCCTCACCTAGAAATAGAGATTCAAAAATTACATAATTGATATTCTAATTAACATTATGACATTCCCGGTTGAGAATGTAGATGTCATAGCATTATACAAAGAAAGTACCATTTAATGAAACTGCGTTCGTAGTCCAACGGTTCGGATAATTGCTTTCCAAGCAATAGACCGGGGTGCGATCCCGGCAAACGCATTACCTGTGCATTCTTTAAGCAAACCAAATATGCAGCCCTAGAGCTTAATTTTGTTAAGTTTGGCTTCTCGATATAAGCAACCCTATGGACTAAACTCTTTTCAAATTTAATAATTTATTATATAAATTCCATTTTATATATATTATTTTAAATAAAATTTATATTCACACCTCTATTAAACAAACTTTTATATTTTACCAGTTTGTAATTTTGATATCAATTTATTCACCTCTTCATATTTTTAAAATATCTACTAAAACAAGTTCGTTCAATCGGTTGTTGAAACTTGAAATGAAAGCTTCGTATTATTTTGATTTTAGTAATTTTTGTTATTTTTTTTATACAATACCCTCTATTATATCACTTACTGTTTCTTAAATACACTTGGACCCCGTCAGTGTATACTTTTGTAACAAAATATTCTGTGAATTATTTATTGTTTTTAATTTACTCATCGATTTTCATAAGAAGGTATTTGGTTCGAACCTAAGGAAGACACACAAGAAGAAATATTGCATTGTATCCAAGAATTTTTTATGGATATGCGCTTAGGCCTCACCAAGAAATAGAGATTCGAAAATTACATAATTCATATTTTAATTAACATTATGACATTCCGGGTTCAGAATGTTGATGTCATAGCGTTATACAAAGAAAGTACCATACAATGAAATTGCGTTTGTAGTCCAACGGTTAGGATAATTGCATTCCAAGCAATAGACCTGGGTTCGACTCTCGGCAAACACATTACCTTTGCATTCGTTAAGCCTCTCGAATTAAGCTAAACCAAATATGCAACCCAAGAGCTTAATTTTGTTAAGTTTGGCCTCTCGATTTAAGCAACCCTATGGACTATAAACTCTTTTCAAATTTAATAATTCATTATATAAATTTCATTTTATATATATTATTTTAAATAAAATTTATATTCACACTTCTATTAAACAAACTTTTATATTTTACCAGTTTCTAATTTTGATATCAATTTATTCACCACTTAATATTTTTAAAATATCCACTAAAACAAGTTGGTTCAATCGGTTGTTGAAATTTGAAATGAAAGCTTCGTATTATTTTGATTTTTGTAATTTTTATTATTTTTTTTTTTTGTACATTACCCTCTATTATATCACTTACTTTTTCATAAATACACACGGACCTCGTCAGTTTATACTTTTGTAACAAAATATTCTCTGAATTATTTATTGTTTTTAACTTATTGATTTTCATAAGAAGGTATTTGGTTCGAACCTAAGGAAGACACACAAGAAGAAATATTGCATTGAATCCAAGAATTGTTTAAGGATATGCGCTTTGGCCTCACCTAGAAATAGAGATTCGATAATTACATAATTCATATTCTCATTAACATTCTGACATTCCTCGTTGAGAATATAGATGTCATCGCGTTATTCAAAGAAAGTACAATATAATGAAAAAGCAACCCTATGGACTAAACTCTTTTCAAATTTAATAATTTATTATATAAATTCCAGTTAATATATATTATTTTAAATAAAATTTATATTCACACTTCTATTAAACAAACTTTTATATTTTACCAGTTTGTAATTTTGATATCAATTTATTCACCTCTTAATATTTTAAAAATATCTACTAAAACAAGTTCGTTCAATCGGTTGTTGAAACTTGAAATGAAAGCTTCGTATTATTTTGATTTTTATAATTTTTATTATTTTTTTCTACATTACCCTCTATTATATCACTTACTTTTTCATAAATACACATGGAACCCGTCTGTGTATACTTTTGTAACAAAATATTCTGTGAATTATTTATTGTTTTTAACTTACTCATTGATTTCAATAAGATGGTCTTTAGTTCGAACCTTAGGAAGACACACAAGAAGAAATATTGCATTGAATCCAAGAATTGTTTATGGATATGCGCTTAGGGCTCACCTAGAAATAGAGATTCGAAAATTAGATAATTCATATTCTAATAAACATTATGACATTCCCGATTGAGAATGTAGATGGCATAGTGTTATATAAAGAAAGTACCATATAAAGGAATTGCATTTGTAGTCCAACGGTTAGGATAATTGCCTTCCAAGCAATAGACCTGGGTTCGACTTCGGCCAAACGCATTACCTTTGCATTCATTATGCCTCCCGGATTAAGCAAACCAAATATGCAGCCCAAGAGCTTAAGTTTGGCCTCTCGATTTATGGACTATAAACACTTTTCAAATTTAATAATTTATTATATAAATTCCATTATATATATATATATTATTTTAAATAAAATTTATATTCACACTTCTATTAAACAAACTTTTATATTTTACCGGTTTGTAATTTTGATATCAATTTATTCACCTCTTAATATTTTTAAAATATCTATTAAAACAAGTTGGTTCAATCGGTTGTTGAAACTTGAAATGAAAGCTTCGTATTATTTTGATATTTGTAATTTTTATTATTTTTTTCTACATTACCCTCTATTATATCACTTACTTTTTCATAGATACACATGGACCCCGTCAGTGTATACTTTTCTAACAAAATATTCGGAGAATTATTTATTGCTTTTAACTTACTCATTGATTTTCACAAGAAGGTCTTTGGTTCGAACCTAAGGAAGACACACAAGAAGAAATATTGCATTGAATCCAAGAATTGTTTATGGATATGCGCTTAGGGCTCACCTAGAAATAGAGATTCGAAAATTAGATAATTCAAATTCTCATTAACATTATGACATTCCAGGTTGAGAATGTATATGTCATAGGGTTATACAAAGAAAGTACCATATAATGAAAAAGCAACCCTATGGACTAAGCTCTATTCAAATTTAATAATTTATTATATAAATTCCATTTTATATATATTATTTTAAATAAAATTTATATTCACACTTCTGTTAAACAAACTTTTATATTTTACTAGTTTGTTATTTTGATATCAATTTATTCACCTCTTTATATTTTTAAAATATCTACTAAAGCAAGTTCGTTCAATCGGTTGTTGAAATTTGAAATGAAAGCTTCGTATTATTTTGATTTTTGTAATTTTTATTTTTTTTTTTTTGTACATTACCCTCTATTATATCACTTACTTTTTCATAAATACACACGGACCCCGTCAGTTTATACTTTTGTAACAAAATATTCTCTGAATTATTTATTGTTTTTAACTTATTGATTTTCATGAGAAGGTCTTTGGTTCGAACGTAAGGAAGACACACAAGAAGAAATATTGCATTGAATCCAAGAATTGTTTAAGGATATGCACTTAGGCCTCACCTAGAAATAGAGATTCGAAAATTACATAATTCAAATTCTCATTAACATTATGACATTCCAGGTTGAGAATGTATATGTCATAGGGTTATACAAAGAAAGTACCATATAATGAAAAAGCAACCCTATGGACTAAGCTCTATTCAAATTTAATAATTTATTATATAAATTCCATTTTATATATATTATTTTAAATAAAATTTATATTCACACTTCTGTTAAACAAACTTTTATATTTTACTAGTTTGTTATTTTGATATCAATTTATTTTCCTCTTAATATTTTTAAAATATCTACTAAAACAAGTTCGTTCAATCGGTTGTTGAAACTTGAAATGAAAGCTTCGTTTTATTTTGATTCTTGTAATTTTTATTATTTTTTTCTACATTACCCTCTATTATATCACTTACTTTTTCATAAATACACACGGACCCCGTCAGTGTATACTTTTGTAACAAAATATTCTGTGAATTGTTTATTGTTTTTAACATACTCATCGATTTTCATAAGAAGGTCTTTGGTTCGAACCTAAGGAAGACACACAAGAAGAAATATTGCATTGAATCCAAGAATTGTTTATGGATATGCGCTTAGGGCTCACCTAGAAATAGAGATTCGAAAATTAGATAATTCATATTGTAATAAACATTATGACATTCCCGATTGAGAATGTAGATGGCATAGTGTTATATAAAGAAAGTACCATATAAAGGAATTGCATTTGTAGTCCAACGGTTAGGATAATTGCCTTCCAAGCAATAGACCTGGGTTCGACTCCGGCCAAACGCATTACCTTTGCATTCATTATGCCTCCCGGATTAAGCAAACCAAATATGCAGCCCAAGAGCTTAAGTTTGGCCTCTCGATTTATGGACTATAAACACTTTTCAAATTTAATAATTTATTATATAAATTCCATTATATATATATATATATATATTATTTTAAATAAAATTTATATTCACACTTCTATTAAACAAACTTTTATATTTTACCGGTTTGTAATTTTGATATCAATTTATTCACCTCTTAATATTTTTAAAATATCTATTAAAACAAGTTGGTTCAATCGGTTGTTGAAACTTGAAATGAAAGCTTCGTATTATTTTGATATTTGTAATTTTTATTATTTTTTTCTACATTACCCTCTATTATATCACTTACTTTTTCATAGATACACATGGACCCCGTCAGTGTATACTTTTCTAACAAAATATTCGGAGAATTATTTATTGCTTTTAACTTACTCATTGATTTTCACAAGAAGGTCTTTGGTTCGAACCTAAGGAAGACACACAAGAAGAAATATTGCATTGAATCCATGAATTGTTTAAGGATATGTTCTTAGGCCTCACCTAGAAATAGAGATTCGAAAATTACATAATTCATATTCTCATTAACATTATGACATTCCAGGTTGAGAATGTAGATGTCACAATGTTATACAAAGAAAGTACCATATAAGGAAAAAGAAACCCTATAGACTAAACTCTTTTCAAATTTAATAATTTATTATTTAAATTTAATTTTATATATATTATTTTAAATAAAATTTATATTCACACTTCTATTAAACAAACTTTTATATTTTACCAGTTTGTAATTTTGATATCAATTTATTCACCTCTTAATATTTTTAAAATATCTACTAAAACAAGTTCGTTCAATCGGTTGTTGAAACTTGAAATGAAAGCTTCGTATTATTTTGATTTTTCTAATTTTTTTTGGGAAAATTGTAAAAAATGCCCCTCTATAATATGTCAATTATCAATGTCACCCCTAAATTATAAGTGGTGTAAATGTTGCCCCTCAATTATCAAAATGATGCACATATAGCCCCTCCCGTAACGGACATATAGTTCCCCACCGCTGTCCATTGTTGGTACTTCGAATCGAGGGAGAGAAAAAACAACTAAATTACATATTTACTCCAACTTAACGGTGTCGTACACTAACAGAAAACCACATGTCCGTTACGGGAGGGGTTATATGTGCACCGTTTTGATAATTGAGGGGCAACATTTACACCACTCATAATTTAGGGGTGACATTGATAATTGGCATATTATAGAGGGGCATTTTTTACAATTTTCCCTTTTTTTTTTATACAATACCCACTATTATATCACTTACATTTTCAATAATACACATGGACCCCGTCAGTGTATACTTTTGTAACAAAATATTCTGTGAATTATTTATTGTTTTTAACTTACTCATCGATTTTCATAAGAAGGTATTTGGTTCGAACCAAAGGAAGACACACAAGAAGAAATATTGCATTGAGTCCAAGAATTGTTTATGGATATGCGCTTAGGCCTCACCTAGAAATAGAGATTCGAAAATTACATAATTCATATTTTAATTAACATTATGAAATTCCGGGTTCAGAATGTAGATGTCATAGCGTTATACAAAGAATGTACCATACAATGAAATTGCGTTTATAGTCCAACGGTTAGGATAATTGCATTCCAAGCAAGAGACCTGGGTTCGACTCCCGACAAACGCATTACCCCTTTGCATTCGTTAAGCCTCCCGAATTAAGCAAACCAAATATGCAGCCCTAGAGCTTAATTTCGTTAAGTTTGGCTTCTCGATTTAACCAACCCTATGGACTAAACTCTTTTCAAATTTATTATATAAATTCCATTATATATCTATACATATATATATATATATATATATATATATATATATATATATACATATACATACATATATATATATATATATATATATATATTATTTTAAATAAAATTTATATTCACACTTCTATTAAACAAACTTTTATATTTTATCAGTTTGTAATTTTGATATCAATTTGTTCACCACTTAATATTTTTAAAATATCTACTAAAACAAGTTCGTTCATTCGGTTGTTGAAACTTCAAATGAAAGCTTCGTATTATTTTGATTTTTGTAATTTTTATTATTTTTTTCAACATTATCCTCTATTATATCACTTACTTTTTCATAAATACACATGGATCCCGTTAGTGTATACTTTTCAAACAAAATATTCTGTGAATTATGTATTGTTTTTAACTAACTCATTGATTTTCATAAGGAGGTCTTTGGTTTGAACCTAAGGAAGACACACAAGAAGAAATATTGCATTGAATCCAAGAATTGTTTAAGGATATGCGCTTAGGCCTCACCTAGCAATAGAGATTCGAAAATTACATAATACATATTCTCATTAACATTATGACATTCCAGGTTGAGAATGTAGATGTCATAGCGTTATACAAAGAAAGTACCATATAAGGAAAAAACAACCCTATGGACTAAACTCTTTTCAAATTTAATAATTTATTATACAAATTTCATTTTATATATATATTATTTTAAATAACATTTATATTCACACTTCTACTAAACAAACTTTTATATTTTACCAGTTTGTAATTTTGATATCAATTTATTCACCTCTTAATATTTTTTAAATATCTACTAAAAGAAGTTCGTTCAATCCGTTGTTGAAACTTGAAATGAAAGCTTCGTATTATTTTGATTTTTGTAATTTTTATTTATTTTTTTATACAATACCCTCTATTATATCACTTACTTTTTCATAAATACACACGGACCCCGTCAGTGTATACTTTTGTAACAAAATATTCTGTGAATTATTTATTGTTTTTAACTTATTGATTTTCATGAGAAGGTCTTTGGTTCGAACGTAAGGAAGACACACAAGAAGAAATATTGCATTGAATCCAAGAATTGTTTAAGGATATGCGCTTAGGCCTCACCTAGAAATAGAGATTCGAAAATTACATAATTCATATTATCATTAACATTATGACATTCCATGTTGAGAATGTAGATGTCATAGCGTTAAACAAAGAAAGTACCATATAATGAAATTGTTTTTGTAGTCCAACGGTTAGGATAATTGCCTTCCAAGCAATAGTCCCGGGTTCGATTCCCAGAAAATGCATTACCATTGCATTTGTTAAACCTCTCGAATTAAGCAAACCAAATATGTAGCGCTAGAGCTTAATTTTGTTAAGTTTGGTTTCTCGATTTAAGCAACCCTATGGACTAAACTCTTTTCACATTTAATAATTTTTTATATAAAGTTTATTTTATATATATATATATATATATATATATATATATATATATATATATATATATATATATATATATATATATATATATATATTATTTGAAATAATATTTATATTCACACTTCTATTAAACAAACGTTTATATTTTACCAGTTTGTAATTTTGATATCAATTTGTTCACCTCTTAATATTTTTAAAATATCTACTAAAACAAGTTCCTTCAATCGGTTGTTGAAACTTGAAATGAAAGCTTCGAATTATTTTGATTTTTGTAATTTTTATTATTTTTTTATACAATACCCTCAATTATATCACATACTTTTTCAGGAATACACATGGACCCCGTCAGTGTATACTTTTGTAACAAAATATTCTGTGAATTATTTATTATTTTTAACATACTCATCGATTTTCATAAGAAGGTCTTTGGTTCGAACCTAAGGAAGACACACAAGAAGAAATATTGCATTGAATCCAAGAATTGTTTATGGATATGCGCTTAGGCCTCACCTAGAAATAGAGATTCGAAAATTACATAATTCATATTCTCAATAACATTATGACATTCCCGGCTGAGAATGTAAATGTCATAGCGTTATACAAAGAAAGTACTATATAATGAAATTGCGTTTGTAGTCTAACGGTTAGGATAATTGCCTTCCAAGCAATAGACCCGGGTTCGACTCCCGGCAAACGCATTACCTTTGCATACGTTAAGCCTCCCGAATTAAGCAAACCAAATATGCAGCCCTAGAGCTTAAGTTTGGCCTCCCGATTTATGCAACCCTATGGACTATAAACTCTTTTCAAATTTAATAATTTATTATATAAATTCCATTTTATATATATTATTTTAAATAAAATTTATATTCACACTTCTATTAAACAAACTTTTATATTTTACCAGTTTGTAATTTTGATATCAATTTATTCACCTCTTAATATTTTTAAAATATCTATTAAAACAAGTTGGTTCAATCGATTGTTGAAACTTGAAATGAAAGCTTCGTATTATTTTAATTTTTGTAATTTTTATTATTTTTTTCTGAATTACCCACTATTATATCACTTACTTTTTCATAAATTAACATGGACCCCGTCAGTGTATAGTTTTCTAACGAAATATTCTGTGAATTATTTATTGATTTTAACTTATTGATTTTCATAAGAAGGTCTTTGGTTCGAACCTAAGGAAGACACACAAGAAGAAATATTGCATTGAATCCAAGAATTATTTAAGGATATGCGCTTAGGCCTCACCTAGAAATAGAGATTCGAAAATTACATAATTCATATTATCATTAACATTATGACATTCCATGTTGAGAATGTAGATGTCATAGCGTTATACAAAGAAAGTACCATATAATGAAATTGTGTTTGTAGTCCAATGGTTAGGCTAATTGCTTTCCAAGCAATAGTCCCGGGTTGAACTCCCGAAAAACGCATTACCTTTGCCTTTGTTAAACCTCTCGAATTAAGCAAACCAAATATGCAGCGCTAAAGCTTAATTTCGTTAAGTTTGGCTTCTTGATTTAAGCAACACTATGGACTAAACTCTTTTCACATTTAATAATTTATTATATAATGTCCATTATATATATATATATATATATATATATATATATATATATATATATATATATATATATATATATATATATATATTATTTGAAATAAAATTTATATTCACACTTCTATTAAACAAACGTTTAGATTTTACCAGTTTGTAATTTTGATATCAATTTGTTCACCTCTTAATATTTTTAAAATATCTCCTAAAACAAGTTCGTTCAATTGGTTGTTGAAACTTTAAATGAAAGCTTCGTATTATTTTGATTTTTGTAATTTTTATTATTTTTTTCTACATTACCCTCTTTTATATCACTTACTTTTTCATAAATACACATGGACCCCGTCAGTGTATACTTTTGTAACAAAATATTCTATGAATTATTTATTGTTTTTAACTTACTTATTGATTTTCATGAGAAGGTCTTTGGTTCGAACCTAAGGAAGACACACAAGAAGAAATATTGCATTGAATCCAAGAATTGTTTAAGGATATGCACTTAGGCCTCACCTAGAAATAGAGATTCGAAAATTACATAATTCATATTCTCATTAACATTATGACATTCCAGGTTGAGAATGTATATGTCATAGGGTTATACAAAGAAAGTACCATATAATGAAAAAGCAACCCTATGGACTAAGCTCTTTTCAAATTTAATAATTTATTATATAAATTCCATTTTATATATATTATTTTAAATAAAATTTATATTCACACTTCTGTCAAACAAACTTTTATATTTTACTAGTTTGTTATTTTGATATCAATTTATTCACCTCTTAATATTTTTAAAATATCTACTAAAACAAGTTCGTTCAATCGGTTGTTGAAACTTGAAATGAAAGCTTCGTTTTATTTTGATTCTTGTAATTTTTATTATTTTTTTCTACATTACCCTCTATTATATCACTTACTTTTTCATAAATACACATGGACCCCGTCAGTGTATAATTTTCTAACAAAATATTCTGTGAATTATTTATTGTTTTTAACTTACTCATTGATTTTCATAAGTAGGTCTTTGGTTCGAACCGATGAGATTATGGATTTCAGATTGATTGAACGAGATAGAGCTACAACAGAGATTAGAACTCTAACTACTCCTATACATCAGGAAAACAGTTGGAGACTAATTCCTGTCTACAAATAATAATAACAAATAACATTATTACTCACACACCCCCTCAAGTTCAAGGTGGTAGAGAGACTACATTGAGTTTGGACCGTAGAGAAGTGAACCGAGCTGCTGGCAGCGGTTTGTCGAAGATGTCGGCTAACTGATCTTTCATCGATACAAAATTCACCAGAAAGTCCCCAGCCGTAACCTTGTCACGAACAAAGTGGAAGTCAATTTCCACGTGCTTTGTGCGGGCGTGAAACAAAGGATTGGCGCACATGTAGGTCGCTCCTAGATTGTCGCACCATAGTGTGGTAGGTGTTCCAGCATGTAACCCTAGTTCCTTCAAAAGCGAGATAACCCAAGTGACCTCAGCTGCGACGTCGGCCAACCCCTTGTACTCATCCTCGGTGGAAGAGCGGGCCACAGTTTTCTGCTTCCGAGAGACCCAGGATATGAGATTTGAACCCAAAAAGACTGCATAGCCGCTGGTTGACTTTCGATCAACCGGACATCCGACCCAATCTGAATCTGAGTAGGCGTGTACATCACAAGTCGGAGAAGGCATCAACTTCAGACCGTATGAGAGAGTGGCCTTTACATAGCGTAGGACACGCTTCAGAATGCCCCAGTGTTCAGTAGTTGGAGCATGCATAAACTGGTAGAGCCGGTTGACAGCGTAGGATAGATCCGGCCGGGTGATGGTTAAGTATTGCAGCGCCCCAGCGAGACGCCAATACTGTGTCGGATTATCAAACGGTTCTGTTGCCGGGACAGCAGATTGAGTTATGGAGGCCGGAGTGGCTAGCGGCTTGCAATCAGCCATACCTGCACGAGTTAAGACATCATTCATGTAGCGGCGTTGAGATAGGAAGAGGTCACCGTCAGTAGAAATGGTTTCAATGCCGAGGAAGAAACTTGGTGTGCCCAAGTCACGAATTTTAAACACAGTAGAGAGACGTTGCTGCAAAGTGGTGAGCAAGGCAGAATCGTTGCCCATCATTATGATATCATCGACGTAGACTAGTAAAAAGACTCGTGAAGCCCCTGCAATGTAATGAAAGAGGGATACGTCTGTTTTGGACGCCAAAAACCCTGAAGTTAGCAAATAATCATGCAGACGCTTGAACCATGCACGGGGTGCCTATTTCAAGCCATATAGGGACCGTTGCAGATGACACACATGATCAGGATGTGTCGGGTCCTCATACCCTGGAGGCTGCCACATGTATATGGTTTCAGCCAAGCGCCCGTTCAAGAAGGCGTTGTGCACATCCAGTTGATGCAGAACCCAACCACGTGAAACGACAATAGAGAGTAATAGCCGTACGGTGGTCGGCTTGACAACAGGACTGTAGGTGTCGAAGAAGTCCTCACCAGCTACCTGGTTGAACCCCTTGGCTACTAGACGAGCCCTGTGACGTTCAATAGTCCCGTCGGCTTTTTGTTTAGTACGGTATACCCATTTGCAGCCCACGATGTTCATGTCCGGCTTCGCCGGAGTCAGCGACCAGGTGTTGTTGTGTACGAGTGCATTGAACTCCTGGTCCATGGCATCACGCCACTTGGGGTGGCCCACAGCTTGAGAATAGCAAGTAGGCTCAGGTGTGGCTGTGAGAGCTTGGAACGGCTCATCGGTGCCCTGTGTCATGCGTCGTAGCCTCATGACATGTGCACGGACTTGTGGTCGTGCTTGTGCAGCCCGTCGCCGCGCTGGTGGTGCGGTCGCGGGACCTGGCAGTGCTAACCGTGGTACAACTGGCTCGGGTTCAGGCACCGGAGGAGCCACTGAAGTCAAAGGCGCCACTGATGGCACTACCGGTCCAGAACCCCATGGTGTCGGTGTAGTTTCTGAGCTTATAGGAGCCTGCAATGGTAAATCTGTTGCAAAAGGAAAGATTGTCTCGTCAAATCTGACATGACGGCAGATAAAGGTTTTGCCCGTGTTAGGATCCATGCACCGGTAACCCCTAAAGGACTTAGGATATCCTAAAAACACGCAAGGTGCAGAACGGTACTCGATCTTATGCCGATTGTACGGCCTGAGATATGGGTAGCACTGACACCCAAAGACTCTAAAGAAAGTGTATGGAGGTGACGTATTGTAGAGGCATTCATATGGACTTTTGAACTTTAAAACATATGAGGGCATGCAATTGATTAGGTGAGTAGCTGTCTCAAAAGCCCAATCCCAGTATTTTAGTGGAACGGAACCTTCAGCGAGTAAAGCTAACCCGGTTTCGACAATGTGTCTGTTCCGGCGCTCGACTCTACTGTTTTGTTCATGCGTATAGGCGCAAGATTGCCTATGCACGATCCCAACTGACTCAAAAATGGAATGTAAGCGACGGTACTCACCGCCTAAATCTGACTGGATGGTCTTTATAGAACGCGAAAAACGGCGTTCTACCATCACATGAAACAACTAGAAAACTTTATAAATATCTTCTTTCACCCGTAAGGGATAAACCAGTTGAAACGGGTGTGGTCGTCCACGAAAAGTACAAAATATCTAAATCCATCCGAAGAGATAACGGGAGATGTGTAACACCCCCCAAAAAAAAAACAAGACCTAAAAACAAGTCTTAACACATGGAGATTAACACAAACACTAGCACAGCGGAAGAAACAGAAACTGGATAAAAGAAATCCAAAACAGGGGTGTTATGCCACGTCTACCACACCCGGTAAACGCTAAGGCGAACAATCTGCAAGTGTATCACTATCCCAAAACATCAAACTACAAACAGTCTAAAACCATTGGCTCGCAGGCAACAAAAACACAATCTAAAGGTACAGGCGCTAAGATACCGGCTCTAGACATCGCGCTCGACTACTCAACACCCGAAAGAACACAAAGATAAACATCGGGGCGACGCCTGGTCAGCGAAAGATGCTGGTAACCCACCAATACCGTTAAGTATCATAAATAGGTAGATATAAGATATAAAAACCATTTTCGAAACGGAATACATATATATAAGTCAAAAGCCAAGATCAGAAGACAACACAAGACTCACCCCTCACAAAGATAACACCGGGAACACATCCCAACCACAAAGGTTAACCACACACAAGGATAAAGACTCACCCAACGGCAACACATGCCAAACAACACAAGCCTCCGTGACTACACACGTCACGAGAGAAGAGAACTCACCACAACGGCTACACAAGCCCTCGTGACATCACCCATCACGAGTTGATATGCCTTCCTTATGCCTTGTTCCAACCTTATGGCTACCCCCAACCTTGTACCTTCAAAGCTAACCATTACCTCCAGAAATCCCCTGTACAGCCAAGTCCAACCTTATTCCGCCGGGACCGTCGTCCCCCACCTATAACCACCAACGAAAACCCACCAATCACGGCAACACATGCCCGGATAACACAATGGTATCCCCCAATCACGTGGACTCAGCCACAACTCCATAATCACGTCACGGCCACCACGAGGACCGCTGCAATACCTTGGTGACTAGCGTCCCATGCCACTAATCGTGAAATCCAGGTAGAGCCACACATGCACCACCACTCACACGAAAGTCAAGCAACGGATTACAACAAAGGTATGAAACACACTCGATCAAGAAACGGGTCACCACCCAACAACAACAACGATGAATAACACAAGTTATCATCAACCAAACGGAAGGTACGAACAACACACACGCTACCATTAAGACAACAAACTAGCATGCTTATCAACGGGGAAACTCAAGATAGTTCCGAGGAACACACAAGACACTTCTTGGTTCAACGAAACACAATGTTGAACACTTAGCACGATTCAAGACACCAAAGATCCAACATGGTTACCTACCATAAATCTCTAGACCTACGAAACATCAAGAAGACGCTCAAATAGTTCCACAAAGAACAACGGGAAGCCAAAAGATCACACACCGAGACAAACGAATCACGGGGAACAAATCCCGAACCAACTCCACCGTGTTCCCCGCGGGTGGACCCAATGGTAGTGCCCCACCCGTGGTCCCGCCCGCGGGTACACTACACACAGGGCGATACGTTCCCCGCGGGTAGGCCGGCGGGTGGTGCCCCGCCCGCCGTTCCGCCCGCGGGTACGTCCCTGTACCACAACAAATCCCTTCGGGGATTTTCTCCTCCAAACACAAATTCAAGTCCAAAACACACCAAATCTCACCAAACACAACAAAATGACTTGAACCAAGGAACATGCCAAGCAATGGCACAAAGGAACCCTAAACACAAGCTCTAGATATGCAATATCACAAGATAAATGCATAAACTCTCACATTTCATAGCAAAACACAAATAGAAGCCAAGAAATCATATATAGGTAAGCAAAATAGGTTTTGTAGAGCATGGGTTACCTCTTGAAGACCAAAATACTCCTCTTACACCACAACAAGCTCTCCACTAAGCTCACTAGCCACACCCACTTCAAGATCAAACCAAAAGATCATAAAGATCCTACCTTTAAGAAAAGACAACTAAGATGGAACCAAAAAGACTAGACAAGCTTAGATCTTACCCTTCTAGATGCCCAAATAGAAGAAAGATTAAATCTTGGAAGCAAAACTTGGAATCTTGACAAAGGTCTCACTAGGCTTGAAGAACAAGCTACTTTTCTTTTCTAGAGAGAAGGTAGAGATATTTTCTAGGAATTGTAAGGGATGGAAAATGAAGAAGTCTCCTAGGTTTAGGTTACAAAACTAACTCTTGGTGAAAAGACAAGGATACCCTTACTAACTCTTAGAAAGTGTAAGGAACAAGGGAACTCCTCTCATAGCACAAGGTACAACACCACTTAAAGATTGACTAGTCAAATACTAGTCCTTGAGTATCAAAAATCAGGATTTTAGGAATCAATTCGTCAAAAGAAATAGAATTAATTACTCAATTAATTCATGGATTGGAGTGTGGATTTTTGGGGTGTCACATCCTCTCCCCCTTCAAAGAAGTTTCGTCCCCGAAACTTGGGTACAACGAGTTAAGAACGAAAGGTAACAAGGAAACAAAATTGTGACAAGAAATTTCAAGAATATCCCTTTTGGTCAAAAACTCCAAAAGTTCTCACATGGTTCCAAAGCAAAGAAGAAAATATTACGAATCCAAGGATTGGCAAGAGGTCAACAAACAGATAGATTGAGCATCAAGAACTCTAACCTCAACACAACAACCAACTTCTAGACAATAACCAAGAACACAACAACTAACCCAAACACCAACTAACAAACTAGCTAAACAACAAGGCAACAAACAAAACAAGCAAGCACACAAACCACACAACAACCTAACACCAAGCTATAACAGCTAAGAAACAACAAGAAAGAAGCGAACGGGGTTACCACAACACAACTAGAACTCCTCACTCTCCGACTCTTCGGCCTCTTCAGACTCTTCCTCTTCGGCTTCATCTCTGTGACTTGAACTAGCTTCAAACCGATCCACCCTCTGATGCATTGCGGCAAACTGCGACCTCAGAAACGCAAAACCCTCGGCGATCAAACTGTTCTGCTGCCGAAGCAAAGAGACAACATCTTGCCCTCTCTTGGTGCGAACTTCTTTCCTTCTCCGGCTTTCCTCACTGTCTGATTCACTTACTTCAGCTTCAGCGGTCTCCGGTGCTCCTTCTTCTTCTTCCTGATCTGCTTCTTCCTCAACTTCTTCGTCACCACCCAAACTCTGGACTGCAAGACTCAACTTCCTGGCATGGATCCCAAGCCCAGCAGCTAACTCTGCTCTCTCAACAGGTGTTTTCGTAGCAACCTCTTCAAGCGTGATGTACTCACCACTATCCAACTGAAAAAGATTACAACTCCGGAGATTAGCGGTATCCAACACCATCTTTCCCACAGCCTTCGGGAGACAACCATCAACACTAACACCTTTCTTAACCAAAATCCAACTTAACACCATGCCATACGGCAAACTCTTCCAATTGTGATCCCGGCAAAACACCATGTGTTGCATCATCAAAGCAGGCAGATTGAACTTAACCATATTCTTCAAACAGAAAGCAAAGGTACACTCCAACTTACCCAACAAACTGCTCTTGTTGTTGTTAGGCAACAAACAATCTGACACCAACATCACCAAGATCCTTTGTTCCGTAGACAACCATTTCCTCTCCGGCCTCGAAGCTTGAGTGAAACCACTCGTACGGCCAAACAGATAGCTCAAATAGTCACGGTACCCCATGGTATCCGTACTAATCCAAGAATGACCACTGTACTGAGCCACTCCGGTAGCAGACAAAACTCAAAGGTTCATAAAGAAACATTAGGCTTACACTACAAAAAAATGCGAAAATAGCGATGGAATTTGTTATAATAGGCGTCGCTAATTCATGGCGACGATTTCGACGTCTAAAATTGCAACGGAGTAATGACGGATATTTCCGTCGCTAGGTCTAGCGACGAAATATCCGTCGCTAAGCCAACAAATATTCGTAGCTAGATTCAGACCACGACGAACTAGCGACGGATTCGTCCGTCGCTAAGTATAGTGTCGGACCTGTCCGTCGCTAAGATGTAACGACGGATATATGTCGTCGCTAGGTTGTTTTTATTATTTGAATTTTATGCCATTTAGCTACGGTTTAGGGTCGACAATATCCGTCGCTAAATTTAATGACGGATTTGTTCCGTCACTATTTTGTTACCATTTGATATTTGATATTAAATTCTTAGCTACGGATTTACTATAATATTTTTCCGTTGCTATATTATAAAAATTTTAAATAAAATATAGGTACTAATTAATATCGCATACCATATCTGCATTAAACTTATAATATACTACATCAATAATCAATAATATAATTATAATTCCCAAAAAAATAATATAATTATAAAATATATTACATTTAAAAATTCATACTCCATAACAATAACAAAAGTAAAGCACTGTATAATGTTATATGGTTTGCAACAATACCAAACATATTAGTAAACATTGCCTAATCAAGTCTGCATAGCGTGAGCCGGCTTGTGATAAAAAGGCTTCATGAACTTGTGTGTCAATGGACGCATCTCACTTGTAAAATTTCTGTAACATTACAAGTTCATCAATGTTAAGCAAATATCCAAAGCACAATTTCAGCTGCAATTTTTTTTTTCATTTAGTTAGTACCAAACAAACATGCCTTACTATTACCTACTGCAGATTTCAATTATACAAGAAATGCACCATTCTGCAGCTTAAGTTCACTAGAAAAGCACATATTCAATCAAAGTTTTCTACATCCAACATTCAAATATTTAAATTCAAAATTTATCTTAAATTCCTCAAAATTTCTGTAACATTACAAGTTCATCAAATTTAAATAAAGCACAATTAGAAATGTCCAAAGCACAATTAGGAATGTCCAAATCACAATTTAAGCAGCCAACTTAACTATAAATATCCAAAGCACAATTTAAGCTGCAATTTTTCTACATTTAGTTAGTAACGAACAAGCCTGCCAGACTAGTACCTACTGCAGATTTCAATTATACAAGAAATGCACCATTCTGCAGCTTAAGTTCACCACACAAAAACAAATATTCAATCAAAGTTTTCTACATCCAACATTCAAATATTTAAACTCAAAATTTACCTTAAATTCCTCAAAGTATGTCTCTTTGTACTCATTAGGCACACTCTTCCAATTATATCCATTCGGATGGATCACTTTCATGAATATCTTTGTCATTGTAGCTGAACATGGGTAAGAAGGTATCAACTAATGGGTTTCCTAAGTGTCAAATCTGTTTTTTAAATACCAAAAATCAAATACCAAATACCAAAAATCTCAAGCTTTGGGACCAGATTCTCTACGAAATGAGATTTCAAACTCAAAGCATGAAAAGTTCTCAAAAACCACCAACTTTCGCTGTTACGTTGCAGCTATTGGTTCTGGGAATTTTCTTACTGTTTCTAGGCTGTCATTTTTCCGAGACAGAAACTATGGAGTTTGATCGGTTTCTGGGCCCTTTTTTTTTTAATTTTAATTTTGGGTTTGGGAATGGAGAATCTGAGGTGGAATTGATGAGAGCTGAGTATAGTACTTTATGGTAATGATGATTTCAAGATTCTTAACATCTTTTAAAAGCTGACTTCCCAATCTTACCTTTCAACTTGTGATGATAAACTTGAGTGTTAGTTTCAGTCTGCTCCATCCCTTTCTCTTTTGCCCAGATTTTTGGGTTAATTCTCAGATTAATGTTGTGGTCTGAAGACATGGTGACAACGTTTGTTTGTGGTCCAAAAATTGTAACAATATAATGGGATAGATAATAGTTTCCATAGCAATTATATGTTCAATTATATGCCAATCAAGAAGCACACTGGCCTGTATGTATGTTATATGCAGCACTGCATTGCAGCATAATTTAAAGACACTAACAGATGCCCCTCTTAAACACTAAGGGAAAAACATATATGCCATTATTTTTGGATGTGTGTATGATCTGTTTGTTTTGGCTAATTGCTTAACATAGTAAATTATTTCATAACATAGAAGTACAAGCAATTATAATTTAACACAGTATAGTTGATCTCTTGAACACCTAGGGGTTTAAAACAACAATCCATATTGACAAGATTTTCTTTTTTCTTTTTTCATAATGGTATTAACTAGTTAATGATGGCCAGTAATTTTATTTCTTGTTTTCAGATAATATGTTAAATTGAGATACCGTTTTATGCAAAGTCAACAATGTAAGGTGGACCATGATCTATGGTATAACAATTGTGACAAAACTATAAGTTTATTTGGACCTTACTTTTAACTACAATGTGGGCAATTCATGGCCATATCTTTGCAACCTTGTATTCTCAAATTGTTTATACCAACAGCTCTCCATTATTGCAGATTTGCAGATCAAGCTGGCATCAGACTATGTAAACTCAACTACTCAATTCATGGCAACTTTCTTACTATATAAAACCATTCTCATTTCTGAACAGTTTGATCAAGACATTGTTGTCTCTCATATATACATATAAGATTGATTATTAAACTTAACAAAAACAATTGTTTATACCTAATTCACTGATTGTACAAATGTACAATACAACCTGTGCCACACAAAAGTTACAACCAATGGTTGTTTACTTCTTTTCAGTGGACACAAAACCAAACAGATCAGACAAAAAAATTAAAACAATTATTTGAAGATACAGTTGGTTCTTACGATATGAATGTTGCACACAGAAGCAGATTCCAAGAGGGATGTGGCAAAGCCCGGAATTTGCACCACTTGTTGCCAGCGACGGTGACCTTCAGAACCTCCAGAAATGTACAATTAATGACCACCCTAATATCGACATAAATTTTGGCTATTCTCATAAACACTCAAATCAAAAAATCTAATAAAGCACAAAATACTTACCTTAGAGAGACGGTCAATGGAGAAGCGACGTACGGTCGACGGAGAAGCGACGTACGGTCAACGGGGCGGAGAATCGAAACATGGAGAAGCGTCGGTCGACGTACGGAGAAGCGACGATCGGCAGACAACACTTGTTAGAGGAAAATAGCGGTGGTGTAGAGACACTATAGAGTACAGAGACGGTAGAGAGAGTTAGGGTTAATATTATTTGACAATGATGGAATTAACGTCCGCCGCTAGAATTTAATATGATTTGCCAGATAATGATGCTAGATAACGACGGAATCCAGGGTCCGTCACTAGGAATTAAAAAATATGTTAAATAATTCGGGTGAAGTAATATGATTTGCCAGCTATATAGCGACGGATAATCAAATCCGTCGCTAGAATGTTTATAGTATTGGAAATGCTAAAAAATTCAGGTTATAAATTTAGTGACAGAAGAGAGAGTCCGTCGTTAAAGTGTTAGAAATTAATCCCTCTTACAAATGTAGCGGCGGATAATTATATCCGTCGCTAGGTATTAAACATAATTAAAACCGCGTAAAAATCTAGCGACGGATCTTAATTTCCGTAGCTATATAGCGACGGATATATATCCGTCGCTAAGTCGTAGCTATTAAAATTATGAAATTAACCCGCCAAAAATCCATAGCTAATCTGTCGCAATTCCATCGTTAGCTTTTGCGCCAAAATTTACCGCTAAAATTAGCTACGTATTTAACGACGGAAATATCTCATCGCAATATCCATCGCAAATGCCTCGCTAATCCGTCGCTAAATGTAAATCTAACAATAAAATTAAAATCTGTCGCTAAGGTGTCGCTATTCCGTAGCTAAATTAGCTAGGGAAATTGTCCGTAGCTAAATCCGTCGCTATATAGGCATTTTTTTGTAGTGTTAACTTTTAGGCTACACAAGGAAAGATTTTGGTAGGGATTTGCTATTTTTCCAAATCAAAGAATACTTGGAAAATTTAGGGAAAAGCTCAAGGAATTGTTGTAAGAACAACCAAGTCCAAAGGTGAAAGAATTGGGCTAAGCACAAGATAACTCAATGATAGATGGCTACCACAAACAAGATACCAACTAAAGATAACACTTAGCAAGAAAAGAGTCTATACTAAGCATCCAACGAAAAACTAACAAGGAAAGCATCCCAAGGATTGCCAAACAAAGACAACTACGAAACACAAGATAACACCCAAGGCAACAAAGAACACCACGCTCTCGGGGACACAAGGATAGGCTCAAAACAAGGGTTACCTACTAACTCCTCCTCCACCAGACCCTCCGACTCCGCCTGCGAACGCGCCATCACGAAAACTCTCCCAGGCGGCCTAGCTCCAACAGCTCCACGACTCGAACTCCCTCCTGGTGCTCCTCCGACTCCCGGGGGTGGCGGCAACGCTCTCTGACTGACAAGCTGAGGACACTCCGCAACTCTATGACCAACAACCCCACAGCGAAAACACTTAAACGCCTGGCCATAGCAAAGTTGACCCGGATGCACCTTCCCACACTTGCGACAACCAACCGACTTAGCTTGAACCGGAGGCTCCATCCTAACTGGTCCTTGAGAAGAAGATGACACAACTCTAGCCGGAAAACTCGGTCGGGGCTTCTTGAAAGCAAAAGAACCACCACTCTCAACTCTCCTCCTAGCCAACTCAAGCGAACTCTTCTGAAGCTGCTGAACACGAAACAGATCCGCGGCACACAGATACGCATCCTTGAGGGAACTAGGCCTACTCACCGTCAACGCTTTTTGTGCCTCATAATTCAGACCGGCAACGAAACGCTCAACTTTGGCAAGCTCTGTAGGCACTAACACCCTCGCGAAGCGCGCCAGCTCTAGGAACTTCTTGTGGTACTCCACCACAGATAGGGGTCCTTGCTGCAGATGAAGGAACTCATCAAACATAGCGGCTCGCACATGCGCTGGGTAGAACCTTTCGCGCATCCTGTCCTTGAGCGTGGTCCAATCAAACCCAGGCTCTTCAAGAAGGGTCGGACTCTCGTGGACCCACCACAGATCAGCTTCTTGGCAGAAGTAGAACGTTGCTAGTTTTACTCTCCTCTCTTCGGGACAGCCCACCACGGTAAAAATCTTATCAAACACCCGTAGCCACTCTTCAAGGACTACAGGGTCTTCTTCACTAGAAAAGGAAGGCGGCCGATGCCCGGACACTAAACGACCCACATCGCGGTGCCCAACCGGAGGCGGAGGCGACGCAGCTTGATTGTTGTTCAACAGAGCTTCACTGAGAGACTGCATCGTCTGCGTCAGCTGATGGAGATTCTGGGCGAGCTGCTCGTTGGTCGGGGTCTCTGGGGAGCGAGCGCGAGGACGAGGAGGCATCGCACTTCTGCTACAACAACAAGGTTACCAAAAGAACAAGCAAGCAAGCAAGACAGAAAGCAACACACATCTCACCGCGCAACCTAGAGTCCTAAGCCTAACACTTAGCTTCTTAAGGTCGCTTAGAGGTCTCAAAACACACTTAAACACTTAGAAAGTCTAGACTCAACTCTTCCTAGGCTCTAAACCAAGGCTCAAAACCTAGGCTCTGATACCAACTGTAACAACCCCCCAATAAAAAAAACAAGACCTAAAAACAAGTCTTAACACATGCAGATTAACACAAACACTAGCACAGCGGAAGAAAACGGAAACTGGATAAAAGAAATCCAAAACAGGGGTGTTATGCCACGTCTACCACACCCGGTAAACGCTAAGGCGAACAATCTGCAAGTGTATCATTATCCCAAAACATCAAACTACAAACAGTCTAAAACCATTGGCTCGCAGGCCACAAAAACACAATCTAAAGGTACAGGCGCTAAGCTACCGGCTCTAGACATCGCGCTCGACTACTCAACACCTGAAAGAACACAAAGATAAACATCGGGGCGACGCCCGGTCAGCGAAAGATGCTGGTAACCAACCAATGCCGTTAAGTATCATAAATAGGTAGATATAAGATATAAAAACCATTTTCGAAACGGAATACATATATATAATTCAAAAGCCAAGATCAGAAGACAACACAAGACTCACCCCTCACAAAGATAACACCGGGAATACATCCCAACCACAAAGGTTAACCACACACAAGGATAAAGACTCACCCAACGGCAACACATGCCAAACAACACAAGCCTCCGTGACTACACACGTCACGAGAGAAGAGAACTCACCACAACGGCTACACAAGCCCTCGTGACATCACCATCACGAGTTGATATGCCTTCCTTATGCCCTGTTCCAACCTTATGGCTACCCCCAACCTTGTACCTTCAAAGCCAACCATTACCTCCAGAAATCCCCTGTACAGCCAAGTCCAACCTTATTCCGCCGGGACCGTCGTCCCCCACCTATAACCACCAACGAAAACCCACCAATCACCGCAACACATCCCCGGATAACACAATGTTATCCCCCAATCACGTGGACTCAGCCACAACTCCATAATCACGTCACGGCCACCACGAGGACCGCTGCAATACCTTGGTGACTAGCGTCCCATACCACTAATCGTGCAATCCAGGTAGAGCCACACACGCACCACCACTCAGACGAAAGTCAAGCAACGGATTACAACAAAGGAATGAAACACACTCGATCAAGAAACGGGTCACCACCCAACAACAACAACGATGAATAACACAAGTTATCATCAACCAAACGGAAGGTACGAACAACACACACGCTAGCATTAAGACAACAAACTAGCATGCTTATCAACGGGGAAACTCAAGATAGTTCCGAGGAACATACAAGACACTTCTTGGTTCAATGAAACACAATGTTGAACACTTAGCACGATTCAAGACACCAAAGATCCTACATGGTTACCTACCATAAAGCTCTAGACCTACGAAACATCAAGAAGACGCTCAAATAGTTCCACAAAGAACAACGGGAAGCCAAAAGATCACACACCGAGACAAACGAATCACGGGGAACAAATCCCGAACCAACTCCACCGTGTTCCCCGCGGGTGGACCCACGGGTAGTGCCCCACCCGTGGTCTCGCCCGCGGGTACACTACCCACAGGGCGACACGTTCCCCGCGGGTAGGCCGGCGGGCGGGGCACCACCAGCCGTTCCGCCCGCGGGTACGTCCCTGTACCACAACAAATCCCTTCGGGGATTTTCTCCTCCAAACACAAATTCAAGTCCAAAAAACACCAAATCTGACCAAACACAACAAAATGACTTGAACCAAGGAACATGCCAAACAATGGCACAAAGGAACCCTAAACACAAGCTCTAGATATGTAATATCACAAGATAAATGCATAAACTCTCACATTGCATAGCAAAACACAAAAAGAAGCCAAGAAATCATATATAGGTAAGCAAAATAGGTTTTGTAGAGCATGGGTTACCTCTTGAAGACCAAAAGACTCCTCTTACACCACAACAAGATCTCCACTAAGCTCACTAGCCACACCCACTTCAAGATCAAACCAAAAGATCATAAAGATCCTACCTTTAAGAAAAGACAACTAAGATGGAACCAAAAAGACTAGACAAGATTAGATCTTACCGTTCTAAATGCCCAAATAGAGGAAAGATTGAATCTTGGAAGCAAAACTTGGAATCTTGACAAAGGTCTCACTAGGCTTGAAGAACAAACTACTCTTCTTTTCTAGAGAGAAGGTAGAGATATTTTCTAGGAATTGTAAGGGATGGAAAATGAAGAAGTCTTCTAGGTTTAGGTTACAAAACTAACTCTTGGTGAAAAGACAAGGATACCCTTACTAACTCTTAGAAAGTGTAAGGAACAAGTGAACTCCTCTCAAAGCACAAGGTACAACACCACTTAAAGATTGACTAGTCAAATACTAGTCCTTGAGTATCAAAAATCAGGATTTTAGGAATCAATTCCTCAAAAGAAATAGAATTAATTACTCAATTAATTCATGGATTGGAGTGTGGATTTTTGGGGTGTCACAAGATGGGCCTCAAATGTCTGTATATAAAAGATCTAGTACACCACTACTACTAGAATTGACCCCATCTAACGGGAACCGTGACGACTTGCCCAGTTGACACGCAGAACACAACCCGGAGGGACTCGTTTTATTGGACGTGATCGGACACCTTTTTAGAATGTGTTGCAGAACGCGGGAATGTGGGTGGCCCAACCTCGAATGCCAGACACTAGAGGACGCGCGAGCACTTATGTAAGCCAGATGAGCCCGAGGAACTGACAGCTTGTAGAGACCTCCCACGCTAGGACCTTTAATTAGAGGAGTTTTGGTAGCTGAGTCCTTCACAACAAAATAATCAGCGTGAAATTCAAAAAACACGTTATTATCTTGTGTAAAATTTTTGACAGACAAAAGAGGAACAGATAATTGAGGAACATGTAGTATATTTGACACTTTAAGAGTTCCAGACATAGAAGGTAAAATGCATGGCCAACACGTTCAATACCCAAACCTGTACCGTTGCCAACACGGAGGACATCCCCGCCGGAATATGGCTCGGATTGCGCGATCATGCTCGGATCAGGAGTCGCGTGCGAGGAAGCTACCGTGTAGGGAAACCAGGACTCACTGCCGGCGGTGGTTGCATCATCTCCGGCCACAACCATGTTTGCCTGCGGCTGTCCACTGTACCTGTAACACCCCGTGTTACAATCCCTAAAACCAATTAATCATTTAACAAATTACCCAAAAGAAAGAATTAAATCACAATAATTAATTAGGAGAGGCCCACCATAATCCATGGACCCTTATCCCTAAACCCAATCCTTAGTCCCACAAGGAATAGAATTAGCAAGCCTATAATATTAGTTCCTAATTAGGACTCCTAAATATATAAATAGGGGCCTTAAGAGGCACCTAGAACCCCCCCCCCCCCCCACCACAATAACATCTCACCACCCAAAGAGCTCCAAGAATTCCCTTAGAAGAAATCAAGAAAGCAAGAAAGCTTAAAGAAAGACCCTTCATAGCCAAGGAATTAATTAAGGCTAAGAGGTAACCCATGTCTCAACAAAACCTATTTTCATAGCTATGATTCCCCTCTTAGGATTTCCCCATATTATTGTGCATTGATGATTTGTGATATATTATTGATGATTGGTGGGATGATTCCATGGGTGATCTTTATGATGAAAGATTCTTGATAATTATGGTGTTCTTGATGATCATATGACATTCTTGATGATTATATGATGTTCTTGATGATTGTAGGATGTTCTTGATGTTTATGTGATATTCTTACCGAATCTTGATATTAGATGACGAATTGTGTCCTTGTTGATTTAAAAATGATTAGAACCCTAGGTTGTATCGTATGGAATTATTCTTGGTATATTGGGTGGGAATTCGCATGATTGGGTGTTTATTATGTTTAGAAAAGCATGATAGGTTATGTGCCGTTTGTTTCCTGATTTTGATCCGTTAATTGTCTACGTGTGTTATCAATTACGTTTGAAAGTGTCTAAGCATGGTTTCGGGTTCCACAAAGGTTCCTGGGGCGTTTTTGATGAAAAAGAGTCAGTGGAGGGTAGGTGGGGGTAGGGGACCCGCCACCTACCCGCGGCCAAGTTGGGCAACGCCGGCAGCGGGCAGCTGCCCGCCGGGCACCCGCTGCCCGGAACAGTAGAACGCCGGCGGCAGCCGGCGGGTGACCCCCACCCACCGGCTACCCGCTGGTTTGTACCCCACATCGGGATCCCAGCTTCCCCGTTTGATGTTCCCCCGATCCCCGTGGTGTCCCAACGGACTCCGTCTATCGTGCCTATGTCTAGTTTGATTTTCGGGTACCGTTCGTAGGTCGTATGAGTCTTATATATTGCATGCTAGTTGAATTGGTATCCCGTTGACCTAGGTGAAAGAAGTATGAACCCCTTAGGACTATTCTTAGAATGCGAAGGATCACACATAGGTTTTGTTATACGTTTTCTCCCCCCTTCCCAATGTGTTAATGTGGGTTGCATGTGCTTGCTATGTGTTATGTGTGCATGTTACCCCGATTTGGTTGAGATCAATCGGGCTATACGGGCAGTCGGGTGGGCTGAGAACCATACTGGCTATTAACCAGGCTGGTAGAGACCGGTCAGGTATATAAATATTATATAGGACTAAGGTCCACTATACGGGCAGTTGAATGGGTTGAGAACCATCCCAACTGTTAACTAGGCTGGTAGAGACCGGTCAGGTATATAAATATTATATAGGACAAAGGTCCACTATACGGGCAGTTGAATGGGTTGAGAACCATCCCAACTGTTAACCAGGCTGGTAAAGACCGGTCAGGTATATAAATATTATATAGAGCTGCGGCTCATCGGTCGGTTGCGATCGACCCCTCCGTAGTGTGAGACGGGGCAGGGTGCTGCGGGGCCGTGTCAGAGCTATATGCGCTGACCCTCATGTATGGGCATGCGATTGGTCCTGTGGCTCCAACAAAGTGTGTTATATGATGAGATAAGAAGGGTTGATGTTGTGATTGTGATAGGACTCTTGCTAGTAATGCTTAATTGTGATTATTGGTTGTGCTTATCTATGACTGTTTCCTATGTGAGATTTGTATATGCTTGGTTATGACTGTAGACTGTGTGTACCCCTATTTGTCGAGTCGGTTCCCTGATTTCAAAGCTAGAGTCTCGTAGGATATATCTTTATGCTTCGAAATGACTTTTCGTATATATATATATATATATATATATATATATATATATATATATATATATATATATATATATATATATATATTGTATTTCAACGCGTTGGAGTAGGTTACCAGCATCTCTCGCTGAACAGATATATTTGGCTTTCAGGCACAGAAGAATAAGTCACTGGAGGGCGCTAGAACTTGGAACGTAGAAGTAGATAGTTTCCCTTTCGGCCTGCGTGCCATGGTTATGCATTTACATTATTGAGGAAATTAGTTAGTTAGCCTGTGCACCTGAGTTCTCTAGCACCCCGTACTCTTGCATTATGTTTTGGGATTTAATGAGATTTCACCTTTATTTTATAAGTTTAAAAGTCTTGAAAATCTGGGGTGTTACAGTTGGTATCAGAGCCTAAGTTGACCCTAGGATAGGACTCTTAAAGACCGGACTTTAAGACATTAAGCTTGAACTCTAGATATTTAGGAACATAGGATCCAAGAATCTTAGGACGCGCGGTGAGATTCTGAAACCTACACATAACCTCTCCTCCCTTACCTGAAGGAAACTTTCCTCCGCTTATCACGTCAAAGAAGGACACCAAGCCCCAATTTAACATTCTTATAAACATTGACCCAGGAAGACGACAGCATGGCACCCAACAGAAGACAATCAAGGACTCCAGAACCCGCCGCACACGACCCCCTAACCCAAACACTAAAACAACTAACACAAGTCGCCCAAGCACTAAGCGACGTGGCTCTCCGCAACAACAGGCCCCCATCACCCCCTTCGAACGCAAATGCAGACTTTGCCCGACAAGTTTCTAACCATCGACCACCCACGTTCTCAGGAGAAGAGGATCCCGTAATCCTGGAGGAATGGATCTGAACCCTAGACAAAATTCTCGGGTTGGTAGAATGCCCAAAAGAACGCCGCGTGGAGATAGCCTCATTCTACTTCGGACACGAGGCCGATCTATGGTGGATCCACGAGGGTCCCACTCACCAACAAGAACCGGGGTTCAACTGGGAACAACTCAAATCGCGACTACGAGAGCGATTCTATCCAACACACGTAAGAGCATCCATGTACGAAGAGTTTCTCCATCTGAAACAAGGGACAGCTACCGTCATCGAATACCACAAACGATTCCTTGAACTAGCACGCTTCGCACCAGAACTAGTCCCCACCAAGGCAACCAAAATCGAGAGATTCATATCGGGCCTCAACTTTGAAGCCCGATAAGCACTAGTGGTAAGCAGACCTCGGACTCTCAACGAGGCTTACTCCAGTGCCGCTAATCTCTACCGAATCCAACTACTCCAACGCGGGGTTCAGGAACAAATACGAAAGAGGAACCCCGGAGGAGGGGCACCACCAGTAAAGAGCACAAGAAACGACGCCAACACAAGACCAAGTAACCTAACCAACCAAAGGCCACCTCTGGGGAACAACGACGCTAGCGCCAGAAGCTTTCCTTGCCCAAAATGCAACAAGAACCATAGAGGCAAGGATTGCATGGGCAATCCCTTGCGATGCTTCAACTGCGGAGAGGAAGGACACAAGGCCTTCCTTTGTACCCAACCCCAAAGACCACGCACTACCACCATGGGACAACATGGGGGCACCGCTCACAAGGGAAACTACGGCGCTCCCGGAAAAATATTCGTCATGAGCCGCACTCAAGCCGACCTCGGGAATGAGAGCAATCTCGAGGAAGGAAACCTAACCCCAGAAGACGAGGACCACGCAAACCCCGTGGGAGAAAACCAAGAACACGAATTCTGTCTAAGATAGGATGGCAATTTCTTTGTAATCACCTTCGTAGTAGAACTACTTACTTAGCTTAATTACTTCGGAGATGTTATCAATAAAGATTAGTTCGAAATTTGGTCCTACTTATAGGGGTAAAACTAAAACTATGCAAACTAGCCAAGCCCTCACCACTAGAAGACAAAAAGGAGGAAAAAGACAAAGACCATACCATCAAAAAGACTAAAGTTACCACTAGGTAACAATGGAACCTTAGACCCCCCACATAAGTGACCAAGACTTTAACCACTAGCCCATGAGTGTTTCTTGAAACCTCAAGGGGACACTTTCTTCTTAAAACCCCACAAATCCCTAAAACCCACAAAATCCCCAAATCAAAAACCCTTCTTCTTCTTCTTCCGCTCCTTCTTCTTCCCCACTCCCTTCCCTTCCCTCTCTCACGCAGCTCACCACCCCCCACCATAGAAATCCCATCGGACACCCGCACCACCGCCAGCCGAACGCCGTCGCCGTCCGACCACCTCCCGACAGCCCTGCGCCGCCGCACCACCGCCCAACCACCTCGCCCGGATATCGCCCGCAACACGCCGCCCGCCACCTGCCCAAGCTCCACCCGCTGCTACCGACGCCCCACGCCATCGGAGACCATCACCCACCTCACCAAGCCGTCGCCTGGACTCCGCCCCACCGTCGCCGCCCTCGCCGGAAAAATCACGCCGGAGACCCGCCAGAAAAAGGCTGCCGGAAAAACGTCGCCCGTCAAAATGCCGAAGAAACCCCTCGGGACCCGCACCCCAGAATGGAGCAACGCCGATTACACCGTGATCGGAGGTAAAACCCTTGAACCCGACCAATTCTCTCCGGAATTGGTTGATATGCTTAAACACCAAGGGCTTTTGGATACATATCTCACAATCAAAGGAGATACGTACCCCGAATTGGTGAAAAAATTCTGTCAACATCTTGTAGCCATCAAACGGGGTGACAAACTAGAAATCACCACCAAGGTCCGCGGCAAGGAAATCGTGCTTTTCGAAGGCCGCTTGGCCAAACTCTTGAAATTGACCACCACGGGTGTGTCAAACTACAACCGAAAGGGGTGGATCGATACCCAAAACACGGGGTACAAGGACTATCTCGGGTACCTACTGGGGAAAGAGGACGGGTTCACCTCGGCCACGCGACCCAACCGGAAGTGGCTATCAGCGGAGCAAAAGATATTGGTTATGATTGTAATCGATAGCCTCTTGCCCATCAATAATAAGAGCAATGACGTAGGAAGTTTAGAGTGCACCTTTGCCTACTTCTTGAAACACAAAATCAAGTTCAACCTGCCGGCCCTCATGCTAAAACACATAGAGTTTTGCAAATCAAGCAACCGACTTAGCCTACCCTACGGGATGATCCTAAGTTGGATCATGGAGAAAAAGGGGGTGGACCTAAGCCACACCGAGGTCAAGACGGCAAATGGCATGGTCTTTAACGCCCAGAACCTACGCCGCAATGATATCTACTACACCGAGGGAGGACATTACCTCAACCTCGAAGAAATTTGCCAAAAACCCGAGGATGAACAAAGAGAATGGGTCGACCAATTAGACATCTCCAACAAGAAGCTCAAACGGGCAATGCAAGATTGCGGAATCCTGGAGGGAAATGAGGATCAGGAGGAGGATGACAAACCCAACCCGTCGGTGCAACCACGATCAGGAGGGAACCCAAGGGAGCAAAACGAGGGCTCAATCAATGAACGCATACTCGCACAGCTCAACCGGAAAAACCAAATCATGGAGGAAGGGATCTCATCCCTGATCCGTACAACACGCGAACTAGATCAGAGGGTGGCAGCAATCGAGGCCACCTTGGGCACTCGCGGGGCGTCCAGCTCAGGAGCAGGAGACCGAGGTAGACCCAAAACCCTTCTATCACATCACCACTAGAAATCCAGTTTACCCCAGCTAAGGCAAAACGTAGGGCCACATTCCCAACCGGGAGGCCAAGATGCGGGATGCCTAGGGGTGAAGGAATGGATTAACACACCGGGCTTCGGGGGCGAAGCCCCTCGTAAGGGGGGGGAGAGTGTAACACCCCGTGTTACGATCCTTAAAACCAATTAATCATTTAACCAATTACCCAAAAGAAAGAATTAAATCACAATAATTAATTAGGAGAGACCCACCATAGTCCATGGGCCCTTATCCCTAAACCCAATCCTTAGTCCCAAAAGGAATAGAATTAGCAAGCCTACAATATTAGTTCCTAATTAGGACTCCTAAATATATAAATAGGGGACTTAAGAGGCACCTAGAACCCCCCCACCACAATAACGTCTCACCACCCAAAGATCTCCAAGAATTCCCTTAGAAGAAATCAAGAAAGCAAGAAAGCTTAAAGAAAGACCCTTCATAGCCAAGGAATTAATTAAGGCTAAGAGGTAACCCATGTCTCAACAAAACCTATTTTCATAGCTATGATTCCCCTCTTAGGATTTCCCCATATTATTGTGTATTGATGATTTGTGATATTATTATTGATGATTGGTGGGATGATTCCATGGGTGATCTTTATGATGAAAGATTCTTGATAATTATGGTGTTCTTGATGATTATATGACATTCTTGATGATTATATGATGTTCTTGATGATTGTAGGATGTTCTTGATGTTTATGTGATATTCTTACCGAATCTTGATATTAGATGATGAATTGTGTCCTTGTTGATTTAAAAATGATTAGAACCCTAGGTTGTATCGTATGGAATTATTCTTGGTATATTGGGTGGTAATTCGAATGATTGGGTGTTTATTATGTTTAGAAAAGCATGATAGGTTATGTGCCGTTTGTTTCCTGATTTTGATCCGTTAATTTTCTACGTGTGTTATCAATTGCGTTTGAAAGTGTCTAAGCATGGTTTCGGGTTCCACAAAGGTTCCTGGGGCATTTTTCATGAAAAAGAGTCAGTGGGGGGTAGGTGGGGGTAGGGGACCCGCCACCTACCCGCGGCCAAGTTGGGCAACGCCGGTAGCGGGCAGCAGCCCGCCGGGCACCCGCTGCCCGGAACAATAGAACGCCGGCGGGCAGCCGGCGGGTGACCCCCACCCACCGGCTACCCGCTGGTTTGTACCCCACATCGGGATCTCGGCTTCCCCGTTTGATGTTCCCCCGATCCCCGTGGTGTCCCAGCGGACTCCGTTTATCGTGCCTATGTCTAGTTTGATTTTCGGGTACCGTTCGTAGGTCGTATGAGTCTTATATATTGCATGCTAGTTGAATTGGTATCCCGTTGACCTAGGTGAAAGAAGTATGAACCCCTTAGGACTATTCTTAGAATGTGAAGGATCACGCATAGGTTTTGTTATACGTTTTCTCCCCCTTCCCAATGTGTTAATGTGGGTTGCATGTGCTTGCTATGTGTTATGTGTGCATGTTAACCCGATTTGGTTGAGATCAATCGGGCTATACGGGCAGTCGGGTGGGCTGAGAACCATATCGGCTGTTAACCAGGTTGGTAGAGACCGGTCAGGTATATAAATATTATATAGGACTAAGGTCCACTATACGGGCAGTTGAATGGGTTGAGAACCATCCCAACTGTTAACCAGGCTGGTAGAGACCGGTCAGGTATATAAATATTATATAGGACAAATGTCCATTATACGGGCAATTGAATGGGTTGAGAACCATCCCAACTGTTAACCAGGCTGGTAAAGACCGGTCAGGTATATAAATATTATATAGAGCTGCGGCTCATCGGTCAGTTGCGATCGACCCCTCCGTAGTGTGAGGCGGGGCAGGGTGCTGCAGGGCCGTGTCAGAGCTATATGCGCTGACCCTCATGTATGGGCATGCGATTGGTCCTGTGGCGCCAACAAAGTGTGCTATATGATGAGATAAGAAGGGTTGATGTTGTGACAGTGATAGGACTCGTGCTAGTAATGCTTAATTGTGATTATTGGTTGTGCTTATCTATGACTGTTTCCTATGTGAGATTTGTATATGCTTGGTTATGACTGTAGACTGTATGTACCCCTATTTGTCGAGTCGGTTCCCTGATTTCAAAGATAGAGTCTCGTAGGATATATCTTCATGCTTCGAAATGACTTTTCGTATATATATATATATATATATATATATATATATATATATATATATATATATTGTATTTCAACGCGTTGGAGTGGGTACCAGCATCTCTCGCTGAACAGATATATTTGGCTTTCAGGCACAGAAGAATAAGTCACTGGAGCGCGCTAGAACTTGGAACGTAGAAGTAGATAGTTTCCCTTTCGGCATGCGTGCCATGTTTATGCATTTACATTATTGAGGAAATTAGTTAGTTAGCCTGTGCACCTAATTTCTCTAGCTCAGGTGTGGCATAGCACCCCGTACTCTTGCATTATGTTTTGGGATTTAATCAGATTTCACCTTTATTTTTTAAGTTTTAAAGTATTGAAAATCTGGGGTGTTACAATACCGATGGTAGCAACTGGTTGCGATATGCCCATAATTCCGGCATATCTGACAACATGGAGACCGGCCGCCGCGTCCACCACCCTGTCCGCCGCGACCTCGTCCATTGTTCCGGCCACGGCCCTAGCCAGTGTTTGAGTGCTGTCGACCACTAGAGCCGCCACTGGAATTCTGCCTGCGACCTCGTGAGGCCATCATCGCCGTCGGGGAGCCACCAGCGACACCATCAGTCCCCGGAAAATCTTTCGCGAAGATGAACTATTGAGCATGCAGAAAGTCCGATAATTGAGGGATGGTTACCGGGGTTCCATTGACAGCTAATGAGGCAGCCATGGCGTAGAATTCAGGGTGGAGATCTCTGAAAACGTAGAGATTCTGTTTGTCTAAGGACATTGGATGTCCGGCCAAAGCTAGGTCCTCGACGATCAACTGAGCTCTTCCGAGGTATTCGGCCGGCGTACTGTCGCCCTGGAGTAAGCTCTGGAACTGAGCGATGAGATTCAGGCAACGCGCCCATGTGGATGATCCCAACGCCGCGGTGACAGATAGCCACACCTCGCGCGACATATTGCGCCCCACCGCCAAATACATTACCTCGTCGGACCCAAAACGCATATGCTGGGTTTGGGGTGGTGGCTATCTGTCACCGTGGCTCCGGAGGCTTCGTCGCCGGCAGTAGTCGAAGGAAGAACGGCCCGCGGACATGGTAGCTCGCCATCTACATAACCAAGTAAGCCTTGGCCACGGAGGAAGGGGATCATTTGTGTTCTCCAAAAGAGAAAATTTCTTGTTAATTTCGGCGACACAAAGTGGTTCGCCGATGATAGGGAAGTGGGGGTTGCCGGCGAACCAGTGGTGATAGCGGCGGTAACCGTGCGCTCGCTTGAATTCGTCGACATGTTTGGGGAGAGAGAGAGAAACCCAGTCTGATACCAGATGAGATTATGGATTTCAGATTGATTGAATGAGACAGAGCTACAACAGAGATTAGAACTCTAACTACTCCTATACACCAGGATAACAGTTGGAGACTAATTCCTGTCTACAAATAATAATAACAAATAACATTATTACTCACAGAACCTAAGGAAGACACACAAGAAGAAATATTGCATTGCATCCAAGAATTGTTTAAGGATATGCGCTTAGGCCTCACCTAGAAATAGGGATTCTAAAATTAAAAAATTCATATTCTCATTAACATTATGACATTCCAGGTTGAGAATGTAGATGTCATAGAGATATACAAAGAAAGTACCATATAATGAAATTGCTTTTGTAGTCCAACGGTTAGGATAATTACCTTCCGAGCAATAGACCCGGGTTCGACTCCCGGCAAACACATTACCTTTGCATTCGTTAGGCCTCCCGAATTAAGCAAAACAAATAAGCGCTTAATTTCGTTAAGTTTGGCTTCTCTTTTTAAGCAACCCTATGGACTAAACTCTTTTCAAATTTAATAATTTATTATATAAATTCCATTATATATATATATATTTTTTTAAATAAAATTTATATTCACACTTCTATTAAACAAACTTTTATATTTTAACAGTTTGTAATTTCGATATCAATTTATTCAACTCTTAATATTTTTAAAATATCTACTAAAACAAGTTGGTTTAATCGGTTGTTGAAACTTGAAATGAAAGCTTCTTATTATTTTGAATTTGTAATTTTTATTATTTTTTTCTACGTTACCCTCTATTATATCACTAACTTTTTAATAAATACACATGGACCCTGTCAGTGTATACTTTTTAACAAAATATTCAGTTAATTATTTATTGTTTTTAACTTACTCAGCTCATTGAATTTCATAAGAAGGTCTTTTGCTCAAACCTAAGGAAGACAAACAAGAAGAAATATTGCATTGAATGCAAGAATTGTTTAAGCATATGCGCTTTGGCCTCACCTAGAAATAGAGATTCGAAAATTAATAATTCATATTCTCATTAACATTATGACATTCCCGGTTGAGAATGTAGACGTCATAGCGTTATACAAAGAAAGTACCATATAATGAAATTGCGTTTGTAGTCGAACGGTTAGGATAATTGCCTTCCAAGCAAATAGACCTGGGTTCGACTTCGGCAAACGCATTACCTTTACTTTCGTTAAGCCTCCTGAATTAAGCAAACCAAACATGCAGCCCTAGAGCTTAGTTTTGTTAAGTTCGGCTTTTCGATTTCAGCAACCCTATGGACTAAACACTTTACAAATTTAATAATTTATTATATATATCCCATTTTATAAATATTATTTCAAATAAAATTTATATTCACACTTCTATTAAACAAACTTTTAAATTTTAGCAGTTTGTAATTTTGATATCAATTTATTCACCTCTTAATATTTTTAAAATATCTACTAAAACAAGTTCGTTCAATGAGTTATTGAAATTTGAAATGAAAGCTTCGTATTATTTTAATTTTCTCATTGATTTTCATAAGAAGGTCTTTGGTTCGAACCTAAGGAAGACACACATGAAGAAATATTGCATTGAATCCAAAAATTGTTTAAGGATATGCGCTTAGGCCTCACCTGGAAATAGAGATTCGAAAATGACATAATTCATATTCTCAATAACATTATGACATTCCCGGTTGAGAATGTAGATGTCATACCTTTATACAAAGAAAGTACGATATAATGAAATTGCGTTTGTAGTCCAATGGTTAGAATAATTCCCTTCCAACCAATAGACCTGGGTTCGACTCCTGGCAAACGCATTACCTTTGCATTCTTTAAGCAAACCAAACATGCAACCGTAGAGCTTAATTTCGTTAAGTTTTGCTTTTCGATTTAAGCAACCCTATGGACTAAACTCTTTTCAAATTTAATAATTTATTATATAAATTCCATTTTATAAATATTTTTTTAAATAAAATTTATATTCACACTTCTATTAAACAAACTTTTATATTTTACCAGTTTGTAATTTTGATATCAATTTATTCACCTCTTAATATTTTTATAATATCTACTAAGAGAAGTTTGTTCAATCGGTTGTTGAAACTTGAAATGAAAGTTTCGTATTATTTTGATTTTTGTAATTTTTAGTATTTTTTTCTACATTACCCTGTATTATATCACTTACTTTTTAATAAATACACATGGACCCAGTCAGTCTATACTTTTGTAACAAAATATTCTGTTAATTATTTATTGTTTTTAACTTACTCATTGAATTTCATAAGAAGGCCTTTAGTTCGAACCTAAGGAAGACACACATGAAGAAATATTGCATTGAATCCAAGAATTGTTTAAGGATATGCACTTAGGCCTCACCTAGAAATAGAGATTCGAAAATTACATAATTCATATTCTAAATAACATTATGACATTCCCGGTTGAGAATGTAGATGTCATAGCGTTATACAAAGAAAGTACCATATAATGAAATTGCGTTTGTAGTCCAACGGTTAGGATAATTGCCTTCAAAGCAATAGACCCGGGTTTGACTCCCGACAAACGCATTACCTTTGCACTCGTTAAGCCTCTCGCTTTAAGCAAACCGAACATGCAAGTTTGGCTTCTCGATTTAAGCAACCCTATGGACTAAACTCTTTTTAAATTTAATAATTTATTATATAAATTCCGTTATATATATATATATTTTTTAAATAAAATTTATATTCAAACTTCTATTAAATAAACTTTTATATTTTACCAGTTTGTAATTTTGATATCAATTTATTCACTTCTTAATATTTTTAAAATATCTACTAAAACAAGTTTGTTCAATCGGTTGTTGAAACTTGAAATGAAAGTTTCGTATTATTTTGATTTTTGTAATTATTATTATTTTTTTCTACATTACCCTCTATTATATCACTTTCTTTTTAATAAATACACATGGACCCCGTCAGTGTATACTTTTGTAACAAAATATTCTGTTAATTATTTATTGTTTTTAACTAACTCATTGAATTTCATAAGAAGGTCTTTGGTTCAAACCTAAGGAAGACAAACAAGATGAAATATTGCATTGAATCCAAGAATTGTTTAAGGATATGCGCTTTGGCCTAACCTAGTAATACAGATTCGAAAATTACATAATTAATATTCTCAATAACATTATAACATTCCCGGTTGAGAATGTAGATGTCATAGCGTTATACAAACAAAGTACCATATAATGAAATTGCGTTTGTAGACCAACGGTTAGGATAATTTCCTTCCAAGCAATAGACCCGGGTTCGACTCCTGGCAAACGCATTACCTTTGCATTCTAAAAGCAAACCAAACACGTAGCCCTAGAGCTTAATTTCATTAAGTTTGGCTTCTCGATTTAAGCAACCCTATGGAATAAACTCTTTTCAAATTTAATAATTTGTTATATAAATTCCATTATATATATATATTTTTTTAAATAAAATTTATATTCACACTTATATTAAACAAACTTTTATATTTTACCAGTTTGTAATTTTGATATCTATTTATTCACCTCTTAATATTTTTAAAATATCTACTAAAACAAGTTTGTTCAATCGGTTGTTGACACTTGAAATGAAACTTTCGTATTATTTTGATTTTTGTAATTTTTTTTATTTTTTTCTACATTACCCTCTATTATATCACTTACTTTTTAATAAATACACATGAACCCCGTCAGTGTATACTTTTGTAACAAAATATTCTGTTAATTATTTATTGTTTTTAACTTACTCATTGAATTTCATAAGAAGGTCTTTGGTTCAAACCTAAGGAAGACAAACAAGATGAAATATTGCATTGAATCGAAGAATTGTTTAAGGATATGCGCTTTGGCCTCACCTAGTAATACAGATTCGAAAATTACATAATTATATTCTCAATAACATTATAACATTCCCGGTTGAGAATGTAGATGTCATAGCGTTATACAAACAAAGTACCATATAATGAAATTGCGTTTGTAGTCCAACGGTTAGGATAATTGCCTTCTAAGCAAACGACTCGGGTTCGACTCCCGGCAAATGCATTACCTTTGCATTCTATAAGCAAACCAAACATGCAGCCGTAGAGCTTAAATTCGTTAAGTTTTGCTTTTCGATTTAAGCAACCCTATGGACTAAACTCTTTTCAAATTTAATAATTTATTATGTAAATTCCATTTTATAAATATTTTTTTAAATAAAATTTATATTCACACTTCTATTAAACAAACTTTTATATTTTACCAGTTTGTAATTTTGATATCAATTTATTCACCTCTTAATATTTTTAAAATATCTACTAAAACAAGTTTTTTCAATCGGTTGTTGAAACTTGAAATGAAAGTTTCGTATTATTTTGATTTTTGTAATTATTATTATTTTTTTCTACATTACCCTCTATTATATCACTTACTTTTTAATAAATACACATGGACCCCGTCAGTGTATACATTTGTAACAAAATATTCTGTTAATTATTTATTGTTTTTAACTTACTCATTGAATTTCATAAGAAGGTCTTTGGTTCAAACCTAAGGAAGACAAACAAGATGAAATATTGCATTGAATCCAAGAATTGTTTAAGGATATGCGCTTTGGCCTCACCTAGTAATACAGATTCGAAAATTACATAATTATATTCTCAATAACATTATAACATTCCCGGTTGAGAATGTAGATGTCATAGCGTTATACAAACAAAGTACCATATAATGAAATTGTGTTTGTAGTCCAACGGTTAGGATAATTGCCTTCTAAGCAAACGACTCGGGTTCGACTCTCGGCAAATGCATTACCTTTGCATTCTATAAGCAAACCAAACATGCAGCCGTAGAGCTTAAATTCGTTAAGTTTGGCTTTTTGATTTAAGCAACTCTATGGACTAAACTCTTTTCAAATTTAATACTTTATTATATAAATTCCATTTTATAAATATTTTTTTTAAATAAAATTTATATTCACACTTCTATTAAACAAACTTTTATATTTTACCAGTTTGTAATTTTGATATCAATTTATTCACCTCTTAATATTTTTATAATATCTACTAAAAGAAGTTTGTTCAATCGGTTGTTGAAACTTGAAATGAAAGTTTCGTATTATTTTGATTTTTGTAATTTTTAGTATTTTTTTCTACATTACCCTGTATTATATCACTTACTTTTTAATAAATACACATGGACCCCGTCAGTGTATACTTTTGTAACAAAATATTCTGTTAATTATTTATTGTTTTTAACTTACTCATTGAATTTCATAAGAAGGCCTTTGGTTCGAACCTAAGGAAGACACACATGAAGAAATATTGCATTGAATCCAAGAATTGTTTAAGGATATGCGCTTAGGCCTCACCTAGAAATAGAGATTCGAAAATTACATAATTCATATTCTAAATAACATTATGACATTCCCGGTTGAGAATGTAGATGTCATAGCGTTATACAAAGAAAGTACCATATAATGAAATTGCGTTTGTAGTCCAACGGTTAGGATAATTGCCTTCAAAGCAATAGACCCGGGTTTGACTCCCGGCAAACGCATTACCTTTGCACTCGTTAAGCCTCTCGCTTTAAGCAAACCGAACATGCAAGTTTGGCTTCTCGATTTAAGCAACCCTATGGACTAAACTCTTTTTAAATTTAATAATTTATTATATAAATTTCGTTATATATATATATTTTTTAAATAAAATTTATATTCACACTTCTATTAAATAAACTTTTATATTTTACCAGTTTGTAATTTTGATATCAATTTATTCACTTCTTAATATTTTTAAAATATCTACTAAAACAAGTTTGTTCAATCGGTTGTTGAAACTTGAAATGAAAGTTTCGTATTATTTTGATTTTTTCAATTATTATTATTTTTTTCTACATTACCCTCTATTATATCACTTACTTTTTAATAAATACACATGGACCCCGTCAGTGTATACTTTTGTAACAAAATATTCTGTTAATTATTTATTGTTTTTAACTAACTCATTGAATTTCATAAGAAGGTCTTTGGTTCAAACCTAAGGAAGACAAACAAGATGAAATATTGCATTGAATCCAAGAATTGTTTAAGGATATGCGCTTTGGCCTAACCTAGTAATACAGATTCGAAAATTACATAATTAATATTCTCAATAACATTATAACATTCCCGGTTGAGAATGTAGATGTCATAGCGTTATACAAACAAAGTACCATATAATGAAATTGCGTTTGTAGTCCAACGGTTAGGATAATTGCCTTCCAAGCAATAGACCCGGGTTCGACTCCTGGCAAACGCATTACCTTTGCATTCTAAAAGCAAACCAAACATGTAGCCCTAGAGCTTAATTTCATTAAGTTTGGCTTCTCGATTTAAGCAACCCTATGGAATAAACTCTTTTCAAATTTAATAATTTGTTATATAAATTCCATTATATATATATTTTTTAAATAAAATTTATATTCACACTTATATTAAACAAACTTTTATATTTTACCAGTTTGTAATTTTGATATCTATTTATTCACCTCTTAATATTTTTAAAATATCTACTAAAACAAGTTTGTTCAATCGGTTGTTGACACTTGAAATGAAACTTTCGTATTATTTTGATTTTTGTAATTTTTTTTTTTCTACATTACCCTCTATTATATCACTTACTTTTTAATAAATACACATGAACCCCGTCAGTGTATACTTTTGTAACAAAATATTCTGTTAATTATTTATTGTTTTAAACTTACTCATTGAATTTCATAAGAAGGTCTTTGGTTCAAACCTAAGGAAGACAAACAAGATGAATATTGCATTGAATCTAAGAATTGTTTAAGGATATGCGATTTGGCCTCACCTAGAAATACAGATTTGAAAATTACATAATTTATATTCTCAATAACATTATAACATTCCCGGTTGAGAATGTAGATGTCATAGCGTTATACAAAGAAAGTACCATATAATGAAATTGCGTTTCTAGTCCAACGGTTAGGATAATTTCCTTCCGACCAATAGACCCGGGTTTGACTCCCGGTAAACGCATTACCTTTGCATTCGTTAAGCTTCTCGAATTAAGCAAACCAAACATGCAGCCCTAGAGCTTAATTTCGTTAAGTTTGGCTTCTCGATTTAAGCAACCCTATGGACTAAACTCTTTTCAAATTTAATACTTTATTATATAAATTCCATTTTATAAATATTTTTTTAAAATAAAATTTATATTCACACTTCTATTAAACAAACTTTTATATTTTACCAGTTTGTAATTTTGATATCAATTTATTCACCTCTTAATATTTTTATAATATCTACTAAAAGAAGTTTGTTCAATCGGTTGTTGAAACTCTAAATGAAAGTTTCGTATTATTTTGATTTTTGTAATTTTTAGTATTTTTTTCTACATTACCCAGTATTATATCACTTACTTTTTAATAAATACACATGGACCCCGTCAGTGTATACTTTTGTAACAAAATATTCTGTTAATTATTTATTGTTTTTAACTTACTCATTGAATTTCATAAGAAGGCCTTTGGTTCGAACCTAAGGAAGACACACATGAAGAAATATTGCATTGAATCCAAGAATTGTTTAAGGATATGCGCTTAGGCCTCACCTAGAAATAGAGATTCGAAAATTACATAATTCATATTCTAAATAACATTATGACATTCCCGGTTGAGAATGTAGATGTCATAGCGCTATACAAAGAAAGTACCATATAATGAAATTGCGTTTGTAGTCCAACGGTTAGGATAATTGCCTTCAAAGCAATAGACCCGGGTTTGACTCCCGGCAAACGCATTACCTTTGCACTCGTTAAGCCTCTCGCTTTAAGCAAACCGAACATGCAAGTTTGGCTTCTCGATTTAAGCAACCCTATGGACTAAACTCTTTTTAAATTTAATAATTTATTATATAAATTCCGTTATATATATATATTTTTTAAATAAAATTTATATTCACACTTCTATTAAATAAACTTTTATATTTTACCAGTTTGTAATTTTGATATCAATTTATTCACTTCTTAATATTTTTAAAATATCTACTAAAACAAGTTTGTTCAATCGGTTGTTGAAACTTGAAATGAAAGTTTCGTATTATTTTGATTTTTGTAATTATTATTATTTTTTTCTACATTACCCTCTATTATATCACTTACTTTTTAATAAATACACATGGACCCCGTCAGTGTATACTTTTGTAACAAAATATTCTGTTAATTATTTATTGTTTTTAACTAACTCATTGAATTTCATAAGAAGGTCTTTGGTTCAAACCTAAGGAAGACAAACAAGATGAAATATTGCATTGAATCCAAGAATTGTTTAAGGATATGCGCTTTGGCCTAACCTAGTAATACAGATTCGAAAATTACATAATTAATATTCTCAATAACATTATAACATTCCCGGTTGAGAATGTAGATGTCATAGCGTTATACAAACAAAGTACCATATAATGAAATTGTGTTTGTAGTCCAACGGTTAGGATAATTGCCTTCCAAGCAATAGACCCAGGTTCGACTCCTGGCAAACGCATTACCTTTGCATTCTAAAAGCAAACCAAACATGTAGCCCTAGAGCTTAATTTCATTAAGTTTGGCTTCTCGATTTAAGCAACCCTGTGGAATAAACTCTTTTCAAATTTAATAATTTGTTATATAAATTCCATTATATATATATATTTTAAATAAAATTTATATTCACACTTATATTAAACAAACTTTTATATTTTACCAGTTTGTAATTTTGATATCTATTTATTCACCTCTTAATATTTTTAAAATATCTACTAAAACAAGTTTGTTCAATCGGTTGTTGACACTTGAAATGAAACTTTCGTATTATTTTGATTTTTGTAATTTTTTTTTTCTACATTACCCTCTATTATATCACTTACTTTTTAATAAATACACATGAACCCCGTCAGTGTATACTTTTGTAACAAAATATTCTGTTAATTATTTATTGTTTTTAACTTACTCATTGAATTTCATAAGAAGGTCTTTGGTTCAAACCTAAGGAAGACAAACAAGATGAATATTGCATTGAATCTAAGAATTGTTTAAGGATATGCGATTTGGCCTCACCTAGAAATACAGATTTGAAAATTACATAATTTATATTCTCAATAACATTATAACATTCCCGGTTGAGAATGTAGATGTCATAGCGTTATACAAAGAAAGTACCATATAATGAAATTGCGTTTGTAGTCCAACGGTTAGGATAATTTCCTTCCGACCAATAGACCCGGGTTTGACTCTCGGTAAACGCATTACCTTTGCATTCGTTAAGCTTCTCGAATTAAGCAAACCAAACATGCAGCCCTAGAGCTTAATTTCGTTAAGTTTGGCTTCTCGATTTAAGCAACCCTATGGGCTAAACTCTTTTCAAATTTAATAATTTATTATATAAATTCCTTTATATATATATATTTTTTAAAATTAAATTTATATTCACACTTCTATTAAACAAACTTTTATATTTTACCAGTTTGTAATTTTGATATCAATTTATTCACTTCTTAATATTTTTAAAATATCTACTAAAGCAAGTTTGTTCAATCGGTTGTTCAAACTTGAAATGAAAGTTTCGTATTATTCTGATTTTTGTAATTTTTATTAGTTTTTTCTACATTACCCTCTATTATATCACTTTCTTTTTAATAAATACACATGGACCCCGTCAGTGTATACTTTTGTAACAAAATATTATGTTAATTATTTATTGTTTTTAACTTACTCATTGAATTTCATAAGAAGGTCTTTGGTTTAAACCTAAGGAAGACAAACAAGATGAAATGTTGCATTGAATCCAAGAATTGTTTAAGGATATGCGCTTAGGCCTCACCTAGAAATAGAGATTCGAAAATTACATAATTCATATTCTCAATAACATTATGTCATTCCCGGTTGAGAATGTAGATGTCATAGCGTTATACAAAGAAAGTACCATATAATGAAATTGCGTTTGTAGTCCAACGGTTAGGATAATTGCCTTCCAAGCAATTGACCTGGGTTTGACTCCCGGCAAACGCATTACCTTTGCATTTGTGTTAAGCCTCCCGAACCAAACATGCAGCCCTAGAGCATAATTTCGTTAAGTTTGGCATCTCGATTTAAGCAACCCTATGGACTAAACTCTTATCTAATTTATTATATAAATTCCATTTTATATATATATATTTTTTAAATAAAATTTATATTTACACTTCTATTAAACAAACTTTTATAATTTACCAGTTTGTAATTTTTATATCAATTTATTCACCTCTTTATATTTTTAAAATATCTACTAAAACAAGTTGGTTTAATCGGTTGTTGAAATTTGAAATGAAAGCTTCGTATTATTTTGATTTTTGTAATTTTTATTATTTTTTTCTACATTACCCTCTATGATGAAGAAATGATATGATACATAGCCAGAGAGGGCACTTTTGTATTTTTGCTTTTGCTTTCAATCTGTTATAACTGCCATAACTGCTTTCTTTTTGTCCTTTTCCCCTGAGCTCTTCATAGCTTGTATATAAGGACTTCCTTTGACTGCTTCATTTGTTTTTTATCATAATAATAATGCAGTTACTCTCCTTTCACCACTTTGATCTCTCCAAGCTCCAAACCAGGTCATAGCCTGGAAATCACTACCTTCTACATGGTATTAGAGCGACGCCACAGTTACGCCGCTGTTGTGAGTATGGATCGAGAAGTCACCAGAGGAAACCCTACGGGAAATGCCGGAGGAACCTCTGCTACGGCCAGTCAAGTTCATGCAAGTCAGAATCCGATACGTCGAGTGGATGATTTTGATGATCCATTGTATCTCCGTATCACAGAAAATCCAAATCTCTCGCTTGTCTCACCTCCATTGTCCGAGCACAATTACGCAACATGGAGTAGGTCAATGAAGATCGCACTAGGTGTGAAGAATAAGCTTGGTTTCGTGAATGGTGCCATTCCAAGTCCTGAGAGATCTGATCCCAAGTTTGCTGCCTGGAAGAGGTGTAATGATATTGTGTGTGCCTGGATCCTAAAATCTCTCAATTCCACCATTGCAGAGAGTGTGCTATACTTTGAGATTGCAGAGGATATCTGGAATGCATTGGAGAAAAGGTATTCCCAGTCAGATCCGCATAAGATAGCTGAGATCCAAAATGAAATCTACAGAAACACACAAGGTAACAAGTCCATCAATGAATATTTTACTAGATCTAATGCTCTTTGGGAACAATTGAATGCTGTGAAATCCTTGCCTGTATGTGAGTGTGTTCCTAGATGTGCTTGTAAGCTGATGAATAGAATAAGTAAGGATAGAGAGGATGATCAAGTGATCAGGTTTTTGGAAGGGTTAAATGATGAGTTTGAGACAACAAAGTCTGGTGTCCTGGTCATGGATCCGATTCCTAACATGGAGAAAGTTTTGAATATGGCCTTGAAGTTGGAAAGAAAACTCAATGGTTCTATCAACCATAAAAATACTAAAGTGGTGCAGGCCAATGCTGTCCAGAACATGCCCTCAGAAGAGCAAAGTGTTGTAGCTATGGGGACTTCTTTTAATAAGAAGAAGTTCAGCAACTATGGAGGAAAGAGTATGGCAAAATGCACCTTCTGTGGGATGAGTGGTCACACCATAGAGAAATGCTTTAAGAAGCATGGGTATCCTCCAGGATGGATACCTAGTTACAAGTCCAAAAATAGACAGAGTCAAGACACTCAACTGAACCAGCATGCTCCCAGCTCTTATGTCAATCAGGTTGGTGATATAGGAATGACACCTGATCAGTTCCAAAGGCTGTTGACACTCCTGCAAGGACAAAACCAAGCAGCACAGTCATATGCCAATGCTGTAGTTACAATGAATAAGAGTGGAGTAAGACCAGACTTCACAAATTTGGGAGAAGAGTCAAAAGAAGGCAGGTTCACCCCTAAATCTCACATAAATGCTATCTTAAATTGTCCTGATGTCTGGATTCTGGATTCTGGTGCCACTGACCATATTACTTGCTCTTTGGACTATCTTGAAAACTATTATAAACTTGATGATGTTTCTGTCAAATTGCCAAATGGACAAAGTATACAGGTTGCATACATAGGAGAAGTGAAGCTTTCTCCTAATCTATTGTTGAAGAATGTTTTACACATACCTTCCTTCACTTTCAATATAATATCTGCTAGCAAGTTGGTAAATCAAACTGACTGTACCCTTGTTTTGAATGCTAATGAATGCAATATCCAGGGGCCCAATGGGATAATGGGTGGTTTTGCTAAGGAAAGGGATGGGCTATACATGCTTGATCATCCACCTGTCAAGAGGAGAAGTATAGATAAGAATTGTAATGCTTTGTCCTTACAAACATGGCATAGTAGGTTGGGACATTACCCTATAGATAAGATACAAGAATTGAAAGGAATAAGACTTGTACAATCTCAGAAATTGCCCAATTTTGTATGTGATATATGCCATTTTTCTAAGCATAAGAGATCTGCTTTTCCTGTAAGCAATAATAGAGCACAAAACTGTTTTGATTTGATTCATTTGGATGTCTGGGGACCCTTTGCCACTGCTTCTTTAAAAGGAGAACATTACTTCCTGACTATTGTTGATGATTTTAGCAGATTCACTTGGCTACACCTAATGAAGAATAAATCAGAAGTCAAAAGTCTATTTCAGAACTTCTATTATTATGTTAATACACAATTCTCTTCAAAGATCAAGGAAGTGAGATCTGATAATGGTACTGAGTTTTTTATGACCTCTTTCTTTAAAGAGAAAGGAATTGTACATCAGAAGTCTTGTGTGAACACTCCCCAGCAAAATGGCATAGCAGAAAGGAAACACCAACATGTACTGAATCTGGCAAGAGCTCTTAAATTTCAGTCAGGAGTCCCATTGGAGTTTTGGGGGCACTGTGTCCTACATGCTGCTTATCTCATCAATAGGTTACCAACACTTGTGAATGATGGAAAGTCACCATATGAGCTTCTATTTTGTCATGAAGTAGAATATGACAACTTGAGAACCTTTGGCTGCTTGTGTTTTGGGGCCACTACTTCATTGGGAAGAAACAAAATGATGCCAAGGGCTAGGAAGTGTGTATTCTTGGGGTTCCCTGCAAATATTAAGGGATATATACTATATGATCTAAGTGACAATTGTGTCTTCATTTCCAGAGATGTAAAGTTTTATGAGGATAATTATCCTTTCAAAGAAGAGACTACAAGAGCTAGGCCACATTCTCAGACTGACAGCCCTGTCATACCTCTAATATCTACTGATGCAGGTTATATACACTATGATCATGAAGGAAATGATAGTCATGGGCATTCCACTCCAGTACTTCATGACATAAATAATGAGAATGAATTCAATGATGAAAGTGGAGCAAGGGCAACATAAAACTCTACTACAGAAGATAGCTCAAGTGTTCCTTTCCAGCCTGAAAGGAGTGAACTATCTGTCACTAATGAAATTGAGGTGGATAATCAAGCCACCAGACAAGCACACTTACAAGATGAACCTTCATATCACATACAGCCTAGAAGATCAGAAAGGGTGAGAAGTTTACCCACCAGGATGCTTGACTACTATTGCCACTCCTTAGAAAAGCATGATGCACCCATAAGAACCTCCCCACATTCTCTGCATAAAGTCATTTCCTATGACCATTTGCCTGTCAGTCAAAGGATGTGTGCATCTGCTATATTGTCTTCTTATGAGCCAAAGTCATATAGTGAGGCAGCTCAAAGTGAATCATGGAGAAAGGCCATGACCAGTGAGATAGAAGCCTTAGTTGCAAATAATACATGGGCCTTGACAGATCTTCCTGCTGGTAAGACCCCAATTGGGTGCAAATGGGTGTTTAAAGTAAAACACAAAGCTGATGGATCTATAGAAAGGTACAAAGCTAGGCTTGTGGCAAAGGGTTACACACAGCAATTGGGAGTAGACTACACTGAAACCTTCTCACCAGTTTGCAAGGATGACTACAATAAGAACTTTTCTAGCTGTGGCAGTAGCAAATGACTGGAATATTCAACAGTTGGACATAAATAATGCTTTCTTACATGGTGATCTTGATGAAGAAGTTTACATGGTGCTCCCACTTGGCTTTCATAGTGATAAACCAAATCAGGTTTGCAAGTTATTGAGGTCCTTGTATGGCTTGAAGCAGGCCAGTAGGCAGTGGAATGCAAAATTGACAAAAGCTTTGCAAGAAAATGGCTACAAACAGTCCACTGCAGACCCTTCATTGTTCACAAAAGCCTCAGGTAATTCCTTCACTGCTTTACTCATATATGTAGATGACATTCTTGTAGCTGGAACAAGCATCACACACATAAATGAGTTGAAACATTTCCTGGACAAATCTTTTAAGATCAAAGATCTTGGCAACATCAACTACTTTCTGGGAATTGAGGAAGTCACGACTGCCAGTGGCCTCAACTTGTCCCAGAGAAAATATGTCTTAGAAATCCTAAAAGAAAGTGGTTTTTTGGAAGCAAAGCCAGCACAAACTCCAGCCACTACTGGTTTACAACTCACACACTCAGAAGGATCCCTACTTGAAAAACCAGAGATATACAGAAGGTTGATTGGAAAACTTTTGTATTTAACAAATACCAGGCCAGACATTTCTCACATTGTTCAGCAACTGAGTCAGTTTGTTGACAAACCTACAAGCACACATCTCACTGCAGCACATAGGGTGCTCAGATATCTTAAAGGATCACCAGGAAAAGGCATATTCTATCACAGCAACTCCCAGTTCAAGCTTTATGGTTTTTCTGACTCTGATTGGGCAAATTGCCCTGAATCTAGGAAGTCAGTTACTGGCTATTGCATATACCTTGGAAACAATTTGATATCTTGGAGGACTAAGAAGCAAGCTACTGTATCAAAGTCTTCCTCAGAAGCTGAATATAGAGCTTTGGCTTCCACTGTTTGTGAGGTCCAATGGCTTCACTATCTGTTAGCAGATTTGGGAATCAGACTTGGTATGCCAGCCTCCTTGTTCTGTGACAACCAAGCTGCTATAGCCACAGGGGAGAATCATGTTTTTCATGAGAGAACCAAGCATATAGAGATAGATTGCCACATTGTCAAGCAAAAGGTCAATGAACGATTGATAAAACTGCTGCCCATTCCTTCTCAAAAACAAGTAGCTGATGGTTTCACCAAGGCCTTGCCACATCCAGCCTTTGCCATCTTTCAGTCCAAGCTGGGCCTTCACGATGTTCATGCTCCACCTTACGGGGGGGGGGGGGGGGGGGGGTGATGAAGAAATGATATGATACATAGCCAGAGAGGGCACTTTTGTATTTTTGCTTTTGCTTTCAATTTGTTATAACTGCCATAACTGCTTTCTTTTTGTCCTTTTCCCCTGAGCTCTTCATAGTTTGTATATAAGGAATTCCTTTGACTGCTTCATTTGGTTTTTATCATAATAATAATGCAGTTACTCTCCTTTCACCACTTTGATCTCTCCAAGCTCCAAACCAGGTCATAGACTGAAAATCACTACCTTCTACACTCTATTATATCACTTACTTTTTAATAAATACACATGGACCCCGTCAGTGTATAGTTTTGTAACAAAATATTCTGTTAATTATTTATTGTTTTTAACTTACTCATTGAATTTCATAAGAAGGTCTTTGGTTCAAACCTAAGGGAGACAAACAAGATGAAATGTTGCATTGAATACAAGAATTGTTTCAGGATATGCGCTTAGGCCTCACCTAGAAATAGAGAATCGAAAATTACATAATTCATATTCTCAATAACATTGTGACATTCCCAGTTGAGAATGTAGATGTCATAGCGTTATACAAAGAAAGTACCATATAATGAAATTGTGTTTGTAGTCCAACGCTTAGGATAATTGTCTTCCAAGCAATAGATCCGGGTTCGACTCTCGGCAAACGCATTACCTTTGCATTCGTTAAGCCTCTCGAATTAAGCAAACCAAACATGCAGCCCTAGAGCTTAATTTTGTTAAGTTTGACTTCTCGATTTAAGCAACCCTATGGACTAAACTCTTTTCAAATTTAATAATTTATTATATAAATTCCATTATATATATATTTTTTAAATAAAATTTATATTCACACTTTTATTAAACAAACTTTTATATTTTACCAGTTTGTAATTTTGATATCAATTTATTCACCTCTTAGTATTTTTAAAATATCTACTAAAATAAGTTTGTTCAATCGGTTGTTGAAACTTGAAATGAAAGCTTCGTATTATTTTGATTTTTGTAATTTTTATTATTTTTTTCTACATTACCCTCTATTATATCACTTACTTTTTCATAAATACACATGGACCCCGTCAGTTTATACTTTTGAAACAAAATATTCTATTAATTATTGATTATTTTTAACTTACTCATTGAATTTCATAAGAAGGCCTTTCGTTCGAACCTAAGGAAGACACACATGAAGAAATATTGCATTGAATCCAAGAATTGTTTAAGGATATGCGCTTAGGCCTCACCTAGAAATAGAGATTCGAAAATAACATAATTCTTATTCTCAATAACAGTATGATATTCCCGGTTGAGAATGTAGATGTCATAACGTTATACAAAGAAAGTACCATATAATGAAATTGCGTTTGTAGTCCAACGGTTAGGATAATTGGCTTCCAAGCAATAAACCTGGGTTCGACTCCCGGCAAATGCATTACCTTTGGTTTTGTTAAGCCTCTCGAATTAAGCAAACCAAACATGCGGCCCTAGAGATTAATTTCGTTAAGTTTGGCTTTCTCGATTTAAGCAACCCTATGGACTAAACTATTTTCAAATTTAATAATTTATTATATAAATTCCTTTATATATATATATATTTTTTTAAATTAAATTTATATTCACACCTCTATTAAACAAACATTTATATTGTTGGTCCCGAAAGGGTGGCGAGAAGTCTAGAGGGGGGGGGGGGGGTGTGAATAGACTTCTCTAACTTTTCAAACTTCTTTTGCAAACAACACTTTGGTAACTTCAACTCTAAGTAACAAGCATAAACAAGTATAATAACTTAGAGTGTGCATGACGGAATTGTAACGGCAAAGTGTTATGCTTTAATTGTGTCGTGCTCAAAGAGATATTCTATACATGCATCACGATAGAAACACTTGATATAGATGTAGGATGATGTATATAAAATTTCACTTGCATGCAAACGAGGGAACTAACAAACCCAGACAGATAAAGATACGCAATAAACCGTAACGGGTTAGTTCACAGATAATATAAGCATGCAGGAAATATATATGAGCAGTAAGTAAATAGAGAGAGAGATTTATAGTGGTTCAGAGGTGGTGTAATCCTCCTAGTCCACTCTTCTCCTTTCACTCCAAGGAGGAAATTCATTATTCTTCGATCACCCCGATACAATAGTGAATAAGTGCCTAGCGACACTTCTCCGAGTGCTTCGCACAAAGCTACACTCCACCAAGGTTTTTCGCAAGCTCCTCTTGTTACTCCGCCTTCCCGAGTACTTCGCACCAAGCTGTACTCCTACACCACGAGAACTACGCACAAAGCTACGCTCTCACCGGGTTTTCACAAGCTCCCCTTGTTACTCTGCCCGTTACAACCGAGTGCTACGCACAAAGCTACACTCCAACTGGGTTTTTCACTCTCCCTAGTTACTCTACCCCTTTTCTACACTCAGTAGAAGATTTACAATAGAGATAAAAATTTTCTCTCACTCAGACTTGAATTTGATCGTGTATAGCTCAATATATTGCTTCTTGGCTGATTTGAATATTGCTTGCTTTTCTCTTTGTTTTTCAGCCGTATTCCAGTTGTTGTTGTCTTCAAGTGTGCTTGGGCATTTTATAGCAGATGAAAGCTATTTGCCCGTTGATCAACTTTCGATCTTGATCGTCCAATTTGAATTATAGTTGATCAAATAATTTTGCCAACTTGGTCTGCAAAAATCATTTCGGCATCTGTCAGAAGATTTTGAGAAATCTCGATGTTGCTCTCCTTTAATCTGACAAAGCTTTTCTTTGGAATGGGTAGCCTCCAAGTTTGAATTTCTCTTGCATGACTTTTGTTGAATTATTGATCTGATGTGCCAAGTTGATCAAATAATTTATCTGCTGATTCTTGCTTGAGTAATAAAAAGATCTACTTCGTATATCAGCTTCTTCTTCTCCTTCGACTTCTTCTGCAGAAACAGAGCTTCAAAATAATGTTTCTGTCCCAATAGTGTATCATGGACTATATATATCATGTTCCACCTTGTATCATGGACCATATATATCATGTTCCATTTCATATCATGAGCTAGCTATCATGTTCCACCTTGTATCATGGACCATATATATCCTGTTCCATTTCATATCATGAGCTAGCTATCATGTTTCACCTGTATCATGGACCAGATATCATGTTCCATTGTATATCATGGACCAATATCATGTTTTCATAAAATTACTTCAAGTGGGAATCAAACTGTGGACCATTTGCTTTGCTTGGCAAAGCTTCTTCCATCTCGACTGAGTATCCAATTAATACAATCCAAGACTTAAATTGTTTTGTCTTGTTTCTTCCACGTGTTCTCCACTAGCCTTACCACACTGTGATGTCATCATCCGATAATTATACCTATCACGATATAAAATTTCTATTTCATGATATTTTCTTGTGACATCATCTCCTGATATTGCTACTTCACGATAGCAATTCATCTTTACACCAAAATTGCTCTTAATGAGAATCGAACTGTGGATCATTTCGCATTAGGCATGCTTCAACTCTTCTACCATCTCATCCATCTCATCCGGGGTAACTTGATGCTTCATAAATGTGTTAAGCTGTGATCTCGCTTTCATTTATTCTTCCTTCAAACTGCTTTCACGTAGACTTCATGTAGGCTTCATGGCAGTGGTGCACTATACTTTGTGAACCAGAACTGACTCAAATAAAATAAAATTGGGGTCTACAAAATACATTTGGCTCATCAAAACTTATACAATATATTCCTAACAATTTCCCCCTTTTTGATGATGCCGAAACTTATACCCAAGTCATTTGGCTATGTCAATTTTGAAAAATAATCTTTTTGTCCAATTTTATTGCGACTAGCCATTTGACGGGTTTAACACATTTAAGACCTAGAGATTTTAATTTTGGACGGTCCTAAACGTATATTGAGACTATAACGCGGGGTTGCGTATTGATTTTTATCTTTTAATTTTTCTTCCCCCTTTCAATTTTATTTTCTCAATTATACGCCTCACATGCAATTACTAAGTCCAATTTAAAATCTTGAGACTTTAAAGCAATAAACATACTAGACACAATAAAGAAATAAACCATATGCTAGCAATTTATACTATGTACCAAAAGGCATAATTCGAACAAGCTAGCTATTATGTACACCAAAAATTGAGGCTTCAAAATTTTACCTCTTGCCAATTAAGGCATTCACGTGTGCCCTTAATTTCTTGAAGTGTTGTTCTCCTCCTTCGAGTTGGTATGGTGCGGTGACTTCCTCGGTAACATAATTTCCATAAGCTTCTTGAATATTGTCACCTCGTAACACTCCGGCTTGGTACCAAGCAACGCATTCTTCAAATGATCTTCCATCCACCATTTCGTTGCTTGTGTGCCCAAAGAATGTCTCCAACTCTCGTATAAGCTTTAATTTGTTTTCTTCATAAATTGATCTTGAATGTGATGATCTTTGGCATTCTTGTTGGCTAGGAAAGTCCGAGCTTTGAGCGGTCACAAGATAATCCATTATCCTCCATTTTCCTCGGCCTTGAACTCTCGGTGTGGGTGTGACTCCTCTCGGTGCTCCTGGCGGTCTAACAAGTTCAACTAGTGGCCGTTGTGACGACGGTCCAATCAAGTGGTTCACCAAATGGCTTGGGGCACCTCTAGCTCTTTCCCCCTTTTCGACAGCATCCACATAACTTTGGAAACTCGCCGAAGCTTTGTCTTGGCTTGTTTTGACTCCAATTAATAGATCATTGTTCACGCCAACTTGGTGTAGTAGAGCTTTCAATTGACTCTCCACCAATCGTAGCCTCGATTCACACTCCGTTCCTTTCTTCCCTAAGTCAAGGAACATCTTCAAGACTTCCATATTATGCTCTTCTTGCTTAGTAGACATTGTGGCCATATCACCTTGGATTGATCCTTGTCCAAGTAACAAGGATTCGGCCCTTTCATAAGCTTTCTTGTGAAAGTCATCTAATTTGGTATCAACATTACCAAATTGATTTTGGACTTTCTCAAACTCTTGAAAGACATCTCCTCTCAATTCTTGAATTTCTTTTCGTACATCCCCAATAATGTTTTCTTTCGAAGCATTAATATCAATGGGAGTAGAATGTACCTCCTTGTGTGGTTCCTCTCGTGGTTGTCTTGGCATGGATGATTCCGGTGGTTCCACGTAAGGTGCATTGTCAAGACACAAGGACTCATCAAGTGTAGGAATGAGTGGTTCGGCAGTGGCAAAGGGAATTGGTTCGGCACGGCTTAGTGGCAAAGGTGACACCTCAATTTGTAGCTCATTTTCTTGTCCCTCCATTCGGTTTTCATCACCAACAATTTCTTCCAAATTTTCATTCACCGAATTCGTCACATCCGTAGCCGTGTGGGGTGAAATAGCATCAAAACTAAGATTATCATCCCCAATATTCGAAGGAAATGGGTCCAATTCTTGCAAGCTTCCACCTTCGGTCTCCTTCAAATGTGATGCTTCCCCATGTGTGCTGTGCACTTCTTTCCTTGAAATAACCAATGCTCGGGCAATATCATCTCGAGCAAATCCATCTATTGTCTCAACGGCATTTTCGGGAACTTCTTGAGCCACTTCCTTGCCCCGACTAATGGCAACTTTCTTAACAAAGCATTCATTAATCACCGATAGCCTAGTCGCGGTAGCAAGATTTCTTGTTCCAATCCATGTTAGAGCAAATTCCTCTAACTTTAGAGTATTCGGTCCTATTGTCGTAGCAACGGAATTATGATCACTTAATCTCCAATTTCTCCAAACTTTCACACGTTCATACTCCTTCAACAACTCACTACTTGCCCCATAAATTGGAATGTCATCTACACTCCCAACCTTGCTTGGAATTCTCTCTTCTTCATTCGGGTTTGGGGTGTGGGTTACGGGTGTTGGTATGGTAACAAATTGATGGCTACATCACTAGCCCTCCCGTGAGTATTTGATTCCCCGTGGCTAGATGCTCGGATAGAAAGAGGCTTTTTGGTTAAGGAATGGATTGATGTTTTTGCCGGTTTTCATTTTCGGATATTGGCTAGGGAAGGATCAACCGGGTTTGGTGTTCGAAATAGGTAATTTTGGTTTTGTATGGGTCTTGATTTGGATAGGGTAACACCTTTAGACTTCAAAAACTCCCCAACAACAAAACCATATCCAATATCATTTGGGAACCACCCATTCACCAACGGTTTTGCTAGCCTAATTTGATCAACCATTCGGCCATACACAAACATTCCCCAATCTACGACAACATTTTTCACAATAGCATGCATCAAAGGCAAATTTTTCTTTGTAAAAAAATTTCTACTAGAACATTTGTAGTCAATAGTCTTATGCACAATATCTAGTAGCATTCCAAATTCATGCTTCAACATCACCTTAAATCCATTGTTACACGCCGCGACTTGTGCGGTTTCGTGTCTAATTTCACTCCAAAAATCATTTAAATCAAAGCCGTGATTTTCAACTTTCAACAACTTCTCCTCCAAACCAAATTTAGTTCTCACATCATCTAACCCAATTGTCAACACAATTCCTCCAACAGTAGATTTTATAACACCATTTTCGACATATGCATGTTTATAAAATTCTACTACTTCATTTAGATAGAAACCGTCATACTTGAATGAGTAAAAATTCAATAACCCACTAGTTTCAAGAGAGGTTAAGATTTTTACCCCCAAGTCTCTGTTTTGGACAAACTTGTAATCTTCAAGGTCCAAGATCATCCCGCGAATCACCCGTGTTGTTTTCCTCGATCCTTCGGCTCCAATTGGATTTTGAGCTCCTTCCATCTTGATAGAACACAAATTAGGATTTTTGAGGTGGGATTTCGGCAGTCCGAAAAAGTGGGTAGAAGGGAATGGGTTTTTGTTTGTGAGAGGTTTCAAGGTTAATGGTGAGGATGGGTAATGGGTATTTGAGTGTGGAAGAGATTTTTGTGGGAAATTTGGGATGGGTTGGTTTGAATTGAGAGATTTTCAAGCTATTCTCCTTTTTCTTGCATGCGCCGGTGGTGAGAGAGGGAGGAAGAAGAAGATGATCTTCTTTCTTCTTTTTCTCTGGGAGGCAAAATAAATGCCTAGCAAAATTACCATTTTGCCCTTTAGTGGATAGAAAGAGATTGTAGAATAATTGAGGTCAACTTCGAACTTTCACTGATTTAAATTTGCCAACTCAGATTTTAATACTCCATTTGTGGGTACATAGCGCCAAAAATTACGCTTTAATTCGCTGCCACCTGTAGATGTTCATGGAGCAAAAATTTCTTCGACACAAAATTGTTAGTGCAATAAATCTATTCATGCTAACAATTTAATTTCGACATCTGATAAATCTGAGAATTAAAATTGATCGACCAATAAAATTAATTTAAACAGATAAGATCAAAATTGATGCCAGATACATTTCTAAGAAATTACATCAGATTGACTTAAGCAGGTGAAAATTAAAATTAAAGCTGATGACCATTCAGACTGACAAATCAATTTGCATGCACTGTTATCAACTTTTAGCATAGCTTATCAGTACATTCCCCCTAAATCATATAATCCCTCCACTATCATGATGCATTCCTCCTAACTTTTATATCCCTTACAAGATTAAAAACAATTAATCAAATTCTACGCACCTAAGTTCGTAAGATAAAATTACTAACATGTACACAAATAAATTGTAACACATTAATTAAATTAAATCACGTAGAACACATAGGTAACAAATTTCATGCAAATCACGTACACACATTTTTCGAATTTAAAAAATTTTGAAATACTTAGCTCATTTCGATCATTCCCATTTCGTGCCTTAGAGTTGCAAAACGAGATTCACACAACGGTTTTGTGAGAATATTGGCAATTTGATTTTCTGTGGGAACATGATCGATCTTCAAATCTTTCTTCTCGACGTGGTCTCGTATAAAGTGATGTCGGACGCTAATGTGTTTGGTTCGCGAGTGGAGCACTGGATTTTGGGTTATTGTAATTGCGCTAGTATTATCACAAAAAATACTAACATTTTCGCATTTAATCCCATAGTCCAACAATTGTTGCTTCATCCACAAAATTTGTGCACAACAACTCCCAGCTGCAATATATTCGGCCTCGGCAGTGCTCGTAGCTATGGAGTTTCGTTTCTTGCCAAACCAAGAGACCAATCTTCCCCCTAAGAACTGGCATGTCCCTGAGGTACTTTTTCGGTCTATTTTACACCCTGCAAAATATGCATCTGAATAACCAGTTAGTGTAAAATCACCTTCTTTGGGATACCATAATCCCACATTGATTGTTCCTTTGAGATATCGAATTATCTTCTTGGTTGCAATCAGATGACTTTCTTTGGGCTTTGATTGGAATCTTGCACATACGCCAACCGAGTAGGATATGTCTGGTCTGCTTGCGGTTAAGTATAGTAACGATCCAATCATCCCTCGATACATCATTTGATTGACGTCTTTTCCTTCATCATCTTTATCCAATTTTTGAGAAGTACTCATGGGAATTTTGACTGAGGATTTTCCATCTATGCCAAATTTCTTGATAAGATCTCTTGTGTACTTGGCTTGATTTATGAAAATTCCTTCTTCAAGTTGCTTGACTTGCAGTCCCAAAAAGTAGTTTAATTCTCCCATCATACTCATCTCGAACCTGTTTTGCATGAGCTTAGAAAATTTCTCACATAAAGATTTATCAGTACTTCCAAAGATAATATCATCAACATAAATTTTTACTAATAAAATGTGATTATTTTCTTGAATTCTAAAGAGGTTTTTATCGACTTGACCTTTGGTGAATCCACAACTAATTAAGAACATTGACAAGGTGTCGTACCAAGCTCGCGGAGCTTGTTTTAACCCATGCAATGCCTTCATTAATTTGTAGACTTGATCACCAACGTCTTTTACCTCAAAACCAGGTGGTTGTTCGACGTAAACTTCTTCTTCAAGTAAGCCATTAAGAAATGCGCTCTTTACGTCCATTTGATATACGATGAAATTCTTGTGTGCTGCGTATGCTAGGAATATCCGGATTGCTTCGAGTCGTGCGACAGGGGCGAATGTCTCATCAAAATCAATGCCTTCTTCTTGTGAATACCCCTTCGCAACTAATCTTGCTTTATTCCTAACAATGATGCCGTCTTCGTTTGCTTTGTTCCTAAAGACCCATTTGGTGCCAATTACATTTTGGTGCGTTGGTCTTGGAACAAGTTTCCATACGTCGTTGCGCTTGAATTGATCTAATTCCTCTTGCATGGCATCTATCCAACTTGGATCGGCTAATGCTTCGTCAATTTCCTTTGGCTCCAGTTGTGATAGAAAGCATGAGAACATTGCATCTTGTTGTTGGTTCCTAGTAGATGATCGCGTCTTTACTCCGTCACTTGGATTTCCAATGACTAAGTCATGTGTGTGACTTCTTAGCCATTTTCGATTTGGTTAGAAACTTGTTGGATTCTCAGAGTTTCCTTCTTGTTGGAATACTTGTTGTGATTCCTCTTGTTGTGAATTGTTCACGGGTGCATCTTCGGGTTCATCTACTGGAGTTCCTTCTTCTTGAATTCTGGGTGCACTTTCGGTTGTGGGTGTGCGTGACATTTCGGGTATCACATAGGATATTGCCTCAATTTGGTGAGTACCCATATCACTTGATTCTTCTACTTCCTGCAACACATTATCTTCCAACATATTGTTAGAAATAATTAAATCACGATTACCTTTACTATTTTTGCCATTTTTGTCGTGATTTTCATCGAACACAACGTGAATTGATTCTTCTACCACCATGGATGATTTGTTGAATATTCTATACGTCTTACTGGTGGATGAATATCCTAAGAATATTCCTTCATTCGCACGTTCGTCAAAAGTCTTTAAATAGGACTTTCCATTAACAAGTACAAAACATTTACACCCAAATGTATGAAAATAGGTGAGGTTGGGTTTCCTCCCTTTCCATAATTCGTATGGTGTTTTGTTGTATGACTTGTGGATTAGACTTCGATTTTGAGTATAGCACGCCGTATTGATAGCTTCTGCCCAAAATCTCTTTGGTAGATCGGCGACTAATATCATGACACGTCCAGCTTCTTTGAGTGTCCTGTTTCTTCTTTCAGCTAATCCATTTTCTTGCGGCGTTCGTGCGGCAGATAGTTGGTGTATAATCCCTTGTGAATTGCAATAGGATTGAATCACGTCATTCACAAATTCGGTTCCTCGATCGATCGAATTGTTGCAATCTTCATATCTTTTTCGACTTGTAGTTGCTTTAGCAGCTCCGGCAACTTTGATTCAACTTCAATCTTTTTCTTTATGAATATTGTCCATGTGTTCCTAGAAAAATCATCAACAACAACCAAAGTATATTTCTTACCACTTATACTTACTGGGTCTACTGGACCAAATAAATCCATGTGCAGTAGACTTAAGAGTCTAGATGTTGACTCTTGAGTTTTGGCTTTGAATGATGATTTGATCTGTTTTCCTTTCTGGCATGCGTCACATACTTGATCTTTCTTGAACACAATATTGGGTAGTCCTTCGACTAATTTCTTTTTGGCAAGCTTGTTGATGGTTTTGAAATTCAAATGATTTAGCCTTCTGTGCCATTCCCAACTAGCTTCATTCGAATTATTTGCCATTATGCATACAGAATCTTTTGTTGTACTCCAATCTACAACATACATGTTTTTCTTTCTTGATCCGGCTAGTACAACTTCCTTCGTAGATTCATCTTTGACTTGACATTTATCTTTGAAAAATTCTACGAGGTAGCCTTTGTCGCAAAATTGGCTTGTGCTAAACAAATTGAACTTTAATCCTTCGACAAATGAAACATCTTCAATTCGTAGGCCATTTTTCACAATTGCGCCGGTGCCTTTTGTCATTCCATATCGATCGTTTCCACCGAAAACTACTTTTGGTCCTTCGATGCTTTTGAACTCAACTAGACTAGCTTTATTGCCGGTCATGTGTTGAGAGCAACCGCTATCAAAATACCAAACTTCCTGCAAAAAAGATTAATTTCTTTTAGGTACCCATACTTGTTTGGGTCCTTTTGTGTTAGTAATTTTTGGCATCCAAATCCACCTAGATCCCACTGATCCAAGAGTAGGTGATTTGTAACCATTAAAAACTTTATAATCATAACGCACTTTCGAATAATGATTCGGTGCGGGTTGGGAAGCTGATAGTTGCTTGATTCTATGAAATAGAGCAAATCTGGACTTGGTCCATGGTTTGATTTCAAGCGACCAATCTTCTTCTGAGGGATATAATCTCCCAGCCCCAATTCTCGGAATTCTTCCCATATTCCTATGAGGTTTTATTGCACTAGACTCGTTGGTTCTCCTTTGAGATACAAATTTTTGCCTTTTAAAATTTTGTTGTCTTGCAAAGATATCATTGTGTTGATTCGGCCTTGCAACAATTTTCTGGGAATTAATTTTGTTTCCAACTCCTTGTCTCATTGTGCTATGTTGACTTTTCACAAATTTTACTACTGGAACTTTATTAATTAATGTAGTAGTAGAATTAGTCAACTTTTGAGGGGTTTTAGAACATGATGGATCGTAGTCTAGTCCGGCTTTATCTCCAGCGGGTTTTTGCATGCTTACCATTTTATCCATTATTTTGGATGAATGCGTAAATGATGTGATTACTTCCCGAAGGTTATGTTCTCGAACCTCTCTATCTTTGCACTCTTCTTGAAGTCGAACATTTTCGGCTTTCGAATTACTCATTTCATTTAGAGCATTTTGCAATTTTTGTGACATTTCTTCCTTTTCAAGAATTAACGTATTATTGCGCTCTTTGATTTGAGTATGAGTGGCCAAGACCTTTTGAAAATCTTTCATAAGACTTTGAAAAGATTTTTGAGTCTCGAAAGAAGTATCAACAGAACTAAAAGAACTAAAATAACTAGAAGATACCTCTTCGTCGGTTTCGCGCGCCATATAGCATTCCTCATGTTCGGATGTTTTGCCCACTAGACATAGTAGCGCCGTATCTTCTTGTGATGAATCACTCTCGTCACTGGATGATTCTTCGGATTCGCTTGCTTCTAACGGATCGCTTATTAGTGCCTTCCGTTTGTCCTTTTTGAATTTCTTTTCTTTCGACCTGTACTCAACCTGTGGAGAGTTAGAAGTATTCGAATTTTTGTTCACCTTGGGATGTGGACATTCGGCCATAAAGTGTCCAGGCTTTCTACAATTGTAACACACATTTGTGTTATCTTCGACCGGTTCCCTTCTTGATCTTCTATTTTCTCGAAAAGAATTTCTTTGTGGTGATCCTTTGTTATTTCGTATGAACTTCTTGAATTTCCTAACAAATAAGGAAAATTGTTCGTCAGATAAAAAATCATTATTTACGACTGACCTTGATGAGGAAGGTTGTTCGACCATCAATGCGAATGTTCGTTCATCACGTTCTTCTTCATTTCGTGTCTTCATTTCGAACTCATACGCCTTTAGATCACTAAAGAGTTTATCCGTAGATAATGTCCTTAGATCTCTATGATCGCGCATTGCGGTCACCTTCATATCCCAATTTGTAGGTAGTCCGCGTAACACTTTGAGCGATTTCTGGGTAATGGTCTTTCCCAGATCCGTGATTTCTCCAAGAATTTTGATCAATCGAGCCTCCATGTCGGTGATGCTTTCGTTCGGTAGCATTTTGAAATCTTCGAACCTCTTCATCGCAATGGTTAGTTTGTTGTCTTTTTCTTGTTCGTCGCCTTCACCGATGCTTATGAGCGTATCCCATATTTCTTTTGCCTTGGTGAACTTTCGAATCTTTGGGAATATGGTGTCATCGGCCGTTTTGAACAAAATGTCCTTGGCAATATTGTCCAAGTTATTTCGTCCTCTATCTTCCTTTGTCCACTCCATTTTTGGCTTTGGAATATATCGTGGAGCATTTGGATCACGTGGGGTAGCGGTATTAGCTTTCATAATTTGGATAGGACCATTTGTGATGACTTCCCACATTTCATCATTTAAAGCAGATAAGTGCACCTGCATACGTATTTTCCAATCATCAAATTTATCAAGTGAGAAAAGCAAATTTTGAGCAAGAACCATATCTCTCTTCATTTTGAAGTTTTCGAGATCTATCTAGCAGTCAAGAAATGAATCAAATAGACAACCGCTCTGATACCACTTGTTGGTCCCGAAAGGGTGGCGAGAAGTCTAGAGGGGGGGGGGGGGGGTGAATAGACTTCTCTAACTTTTCAAACTTCTTTTGCAAACAACACTTTGGTAACTTCAACTCTAAGTAACAAGCATAAACAAGTATAATGACTTAGAGTGTGCACAGCGGAATTGTAACGGCAAAGTGTTATGCTTTAATTGTGTCGTGCTCAAAGAGATATTCTATACATGCATCACGTTAGAAACACTTGATATAGATGTAGGATGATGTATATAAAATTTCACTTGCATGCAAATGAGGGAACTAACAAACCCAGACAGATAAAGATACGCCATAAACCGTAACGGGTTAGTTCACAGATAATATAAGCATGCACGAAATATATATGAGCAGTAAGTAAATAGAGAGAGAGATTTATAGTGGTTCAGAGGTGGTGTAATCCTCCTAGTCCACTCTTCTCCAAGGAGGAATTTCACTATTCTTCGATCACCCAGATACAATAGTGAATAAGTGCCCAGTGACACTTCTCCGAGTGCTTCGCACAAAGCTACAGTCCACCAAGGTTTTTCGCAAGCTCCTCTTGTTACTCCGCCTTCCCGAGTACTTCGCACCAAGCTGTACTCCTACACCACGAGAACTATGCACAAAGCTACGCTCTCACCGGGTTTTCACAAGCTCCCCTTGTTACTCTGCCCGTTACAACCGAGTGCTACGCACAAAGCTACACTCCAACTGGGTTTTTCACTCTCCCTAGTTACTCTACCCCTTTTCTACACTCAGTAGAAGATTTACAATAGAGATAAAAATTTTCTCTCACTCAGACTTGAATTTGATCGTGTATAGCTCAATATATTGCTTCTTGGCTGATTTGAATATTGCTTGCTTTTCTCTTTGTTTTTCAGCCGTATTCCAGTTGTTGTTGTCTTCAAGTCTGCCTGGGCATTTTATAGCAGATGAAAGCTATTTACCCGTTGATCAACATTCGATCTTGATCGTCCAATTTGAATTGTAGTTGATCAAATAATTTTGCCAACTTGGTCTGCAAAAATCATTTCGCCGTCTGTCAGAAGATTTTGAGAAATCTCGTCGTTGCTCTCCTTTAATCTAACAAAGCTTTTCTTTGGAATGGGTAGCCTCCAAGTTTGAATTTCTCTGGCATGACTTTTGTTGAATTATTGATCTGATGTGCCAAGTTGATCAAATAATTTATCTGCTGATTATTGCTTGAGTAATAAAAAGATCTCCTTCGTATATCAGCTTCTTCTTCTCCTTCGACTTCTTCTGCAGAAACAGAGCTTCAAAATAATGTTTGTGTCTAATTCTATCATGATGTCATAGCTCCTTTTGATGATGTCATGTCCCAATAGTGTATCATGTTCCACCTTGTATCATGGACTATATATATCATGTTCCACCTTGTATCATGGACCATATATATCATGTTCCACCTTGTATCATGGACCAGATATCATGTTCCATTGTATATCATGGACCAATATCATGTTTTCATAAAATTGCTTCAGGTGGGAATTAAACTATAGACCATTTACTTTGCTTGGCAAGGCTTCTTCCATCTCAACTGAGAATCCAATTAATACAATCCAAGACTTAAATTGTTTTGTCTTGTCTCTTCCACGTGTTCTCCACTAGCCTTACCACACTGTGATGTCATCATCCGATAGTAGTGATATCATCATCCGATAATTATACCTATCACGATATAAAATTGATATTTCATGATAGTATTGCCTGATATTACTATCATGATATTTTCTTGTGACATCATCTCCTGATATTGCTACTTCACGATAGCAATTCATATTTACACCAAAATTGCTCTCAATGAGAATCAAACTGTGGATCATTTCACATTAGGCATGCTTCAAAACTTTTACCATCTCATCCATCTCAACCTTTGGTGACTTGATGCTTCATAAATGTGTTAAGCTGTGATCCCGCTTTCATTTATTCTTCCTTCAAACTGCTTTCACGTAGACTTCATGTAGGCTTTATGGCAGTGGTGCACTATACTCTGTGAACCAGAACTAACTCAAATAAAATAAAATTGGGGACTACAAAATACATTTGGCTCATCAAAACTTATACAATATATTCCTAACATATATTTTAAAAGTTTGTAATTTTGATATCGATTTATTCACCTCTTAATATTTTTAAAATATCTACTAAAACAAGTTGTTTCAATCGGTTGTTGAAACTTGAAAAGAAAGCTTCGTATTATTTTGATTTTTGTAATTTTTTTTATTTTTTTATACATTACCCACTATTATATCACTTACTTTTTCATAAATACACATGGACCCCATCAGTGTATACTTTTGTAAAAAATATTCTGTTAATTATTTATTGTTTTTAACTTACTCATTGAATTTCATAAGAAGGTCTTTGGTGCAAACCTAAGGAAGAAAAACAAGATGAAATATTGCATTGAATCCAAGAATTGTTTAAGGATATGCGCTTAGGCCTCACCTAGAAATAGAGATTCGAAAATTACATAATTCATATTCTCAATAACATTATGACATTCCCGGTTGAAAATGTAGATGTCATAGCGTTATACAAAGAAAGTACCATATAATGAAATTGCATTTGTAGACCAACGGTTAGGATAATTGCCTTCCAAGCAATAGACCTGGGTTCGACTCCTGACAAACGCATTACCTTTGCATTCGTTAAGCCTCTTGAATTAAGCAAACCAAACATGCAACCCCAGAGCTTAATTTCGTTAAGTTTGGCTTCTCAATATAAGCAACCTTATGGACTAAACTCTTTTATATTTTAGCAGTTTGTAATTTTGATATCAATTTATTCACCTCTTAACATTTTTAAAATATCTACTCAAACAAGTTTGTTCAATCGGTTGTTGAAACTTGAAATGAAAGTTTCGTATTATTTTGATTTTTGTAATTTTTATTATTTTTTTCTACATTGCCCTCTATTATATCACATAGTTTTTAATAAATATACATGGACCCCTTCAGTGTATACTTTTGTAACAAAATATTCTGTTAATTATTTATTGTTTTTAACTTACTCATTGAATTTCATAAGAAGGTCTTTGGTTGAAACCTAAGGAAGACAAACAAGATGAAATATTGCATTCAATCCAAGAATTGTTTAAGGATATGCACTTAGGCCTCACCTAGATATAGAGATTCGAAAATTACATAATTCATATTCTCAATAACATTATGACATTCCCGGTTGAGAATGTAGATGTCATAGCGTTATACAAAGAAAGTACCATATAATGAAATTGTGTTTGTAGTCTAACAATTAGGATAATTGCCTTCCAAGCAATTGACCCGGGTTCGACTCTCGGCAAATGCATTACCTTTGCATTCGTTAAGCCTCTCGAATTAAGCAAACCAAACATGCAGCACTAGAGCATAATTTCGTTAAGTTTTGCTTCTCGATTTAAGCAACCCTATGGACTAAACTCTTTTCAAATTTAATAATTTATTATATAAATTCCATTTTATATATATTTCTGTAAATAAAATTTGTATTCACACTTCTATTAAACAAACATTTATATTTTACCAGTTTGTAATTTTTATATCAATTTATTCACATCTTAATATTTTTAAAATATCTACTAAAACAAGTTGTTTCAATCGGTTGTTGAATATTGAAATGAAAGATTCGTATTATATTGATTTTTATAATTTTTTGTTATTTTTTTATACATTACCCTCTATTATATCACTTACTTTTTCATAAATACACATGGACCCCGTCAGTGTATACTTTTGTAAAAAATATTCTGTTAATTATTTATTGTTTTTAACTTACTCATTGAATTTCATAAGAAGGTCTTTGGTTCAAACCTAAGGAAGACAAACAAGATGAAATATTGCATTGAATCCAAGAATTGTTTAAGGATATGCGTTTAGGCCTCACCTAGAAATAGGGATTCGAAAATTACATAATTCATATTCTCAATAACATTATGACATTCCCGGTTGAGAATGTAGATGTCATAGCGTTATAGAAAGAAAGTACCATATAATGAAATTGCGTTTGTAGTCCAACGGTTAGAATAATTACCTTCCAAGCAATAGACTTGGGTTCAACTTCCGGCAAACGCATTACCTTTGCATTCGTTAAGCCTCTCGAATTAAGCAAACCAAACATCCAGCCTATTTCGTTAAGTTTCGCTTCTCGATTTAAGCAACCTTATGGACTAAACTCTTTTATATTTTACCAGTTTGTAATTTTGATATCAATTTATTCACCTCTTAATATTTTTAAAATATCTACTAAAACAAGTTTGTTCAATCGGTTGTTGAAACTTGAAATGAAATTTCGTATTATTTTGATTTTTGTAATTTTTATTATTTTTTTCTACATTGCCCTCTATTATATCACTTACTTATTAATAAATATAGATGGACCCCGTCAGTGTATACTTTTGTAACAAAATATTCTGTTAATTATTTATTGTTTTTAACTTACTCATTGAATTTCATAAGAAGGTCTTTGGTTGAAACCTAAGGAATACAAACAAGATGAAATATTGCATTCAATCCAAGAATTGTTTAAGGATATGCACTTAGGCCTCACCTAGATATAGAGATTCGAAAATTACATAATTCATATTCTCAATAACATTATAACATTCCCGGTGAGAATGTAGATGTCATAGCGTTATACAAAGAAAGTACCATATAATGAAATTGTGTTTGTAGTCTAACAATTAGGATAATTGCCATCCAAGCAATTGACCCGGTTCGACTCCCGGAAAAATGCATTACCTTTGCATTCGTTAAGCCTCTCGAATTTAGCAAACCAAACATGCAGCACAAGAGCATAATTTCGTTAAGTTTTGCTTCTAGATTTAAGCATCCCTATGGACTAAACTCTTTTCAAATTTAATAATTTATTATATAAATTCCATTTTATATATATTTCTTTAAATAAAATTTATATTCACACTTCTATTAAATAAACTTTTATATTTTACCAGTTTGTAATTTTTATATCAATTTATTCACATCCTAATATTTTTAAAATATCTACTAAAACAAGTTGTTTCAATCGGTTGTTGAAAATTGAAATGAAAGATTCGTATTATATTGATTTTTATAATTTTTATTATTTTTTTATACATTACCCTCTTTTATATCACTTACTTTTTCATAAATACACATGGACCCCGTCAGTGTATACTTTTGTAAAAAATATTCTGTTAATTATTTATTGTTTTTAACTTACTCATTGAATTTCATAAGAAGGTCTTTGGTTCAAACCTAAGGAAGACAAACAAGATGAAATATTGCATTGAATCCAAGAATTGTTTAAGGATATGCGTTTAGGCCTCACTAGAAATAGGGATTCGAAAATTACATAATTCATATTCTCAATAACATTATGACATTCCCGGTTGAGAATGTAGATGTCATAGCATTATAGAAAGAAAGTACCATATAATGAAATTGCGTTTGTAGTCCAATGGTTAGGATAATTGCCTTCCAAGCAATAGACCTGGGTTCAACTCCCGGCAAATGCATTACCTTTGCATTCGTTAAGTCTCTCGAATTAAGCAAACCAAACATGTAGCCTATTTGGTTAAGTTTCGCTTCTCGATTTAAGCAACCTTATGGACTAAAGTCTTTTATATTTTACCAGTTTGTAATTCTGATATCGTTTTATTCACCTCTTAATATTTTTAAAATATCTACTAAAACAAGTTGTTTTCAATCGATTGTTGAATCTTGAAATGAAAGCTTCGTATTATTTTGATTTTTGTAATTTTTTTTTTTTTTTCTACATTACCACTATTATATCACTTACTTTTTCATAAATACACATGGACCCCATCAGTGTATACTTTTGTAAAAAATATTCTGTTAATTATTTATTGTTTTTAACTTACTCATTGAATTTCATAAGAAGGTCTTTGGTGCAAACCTAAGGAAGACAAACAAGATGAAATATTGCATTGAATCCAAGAATTGTTTAAGGATATGCGCTTAGGCCTCGCCTAGAAATAGAGATTCGAAAATTACATAATTCATATTCTCAATAACATTATGACATTCCCGGTTGAAAATGTAGATGTCATAGCGTTATACAAAGAAAGTACCATATAATGAAATTGCATTTGTAGACCAACGGTTAGGATAATTGCCTTCCAAGCAATAGACCTGGGTTCGACTCCCGACAAACGCATTACCTTTGCATTCGTGTTAAGCCTCTCGAATTAAGCAAACCAAACATGCAGCCCAGAGCTTAATTTCGTTAAGTTTGGCTTCTCAATATAAGTAACCTTATGGACTAAACTCTTTTATATTTTAGCAGTTTGTAATTTTGATATCAATTTATTCACCTCTTAACATTTTTAAAATATCTACTCAAACAAGTTTGTTCAATCGGTTGTTGAAACTTGAAATGAAAGTTTCGTATTATTTTGATTTTTGTAATTTTTATTATTTTTTTCTACATTGCCCTCTATTATATCACATAGTTTTTAATAAATATACATGGACCCCTTCAGTGTATACTTTTGTAACAAAATATTCTGTTTAATTATTTATTGTTTTTAACTTACTCATTGAATTTCATAAGAAGGTCTTTGGTTGAAACCTAAGGAAGACAAACAAGATGAAATATTGCATTCAATCCAAGAATTGTTTAAGGATATGCACTTAGGCCTCACCTAGATATAGAGATTCGAAATTACATAATTCATATTCTCAATAACATTATGACATTCCCGTTGAGAATGTAGATGTCATAGCGTTATAAAAGAAGTACCATATAATGAAATGAAATTGTGTTTGTAGTCTAACAATTAGGATAATTGCCTTCCAAGCAATTGACCCGGGTTCGACTCTCGGCAAATGCATTACCTTTGCATTCGTTAAGCCTCTCGAATTAAGCAACCAAACATGCAGCACTAAGAGCATAATTTCGTTAAGATTTGCTTCTCTCGAATTTAAGCAACGGAGCCTATGGATAAACTCTTTTCAAATTTAAGTAATTTATTATATAAATTCCATTTTAATATA